>NC_045443.1:43991365-44104568 GCF_002776525.5 Piliocolobus tephrosceles
AAAGAAAGAAAGAAAGAAAGAAAGAAAGAAAGAAAGAAAGAAAGAAATGTTGATGAAACAAATGAAAGAACTAAATAAATGGAGAGGTATTACCTGTTTTTGATAGGAAAATTCAATATTGTCAAAATGGCAATTCTTTCCAACTTAATCTATAGACCCAATGCGATTCCAAAGTTTCAGCACGTTATTTTGTAAATATTGATAAAAAAGATTCTATTTTTTTTTTTTTTTTGGAGATCTAGAATAGTCAACACAATATTGAAGGAGAAAAACAAAGTTAGAAGACTGATGCTATGCAATGTCAAAAATTACTATGAAGCTATAGCAATCAAGGCAGTGTGGTGCTGGTGAAGGAATATGAAATACATTAGAGAAACAGAATAGAGAGCCCAGAGATATGCCAACATAAATATAGTCAGCTAATCTTTGACAAAAGAGCAAAGGCAATACAATGTAGCAAAGAGTCTTTTCAACAAATGATGCTGACACAACTGAATGTCCACATGCATAAAAAAGAATCTACACCCAGATCTTAAATCCTCACAAAAATGAACTCAAAATGGATCAGAGACTAGATGTAAAATGCAAAATTATAAAACTCCTAGAACATAACATAGGGGAAAATGTAGATGACTTGGGTATGGTGATACCATTTTGGATACAACACCAAGACACAATCTATAAAGGAAAGAATGAATAAACTGGACTTCATTGAACTAAAAACCTTGCTCTGGGAAAGACACTGTCAGAAAAATGAAAAGAAAATTCACAGTCTGGAAGAAAATATTTGTGGAAGACATAGCTGATAAATAACTGCTATCTGAAGTATATACAGATCTCTCAAAACTCAGTACAATAAAAACAACAAGAAAACAACTCGATTAAAAAGTGGACAAAAGATCTTAACAGACAGCTCACCAAAGAAGATATTCAGATGGAAAATAAGGACATAAAAAGGTATTCCACATCATGTCGTTAGGGAAATTCAAACTAAAACAATGAGATATCAATAAGCATCTGTTAGAATGGCCAAAGATCCAGAACACTGACAACACCAAGTGCTGTCAAGAACTTGGTGTTGACATGAAGCAACAAAAAGTCTCATTCATTGCTGATGGGATACAAAATGGTACAGCTACTTTGGAAGACAGTTTGTCCATTTCTTATAAGACTAAACACACTCTTAAGATACAATCCAACAATCACACTCCTTGATACTTACCCAAATGCGTTGACAACTTACGTCCACACAAAAACCTGAATCAAAGATGTTTACAACAGCTTTATTCATCATTTCCAGATTTGGCACATGTGAAAGACCAAGATGTCTTTCAGTAGGTGAACGGATAAGGAAATGTGGTTCATTCAGACAATAAAATTTTATTTAGAACAAAAAAAGAAATGTGCTATCAAGCCATGGAAAGATAGGGAGGAAACTTAAATGCATATTAGTAAATGAAGTAAGTCAATGAAAAAGCTATGTATTATATAATCCCAATTATATGATATCCTCATAAAGACAAAAATATGGAGACAGTCAAAAAAGTTCAGTGGTTGCCAAGAGTTAGGGGGACAGGAGGGATAAATATGCAGAGCACAGAGGATTTTTAAGGCAGTAAAACTACGCTCTATGATGCTACAATGGGGAATACATGGTCACGTATTTGTCAAAACTAATAAAACGTACAACGCCAAGAGCTAAGACTAATATAACTATGGACTTTGAGAGATAATGATGCATCAATGCAGGTCATAAATTGTAACAAATGTACCGCCCTGGTGAGGGACGCTGATAGCTGGGGAGACTGTATGTGTGGGAGGGCAAGGGGTATATGGAAAATCTCTATACCTCTGTCCAACTTTTGCTGTCAACCTAAAACTGCTTTAAAAAATAAAGTCTATTTATTTTATTTTATTTTATTTTATTTTATTTTATTTTATTTTATTTTATTTTATTTTATTTTATTTTTTGAGACAGTGTTTCCCCTCTGTCTCCCAGGTTGGAGTGCAATGGCATGATCTCAGCTCACTACAACCTCTGCCTCCAGGGTTCAAACAATTCTTCTGCCTTAGCTTCCCTAGTAGCTGGGACTACAGGCCCACGCCAACACACGCAGCTAATTTTTGCATTTTTTAGTAGAGATGAGGTTTCACCATTTTGGCCAGGCTGGTCTTAAACTGCTGACCTCAAGTAATCTGCCCGCCTCAGCCTCCCAAAGTGCTGGGATTACAGGGGTGAGCCACCATGTCCGGCCTCTGTAAAGTCTGTTTTTAAAAAAGCATAATTAAAGCTAACTCTGTCAAGCCTTCAGATGTAAATTTTATATGATAAGATGAGAATCTTCTTTCTTTAACTTCAAGCACTATCTGTTACTTTTTTCAGGAATGTTATAACAAATAGATTTGTCTGGGAGTTTGATGAGGAATAAAAACTATCTAAAAGTAGGCTTGGTTTTCAATTTACATTTCAACCTGTCTACATAAATGTGGGCAGCTCCTCCAACTTCTTCATTCCCAAGAGAAAATTTCAATTTTTATGGCAAGCATATAACTATCTATTTTCTTTCAAAATAATATTTTAAGTATTTCCTGTCCTTAAGATGTTGCCATTGAACAAATAACAATTTGAATTCTGCTTCCCTAAAACAGATGCTGAAACTAAATGAGCAAGGCTAGTGCTGACATCTACTGTTAGAATTTGGGTGTGAATGACTTTACCACGCATAGCCCTTTCCTAAGGAGTTGGGAGTTGTCGATGTAGGGGTGACTGACTGTAGGAGATCATCGCCCAAAGCTCTATTATCTTGAAAAGGGGTGCAAGAGAACCATATAGCACTTTTGAGATAAATATAATGAAGATTTTGGAAAAACATCAATTAATGTCAAGAGGTATTTCCTATTTTCCAGGAGGCTTCCAAAGACTCTGTCATCTCTAACAAACCTCCTACTCTGTTTCTTCTATATTGTTTCTGACCCTGGTGCTTTAAAGAAAAGATAGATGTGGCTACTGCGTTTCAGTGCTGTCTTTAGGAGAGGGAAAGAGAAAGGAGAACAGAACACTTCCCTGACTCTGGTGTTTCTCCTGCCCTGATGCATTGCTCTACATTATAAATTGGCTATCTACCTTTTGTTTTAGCTGTCTTTATTCTTCTATGAAAATATTTTCCACCCCAACCTAGAAAATTGTTATTGAATTATGTCACCATCACTATTTTAAAAGGTGTGCATTGTGTGAGGTCTCACATTCCACCTCACAGTTACTTAAGTGTCCGGTGAGTAGCTAATACCTAGGCTGGTGAGAAGAGACCCAGAATATACATTTCAGTCAAATAGAAATGCATTATCCTACCTATGTACAAATGGAAACAGCAGTGTGTTGCAATTGTTAGGGAGGGACTTCTGTAAAATTCGAGACTGGCAATGTCAGACCTGATGTCTGTTCATTGTTGTCAACCTAGCACAAGATCAGACAGTCGTTAAGAGGAGGAACCAGAAGACTTGGAAGCTTTGATGTGGATAATCAGCCCCTGCAGAACATACAAACTGGTGGCTCTATGGTGTCTTCTGGTCTTGCTCTTGCATTATTGCCTTCACTTTTATACTTTCTTATCTGATAGACACACACTTCCTAAGAACATTCTGCTTGTTGCTAAGAACTATGAAGGACTCTGCCTCCATGTGAAGAATACAAAGAAACCTTCTATATTTTTGTCCTGTTGCTCATTTGTTTTCAAGGCAACTCCAGTAGGTTCATTTTTTAAAAAAAACAAAAACTACTTTTTTTAGTTCTTATATTTTTAGAGTAAGTTATTTGAATATTTAAAATGGAATTCGTTTTTTAAAAGATTGTTGGTAGTAGCCAACATTCTTCATGGAAGATCTAAACAAGCTTAAAGGATTTGTGTTCCTTGGGGTTAAATCATAAAAACACTTATTTTATTCATACAGATATCATCAAAGCACTCTGCACAATTGCCCTTATTAAGTTGGCATTTTGGAACCAGCAATGTGCTGTAAATCTTTGTAAAGATCTGTTTCATAGAAGACCAGTTTATGTTCACTGAAAAAAAAAAAAACTCTGTGGAACATGACTGAAGAATGTGCATACTGAGTTGATCAGCTCTTTCCACGCTGCTGATGCTGTTCCACGTGGAAGCCAGGGCAGCACAGGGTTAAAAACATGCATGCTGGCATCAGAGTGCCTGGGTTCAAAGCCCTGCTCTACCAATCATCCACAGGATGAGTCTTTCGATAACTTACTTTAGTCTCAGTGACACAGTTTTCTCATCTCTAAAATGGGGTAAAAAGTTAACATATATTAACTATTTAATGCTATTCCTGGCACTTTGCAAGTTCTCAAGTAATATAAGCTATCATTATCATTAAATGTAACAAGTAAGTTACCAATCATATTCTATTTTGTTATAAAAGAAGCATCCCAAATCATTCGCTTGTCTTTCTCATTTAATTGTAAATTAAGAAGTGTTAGGTTTAGAAAATAGTGATTGGCTGTTAGAACCTCCTCATGTAAAAGATATTAATAGTTCCCAAAATTTCTCTAGGGAAGGAAGATATTTTGAATACAACTGTGTTTTGCCAAAAAAATATATTTTTTCAACTTTTGTTGTCTCAGTTCTGGTTTTGTTTATTTTCTTTTGTTTGTTTTTCTATTGCTTTCCTTTAGTGTTTCAGTGTGTTTTGTGCTCCCTACATTCCTCTTATTTAAAGTATCCTAGGCTTTCATCTTGTTTTATGATGGCTCAGACAGGGCCCTGACTCCCAGCTTATTAAGCAGGGTCCCCTCTAGGCCTTGCAGTGAAGAGAGATCTCAACAGGCCAGTGTGATTTTTGTTGAGTGTGTGCAGAAGGGGAACACAGAATTATTTGACCATTATAGTGGTCTCTTTCCTGGTGAGGAATAGGGGGAGGAAAGAGGAGCAAAGTCAATTGACATTAGAAAGAATATATGTAAACACCTCAACACTACCTCCTTCTCCAGCCCCTCTACCTCTGAGGGTTTTTCCATTTACCTGGTGTTCCCCTGGGACCTGAGCTGAGCACCTTCATTTTCTGTGTTCTATGTTTAAGGCACATATTTAGTTTATTCTCTAACCATTTCTCTTTGTTAAAGTGTGGGTAAGTGCATTTTAACTAACTCCAGAATAAAATTAGGATAAACATGTGCCTCCCTTCCCTTCCACTTCCCAGTAACCCTTTGTAACCACTGAAAATGGGACTATAGCTTTTCTCTATTTTTCTGCCCAGGCCACTGCCCCAGCCATTCTTTTCTGAGTCCTCCACTTGTTCTACTACATATTGTTCTCCCCTCTCTTTCTCTCTCTCTTTCTTAAAATACTTATTTTTTTTAGAGCAGTTTTAGATTCACAGCAATATTAAGGGGAAGGCAGAGATTTCGCATACACACCCACCCGAAACATGCAAAGCTCCTCCTATTATCACATCCCCTACCAGAGTGGTACGTTTACTACAAATCTACATTAGCACGTTATTATCACAGTTTACATTAATCTTCATACTTGGTGTAATTCTACAGGTTTCAAAAAATGTAAATGACATAAATCCACCATCACAGTGCCATACAGAGTATTTTCATTCTCCTAAAAATTATCTATGTTCCACCAAATCATCTCTCTCCTCCTTCAAACCCTGTCAACTGCTGATCTTTTTACTATCTCCATAGTTTTGCCTTTCCCCGAATGTCATATAGTTAGAATTGCACAGTATGTAACTTTCAGATAGAGTTCTTTCACTCAGAAATATGCTCTAAGACTCCTCCATGTCTTTCTGTGGCTTGATAGCACGTTTCCTTTTAGTGCTAAATAAAATTACATTGGCTGAATGCATTATAGTTTACTCTCTCATTTGGCTACTAAAGAACATCTTGGTTGCTTCCAAGTCTGGCAATTATGAATAAAGTTGCTATAAACATCCATGGTGCAGGTTTTTTGGAGACCTAAGTTTTCAGCACATTTGGATAAATACCAAAGAGTGTGAATGTTGGATCGTATGTTGAGTATGTTTAGTTTTCTAAGAAACTGATAAACTGTCTTCCTAAGTGGCTGTGCCATTTTGCATTCCTACCAGCAATGAATGAGAGTTCCTGTTGCTTCAAATCCTTGTCAGCACTTGGTGTTGTCAGTGTTCTGGATTTTGATCATTCTAATAGATATATATGGATATCTCATTGTTGTTTTAATTTGCGTTTCCTTAATGACATGATGTGGAGCATCTTTTCATGTGTTTATTTTCCATCTGAATATCTTTGTTGGTGAGCTTTCAAGATCTTTTGCTCACTATTTATGTAGGGTTTTTTTTTTTGTAATTGTTCTTATTGTATTGGGTTTTAAGAGTTTTTTGTGTATTTGGGTGACAATTATTTATCAGATAGGACTTTCACAAATATTTTCTCCCAGTCTGTCTCTGATCTTTTCATTTTCTTAACAATGTCTTTTGCAGAGAATAAATTTTTTAGTTTAATGAAGTTTAGCTTATCATTTAGTTTTTTCATTAATTATGTCTTTGGTGTTGTATCTAAAAAATTGTCACCAAACTCAAGAATATCTAGATTTTTTCCTATGTTATGCTCTAGGAGTTTTATAATTTTGCATTTTACACTTAGGTTTCTGGTCTGTTTTGAGTTCATTTTTGTGAGGAGTATAAGATCTGGGTATAGATTTATTTTTATGCATGTGGACATCCATTTGTTCCAGGATCATTTGTTGAAAAGACTGTCTTTGCTCCATTATATTGTCTTAGCTCTTTTATCAAAGATCTGTTGACTATATTCATGTGGGCCTATCTCTGGGCTCTCTATTATGTTCCATTTACATATTGGTCAGTTCTTTCACAAAGACCACACTATCTTGATTACTGTAATGTCAGGTAGTGTCAGTCTTCTAACTTTGTTCTGCCTTCAAATTTGTGTTGACTATTTTGGATCTTTTACCCCTCAATAAAAACTTTAGAATTCGTCTGTGGATACCACAAAATAATGTCCTAGGATTTTATTTGGGATTACATTGGATCTATAGATCAAGTTTAAAAAATAACTGACATTTTTATGACATTGAATCTTCTTGTCCAGAACAGGGCATACCTCTCCATTTATTTAG
This sequence comes from Piliocolobus tephrosceles, assembly GCF_002776525.5. Taxonomy (NCBI): domain Eukaryota; kingdom Metazoa; phylum Chordata; class Mammalia; order Primates; family Cercopithecidae; genus Piliocolobus; species Piliocolobus tephrosceles. The sequence goes on from NC_045443.1 coordinate 43,998,499, forward strand.
TTCTTTTTTTGTTTATTTCACCAGAATTCTGTAGTTTTCCTCGGATAAATTTCACACACAAAGTTTGTTGAGGGGAGGTGCTAATGAAAATAGTATTGTTTCTAATTTCAAATGCCACTGTTGATGGTATATGGAAAATTGATTGACTTTAATACATTAATATTGTTTCCTGCAACCTTGCTCTAACTGATTACTTCTAAGAGTTTTGTTTCCTTTAGGGTGGTTTTTTTTGTTTTTGTTTTTGTTTTTTTGCCACTTCTGTTGGATTTTCTTCACAGACAATCATGTTATCTGCCAACAATGAGAGTTTTATTTTTTTTCCTTTTCTCTCTGCATACATTTTATGTCCTTTGCTTGTCTTACTGCATTAGCTAGAACTTTCAGTTCAATGCTGAGAAGGAGTGGTGAAAAAGGATATCTTTGCCTTGTTTCTTAACTTAGTGGGAAAGCTTCTAGTTTTACACCATTAAGTCTGATATTATCTGTAGAATTTTTGTAGATATTGTTTATCAAGTTCGGGAAGCTCCTCTCTATTCCTAGTTTGCTGAGAGTTTTTATCACGAAAAGATGTTGGATTTGTCAAATGTTTTTCTGTGTCTGTTGATATGATCATGTGACATTTTTTCTTCTTTAACCTATTGATGTAACAGATTAGTTGATTTTAGAATGTTGAACTAGCCTTCCATAGCTGTGATGCATCCCACTTAATCATAGTGTACAATTGTTGAATTTGATTTGCTTATGTTTTTTAAGGATTTTTGCATTTATGTCTTTGAAATATATTAGTCTGTAGCTTGCATTCTTGTAATAATTTTGGCTTTAATATGAACTTCCTTGCTTTGAATTATACTCTGATATTGGTATAGCTACTCTCACTTTCTTTTTATAATATTAATATTAGCATGGTATATCTTTATCTATTCATTTACTTTTAATCTGTGAACATCTTCATGTTTAAAGTGAGTTTTTGGAGACAATATATAATACAACACAGAGTCTGATAGTATCTGTCTTTTAATTGATGTATTCAGGCCATTAATATTCAAAATGATCATTTATATAGCTAGATTAATTCTTACCATTTTCTTACTGTTTTCTATTTATTGCCTTAATTCTTTGTTTCTTTTTAAAAAGTCTTTCTGCTTATTGTGGTTTTAACTGAGCATTTTATATGAATCCACTTTCTGATATGCTGCTTTCTTAGTATATGTCTTCTTTTTCTTTACTTTTTGTGGCTGCCCTAAAATCCATAACATACATTTACAACTAACCCAAGTTCATTTTCAAATAATACTATACCACTTCACAGGTAGCGTGAGTAACTTATAATAACAAAATATTCTCCCTCCCGTCCCTTATATCATTGCTCTCATTCATTTCACTTATATATAAGCATACATATATATGATATATACATAAGCACACATAATTGAATATATTATTATTATTATTTTGAACAAACCGTTATCTGTTACATCAATTAAGAAAGAGAAAAATAAAAGTTTTTATTTTACCTTCACTCATTTCTTATCTGGTGCTCTTTCTTTCTTTATGTATATCCAAATTTCTGATGTATTTTCCTTCTTTCCAATGTACTTTAAACACTTTCAAATATTTTAAAATATTTATTTAATATTTATTATAAATAAATATAAATATCATTTATGTAGGTATTATTACATATTATATATAAATAAATATAAACATTTGTTATATTAATCTTACAAATAAATATAAACATATTTGTTATATTTATCTTACAAATAAATGTAAACATTGTGTCTTTACTTAATATTCATTAAATACTTTAAATATTTTTTTATTATTATACTTTAAGTTTTAGGGTACATGTGCACAACGTGCAGGTTTCTTACATATGTAGACATGTGCCATGTTGGTGTGCTGCACCCAATAACTTGTCATTTACACTAAGTATATCTCCTAATGCTATCCCTCCCCTTCTCCCCATGCCACAACAGGCCCTGGTGTGTGATATTCCGCACACTGTGTCCAAGTGTTCTCACTGTTCAATTCCCACCTATGAGTGAGAACATGCAGTGTTTCGTTTTCTGTCCTTGCAACAGTTTGCTCAGAATGATGGCTTCCAGCTTCATCTATGTCCCTACAAAGGACATTAACTCATCCCTTTGTATGGCTGCATAGTATTCCATGATGTGTATGTACCACGTTTTCTGAATTCAATCTATCATTGATGGACATTTGGGTTGGTTCCTAGTCTTTACTATTGTGAATAGTGCCGCAATAAACATACATGTGCATGTGTCTTTTTAGTAGCATGATTTATAATCTTTTGGGTATATACCTAGTAATGAGATGGTTGAGTCAACTGGTATTTCTAGTTCTAGATCCTGGAGGAATTGCCACACTGTCTTACACAAGGGTTGAAATAGTTTACAGTCCCACCAACAGTGTAAAAGTGTTCCTATTTCTCCACATCCTCTCCAGCACCTGTTGTTTCCTGACTTTTTAATTATTGGCATTCTAACTGGTGTGAGATGGTATCTCATTGTGGTTTTGATTTGTATTTTTCTGATGGTCAGTGATGATGAGCATTTTTTCATGTGTCTGTTGGCTGCATAAATGTCTTCTTTTGAGAAGTGTCTGTTCATATCCTTCGCCCACCTTTTGATGGGGTTCTTTGATTTTTTCCTGTAAATTTGTTTAAGTTCTTTGTAGATTCTGGATATTAGCCCTTTGTCAATTGAATAGATTGCAAAAATTTTCTCCCATTCTGTAGGTTACCTGTTCACTCTGAAGGTAGTTTCTTTTGCTGTGCAGAAGCTCTTTAGTTTAGTTAGATCCCATTTGTCAATTTTGGCTTTTGTTGGCATTGCTTTTGGTGTTTTAGACATGAAGTCCTTGCCCATGCCTATGTCCTGAATGGTATTGCCTAGGTTTTCTTCTAGGGCTTTTTATGGTTTTAAATCTAACATTTAGGTCTTTAATCCATCTTGAATTAATTTTTGTATAAGGAGTAAGGAAGTAGTTTCAGCTTTCTACATATGGCTAGCCAGTTTTCCCAGCACCATTTATTAAATAGGGAATCCTTTCCCCATTTCTTGTCTTTGTCAGATTGGTCAAAGATCAGATGGTTGTAGATGTGTGGTATTATTTCTGAGGGCTCTGTTCTGTTCCATTGGTCTATATCTCTGTTTTGGTACCAGTACCATGCTGTTTTGGTTACTGTAGCCTTGTAGTACAGTTTGAAGTCAGGTAGCATGATGTCTCCAGCTTGTTCTTTTGGCTTAGGATTGTCTTGGCAATGCAGGCTCTTTTTTGGATCCATATGAACTTTAAAGTAGTTTTTTCCAATTCCATGAAGAAAGTCATTGCTAACTTGATGAGGATGGCATTGAATCTATAAATTACCTTGGGTAGTATGGTCATTTTCACAATATTGATTCTTCCTATCCACAAGCATGGAATGTTCTTCCATTTGTTTGTGTCCTCTTTTATTTCGTTGAGCAGTGGTTTGTAATTCTCCTTGAAGAGGTCCTTCACATCCTGTGCAAATTGGATTTCTAGGTATTTTATTCTCTATGAAGCAATAGTGAATGGGAGTTCACTCATGATTTGACTCTGTTTGTCTGTTCTCGGAATATAAGAATGCTTGTGATTTTTGCTCATTGATTTTTGTATCCTGATACTTTGCTGAAGTTGCTTGTCAGCTTAAGGAGATTTTGGCTGAGATGATGGGGTTTTCTAAATATTCAGTCATGTCATTTGCAAACAAGGACAATTTGACTTCCTCTTTTCCTAATTGAATACCCTTTATTTCTTTCTCCTGCCCAATTGCCTTGGCCAGAACTTCCAACACCATGTTGAGTAGGAGTGGTGAGAGAGGGCATCCCTGTCTTGTGCCAGTTTTCAAAGGGAATGCTTCTAGTTTTTGCCCATTCAGTATGATATTGGCTGTGGGTTTGTCATAAATAGCTCTTATTATTTTGAGATACATCCCATCAATACCTAGTTTATTGAGAGTTTTTAGCATGAAGGCTGCTGCATTTTGTCAAAGGCCTTTTCTGCATCTATTGAGATAATCTTTGGTTCTGTTTATATGTTGGATTACGTTTATTGATTTGCCTATGTTGAACCAGCCTTGCATCCCAGGGATGAAGCCAACTTGATCGTGGTGGATAAGCTTGTTGATGTGCTGCTGGATTCAGGTTACCAGTATTTTATTGAGGATTTTTGCATCGATGTTCATCAGGAATATTGGTCTAAAATTCTCTTTTTTTGTTGTGTCTCTAACAAACTTTGGTATCAGGATGATGCTGGCCTGATAAAATTAGTTAGGGAGGATTCCCTCTTTTTCTCTTGATTGGAATAGTTTCAGAAGGAATGGTACCAGCTCCTCTTTGTACCTCTGGTAGAATTCGGCTGTGAATTCATTTGAACCTGGACTTTTCTGGTTGGTAGGCTATTAATTATTGTCTCAATTTCAGAGCCTGTTATTGGTCTGTTCAGGGATTCAGCTTCTTCTGGGTTTAGTCTTGGGAGAGTGTATGTGTCCAGGAATTTATCCGTTTCTTCTAGATTTTCTAGTTTATTTGCATAGAGGTGTTTATAGTATTCTTTGATGGTAGTTTGTATCTCTGTGGGATCAGTGGTGATATCCCATTTATCATTTTTTATTGCATCTATTTGATTCTTCTCTCTTTTCTTCTTTATTAATCTTGCTAGTGGTCTATCAATTTTGTTGATCTTTTCAAAATATCAGTTCCTGAATTCATTGATTTTTTGAAGGGTTTTTTGTGTCTCTATCTCCTTCAGTTCTGCTCTGATCTTAGTTATTTCTTGCCTTCTGCTAGCTTTTGAATGTGTTTGCCCTTGCTTCTCTAGTTCTTTTAATTGTGATGTTAGGGTGTCAGTTTTAGATCTTTCCTGCTTTCTCTTGTGGACATTTAGTGCTATAAATTTCCCTCTACATACTGCTTTAAATGTGTCCCAGAGATCCTGGTATATTGTGTCTTTGTTCTCATTGGTTTCAAAGAACATCTTTATTTCTGCCTTCATTTCCTTATGTACACAGTAGTCATTCAGGAGCAGGTTGTTCAGTTTCCATGTATTTGAGTAGTTTTGAGTGAGTTTCTTAATGCTGAGTTCTAGTTTGATTGCACTGTAGTCTGAGAGACAGTTTGTTATAACTTCTGTTCTTTTACATTTGCTGAGGAGTTCTTTACTTTCAACTATGGGGTCAATTTTGGAATAAGTGTGATGTGGTGCTGAGAAGAATGTATATTCTGTTGATTTGGGGTGGAGAGTTCTGTAGATGACTATTAGGTCTGCTTGGTGCAGAGCTGAGGATTAACAAGGATTCCTGGATATCCTTGTTAACTTTCTGTCCCATGGATCTGTCTAATGTTGAGAGAGGGGTGCTAAAATCTCCCATTATTATTGTGTGGGAGTCTAAGTCTCTTCGTACATCTCTAAGGACTTGCTTTATGAATCTGGGTGCTCCTGCATTGGGTGCATATATATTTAGGAGAGTTAGCTCTTCTTGTTGAATTGATCCCTTTATCATTATGTCATGACCTTCTTTGTCTCTTCTGATCTTTGTTGGTTTAAAGTCTGTTTTATCAGAGACTAGAATTGCAAACCCTGCTTTTTTTGTTTTCCATTTGCTTGGTAGATCTTCCTCTATCCCTTTATTTTGAGCCCATGTGTGTCTCTGCATGTGAGATGGGTCTCCTGAATACAGCACACTGATGAGTCTTGACTCTTTATCTAATTTGCCAGTCTGTGTCTTTTAATTGGAGCATTTAACCCATTTACATTTAAGGTTAATATTGTTATGTGTGAATTTGATCCTGTCATCATGATGTTAGCTGGTTATTTTGCTCATTAGTTGATGCAGTTTCTTCCTAGCATTGATGGTCTTTACAATTTGGCATGTTTTTGCAGTGGCTGGTATCAGTTGTTCTTTTCCATGTTTAGTGCTTCCTTCAGGAGCTCTTGTAAGGCAGGCCTGGTGGTGACAAAATCTCTCAGCATTTGCTTGTCTGTAAAGGATTTTATTTCTTCTTCACTTATGAAGCTTAGTTTGGCTGGATATGAAATTCTGGGTTGAAAATTCTTTTTTTTAAGAATGTTGAATATTGGCCCCCACTCTCTTCTGGCTTGGAGAGTTTCTGCCGAGAGATCTGCTATTTTTCTGATGGGCTTCCCTTTGTGGGTAACCCGACCTTTCTCTCTGGCTGCCCTTAACATTTTTTCCTTGATTTCAACTTTGGTGAATCTGACAATTATGTATCTTGGAGTTGCTCTTCTTGAGGAGTATCTTTGTGGCATTCTCTGTATTTCCTGAATTTGAATGTTAGCCTGCCTTGCTAGATTGGGGAAGTTCTCCTGGATATCCTGAAGAGAGTTTTCCAACTTGGTTCCATTCTCCTCGTCACTTTCTGGTACACCAGTCAGATGTAGATTTGGTCTTTTCACATAGTCCCATATTTCTTGGAGGCTTTGTTCATTTCCTTTTACTCTTTTTTCTCTAAACTTCTCTTCTTGCTTCATTTCATTCATTTGATCTTCAATCACTGATACCCTTTCTTCCAGTTGATCAAATCAGCTACTGTAGCTTGTGCATGTGTCAGGTACTTCTCGTGCCATGGTTTTCAGCTCCATCAGGTCATTTAAGGTCTTCTCTACACTCTTTATTGTAGCTAGCCATTCACCCAATCTTTTTTCAAGGTTTTTAGCTTCTTTGTGATTGGTTCAAGCATCCTCCTTTAGCTTGGAGAAGTTTGTTGTTACCGATCTTCTGAAGTCTTCTTCTCTCAACTCATTAAAGTCATTCTCCATCCAGTTTTGTTCCATTGCTGGTAAGGAGCTGCCTTCCTTTGCAGGAGAAGAGGCACTCTGATTTTTAGAACTTTCAGCTTTTCTGCTCTGGTTTCTCCCCATCATTGTGGTTTTATCTACCTTTGGTCTTTGATGATGGTGATGTACAGATGGGGTTTTGGTGTGGATGTCCTTTTTGTTTGTTAGTTTTCCTTCTAACAGTCAGGACCCTCAGCTGCAGGTCTGTTGGAGTTTACTGGAGTTCCACTCCAGACCCCGTTTGCCTGGGTATCACCAGTGGAGGCTGCAGAACTGCAAATATTGCAGAATGGCAAATGTTGCTGCTTGATCGTTCCTCTGGAAGCTTTGTCCCAGAGGGGCACCCAGCAGTATGAGGTGTCAGTCAGCCCCCACTGGAGGTGCCTCCCAGTTAGGCTACTTGGGGGTCATGGACTCACTTGAGGAGGCAGTCAGTCCATTCTCAGATCTCAAACTCCATGCTGGGAGGACCACTACTCTCTTCAAAGCTGTCAGACAGGGACACTTCAGTCTGCAGAAGTTTCTGCAGCTATGCCCTGCCCCCAGAGGTGGAGTCTACAGAGGCAGGCAGGCCTCCTCGAGCTGCGTAGACTCCACTCAGTTCGAGCTTCCCAGCTGCTTTGTTTACCTACTCAAGCCTCAACAGTAGCGGGAGCCCCTCCCCCAGCCTCGCTGCCACCTTACAGTTTAATCTCAGACTGCTGTGCTAGCCGTGAGCAAGGTTCCATGGGCATAGGACACTCCAAGCCAGACACGAGATATAATCTCCTGGTGTGCCATTTGCTAAGACCATTGGAAAAGCATAGTATTAGGGTGGGAGTGACCCAATTTTCTAGGTGCCCTCTGTCACGGCTTCCCTTGGCTAGGAAAGGGAATTCTCTGACCCCTTGTGCTTCCCAGGTGAGGTGATGTCTTGCCCTGCTTCAGCTCATGGTCCATGGGCTGCACCCATTGTCCTGCACCCACTGTTCTGCACCCACTGTCCAACCAGCCCTAGTGTGATGAACCCAGTACCTCAGTTGAAAATGCAGAAATCACCCATCTTCTGTGTCGCTCGCGCTGGGAGCTGTAGACTGGAGCTGTTCCTTTGCAGCCATCTTGGAACTTCCAGACGGGTTTCCGTACTTTAAATTATTTCACTTCACTCTCTTCTTGTTTGCAAGGAGAAGTTGCTATATTTCTTGTCTTTTATCATCTACACATAAAGTATTTTGTTTCCTCTTGCTTCTTTCAGGATTTTTTTTAACCTTTGATTTTTTTTGCAGTTTGAATATGACATGCCTCAGTGTTGAGTTTTTTGTTTGTTTGTTCGTGGCATTTACCCTGCTTGGTGTTCTCTGAGTTTCCTCAATCTGTGGTTCAGTATCTGACATTAATTTGAAAAAATCTCAGTCATTATTACTTGAATATTTCTTCCATTCCTTTCTCTCTTTTTCTCTTTCTGGTATTCCCATTATGCATATGTTACCCCTTTTATAGTTGTCCTACAGTTCTTGAATATTCTCTGCTGTTGTTTTTTTTTTTTTTTCTTTCTTTGTTCTCTTTGCTTTTTAGTCGTTCTTTAGATGGAATGGTGACTTCTAAGTTCCTTACACTCAGAGCCAAACCAAGAAGTCTTGTTTCTTTCTTGACCCTTCAACAAAGCTCCTTTATATTGAGTGCACACCGGATTTTTTGGAGTGCTGAGTCAAACCTGGCTTTTTTCTTTTAAAAGATCACAATTGAACTTACTCAGCTTGTGGTGGTTTGTACAGGCTTGATTTGATATTTGACTCTTAAGCACCTTCATTCTCTTCCATGAAGTGGAAAGGAAAAGATTAACAAGGAAGAGAGTTTAATGTCACGTTGCCAGTCACTGTCAGTGACCTCACTCAATAGTGTGGGACTTTTAACATCCTGGATGGCTCAGGACAAAGTCCAGGACAATCCCTTGCACTAAAGTGCCCTCTGCATTTCTGGCGTGCCTATATTCTTCCAGCGATTGACGGGCCCAGATTATTCCTTCTTTTTAAAACATATCTCCTATAGGCATACTCAACCTAACATGAAACCAAGCATTCATTTGGAAACCAAAAGATTCCACTATTTTTTTTTTTTTTTCCATACAAAGTAGAGTGACTTGCAACATTTTCTTGGTAAAATTTTTCTCTCAAGTTGTCTGTTGCAAAAACCCAGGTGAGATGTCGTTAATAGCTTTCTTCAGAAAATGCTGCCACCCTAATTATCAAATGCCTTAAAAATATGTACATGCTTTGGACCAGCATTTTTATATCCAGTAATTGACCAAAAGAAAATTTTAATCCTAAGGAAAACAGATACTAAGCTGAAGATGTTTATGATAGTGCTGTTTATTGAAAACAGCCCAACTGCTAAATGTAGAAAATGGTTAAGTCTATGGTACCTTTATACACAGAAATTCTATGCCATCTTTAAAAATGATGTTGTAAAATAACGTTTATTTACCAGAAAATATATCACGAGAAAATTTTAAGTGCAAGGACATAAACACCTGTATGGAGTATGTACAATATGTTCCCATCTTTGGAAAGTATATACATATATGCCTAGAAAAACATCCAGAAACCTATTAGACAAATGTCAACTGTGGTTAATTATTGGGTAGTGAAATTGAGTTTTAATTTTCTTGTAGTTCTGAATTTGTGCTTATTTTACAAAAAATGAACAGTAATTAGAAATTTTTAAAGACTTTTGGAAAATCTTTTGGAAAAAAATTATTGCTGCTCTTGTGAGAACCATCAACAGATATTGTTTCAGTCCTTTTGCTCTGAGAAGTATGCAAGGTATGGTCATAGAAACTATGTGGGCAATGAAAAAGTGCACATGAAGGTTATTCAAAGGGTTGGAATGTATAAGGCACCAGCATAACCTTGCCACAAACAGGTTTACTCTTATGAAACAAATATATCTAGGTGGGTTACTCTTTTACTAAATATTTTCCTATTGACACAGCTTTACTCGCCAACGTTTAACTGCTTTGTGTAATTTGCATTAAGCACTATAACATTATGCTACACAATTCTTCAACCCATAACAAGACTTGAACCTGCAATAATGTCTTTCCCAAGGAAGATGACATAGGATTTTTGTACAGGTACCTCCACAGAGCATGGTGGTTAAGGAGGTTCTGTCACAGGCTCTGAGCATGTGTAGAAATTAGGAGGCAAACCCTAGGTCATGATGGAAGTATGCCTCCAGCAGAATAGAGAAGGGTCGTTATGGCCTTCAACTGCAGACATTAACAAGTGTCTCCTAACCTGCTTCTTTCCTGGCATGTGGGAACAGAACCTTGATGATCTGGATTCAAGTCAAGCCTCTTGAATGTTAAATATGTAAGCATGTAAAAATCTGGAATTCGGGGCGCGGTGGCTCAAGCCTGTAATCCCAGCACTTTGGGAGGCCGAGACGGGCGGATCACGAGGTCAGGAGATCGAGACCATCCTGGCTAACCTGGTGAAACCCCCGTCTCTACTAAAAAAAAAAAAAAAAAAAAATCTGGAATTCTTTGTAGATTATTACATTTTAAAGCTGATATTTACACAGAGCATTAAATTAAATAGGCACACTCTTTATATATAAACAAACAAACTCTCTAGTGATTTATTTTCTCACCATGGAATTTCAATTTCTGATGGATTTTGGTGCACATATTGCATCGTTTATACAAAAATTTCACTTAAAGGTGCCTATAAATTTTAAGCTGCAGGTGGACTATCAGGAGAATAGGTGGAAGTCATTTACAAAATTGGAATGAGCCCAAGACACGATGGAAAAACCCAAGCTTCTATAGATGCTCTCCAGAATTTTTAGGGTTCAGGATGATCATGTTTAATTCCCAAAGCTGCAATTCCTAGCAGCATAGAAACTCTCAAATATGCAGAAGGAAATGATTCAGAACTGAAAGAAGGTAATCTGATGAATGGTCAGAATTAAGCCTAATGTCAGTAGGTGGCATGCATGTCTTCAATTACTTGACATACACTTACTGAGCACCTGCTCAGTAAATCATAGGGCCCAAAGATAATTTCCTGGAGGAATGTATGACTCAAGGCTACTTGGTCTGCCTGTGTCCTTCCTCTGTAGCTCATAAGCACTCTACATGTGCAAAGTCAAGTTTCAGTGAACAAGGGGAACAGTGAGAAAAGAAGTGAGAAAGGTGCAACAGTGTGACTGTGTGTGTGTGCATGTGTGTGTGTGTGTGTGTGTGTGTGTGTGTATGTGTAATGGAGAGAGAGGTGCCAGCAAAATTTAGCTTTCCCCTTCTTTCCAGGTCTCTTTGCTTCAGGAGCTGGGGAAGTGTAGCAGTCTTCTCCTTTTCCCTTTTTAGCTTTTCTTCAGTCCCCACCCCCTCAAATAACCTCTGGAGCTTGGAATGATTTATCTGATTAATTGTTCTCAGGATAACCACGTGGGCATAAGAGGAAAGCAGGTTACTGATGCTACTGTGGCCTCCTAGCAACTGACACAATCAATGCTCATTGGTTTGGGATGTTAGGCTGCCACCATCTTTAGGGAGCTGTATATTTTCCATATGTGTTGAGAAGTATAGCAAAGTCTAAGAGAATGAATTGAGAGAATTTGGTTACCCTACTTTCAGGCTTGCTAAGGGTTAACTTTCTAAATTCCAAAATCCTTTTTGTATCTCCTCTCATTAAAATTATAAAATAATTCATTTTTTTTGTTTTAGCAAATAGAGCATTTTGACTATAACACAAGATGTTGTGGTTGATTAACATGGTTCACACTGTAAAGAACTAAAGATGTCAAAGGATGTTGATATTAAACGCACCTTAGAAGTTGTTATGATTTTTCACTTGTAATTTTTTCCATAACATTAAACTATTGACTGTGAAAGACAAAAATCTGATTACTCGAAAAATTTTGTTTTAGATTGTGATTATTCTAGACTTAGTGCACTGTTCATGAACCTTTAGCAAAGTTGATGCATAAGTGTTTTCTGGAGTTCAAAAAATAAATGATTCTTGGATAAAGAAAGACTCAAAATGCTTTTCCTCATTTTCCCGGTCAAAATTTTTTTTTGTTTTAGATCAGATAATTGAAAAATATCCTACAAGTTATAAAGATTAATAAAACTGGAGAAATATAGAAGTCTGATTATTGAAATGACATTGTCACATAAATTTCATTAAAGGAACCATTAGGCTAAAGTGTTTTTGTGTGTATTAAACTGTGCTATCTAAACTACCGGGGACTTTTTTTTAAACAGCCTAATTAAAAGAGAAATGGGTCAAGAGGAAGCTAATCAAGTAATTTATCGAAGGCTCAAGTATAAACAAGACAACAATTCGAGATTCTTATTTTGCAGATGGTATTTTTCACTGCTTCCTTCACTTCTTGGATGCTTCATATTTCACATTATTTTAAGAACAATTCACTCCCAGAGGATCATGGATGTACAGTCAGTTTGGTCTTGCTGAGTCAACGTGTGCACGTGTTCTCGCAAATCTCCAGGCAACGTTCACTGACAAGACAGAGGGAGCTGTGCTCAGCATTTTCTTCAAACTGTTGTCTGAAAAATGCTGTGAAAATGATGTTCACTGTTGTTTGTTTCACCCATTCTCAGTACTGAGACGTCAAAATTACTATTTCTGAGTACAGCGTGTGTTCTTATTAAAGATAAGTAAAGCATTTTTAAGATTCAGCTAGGTGTTTCATTAAATGTGATATGTGCAGCAACATATAAAGTATATCATTTATTCACCTTGAGATGCTATTAGGAATGTGCATTTGTGTGATATCTAACTGATATCATATGGTGCACTGAAACAGGGCTTTTCTATTTAAGAACCATTTCACTATGGGTTTGGGGAAAGTTAAGTATCTCAGGAAGTGTTTAGCTTCCAATAGCTTTTCCTCTCTTTTTTAAGTGCAGTAATATATCTTAAAAACATATATGTATATGTATGCATGTATGTGTGTATGTATACAGTAAATATATATACACACTATATATATACTGAAATGTTATGCAGCACATCATACTGTGTGTGTGTATATATATATACACACAGTAAATACACACACACACACACAGAGTAATGTGTTGTATAACATTTCAGTCAACAACAAACCACGTGTGTGACATTCATTCCACTTTAATGGAGCTGAAAAATTCCTGTTGTCTAGTGACATCGTAGCCATCGTAATGTAGCATAATGCATTACTCACATATTTGTGGTCATGCTAGTGTAAACAAACCTACTGCGCTTCCAGCTGTATAAAAGTATAGCACATACAATTATGTACAGTACATGATACTCAGTAATGATGATAAGCAACACAACTATGCCACTGGTTTATGTATTTACTATACAGCTCTTCTTCAGTCCCCACCCCTTCAAATAACCTCTGGGGCTTGGAATGATTTATCTGATTAGCTGTTCTCACGATAACCATGTTAAACTATATGTTAAACCATACTTTTTAACATTATTTTAGAGTTTACTCCCTCTACTCATGGAAAAAAAATTAACTGTAAGACAGCCTTAGGCAGGTCCTTCAGGTGGTGTTCCTGAAGGCACTGTAGAAGATGATAGCTTCATGTGTGTTATTGCACTGAAGACCTTCCAGTGAGGCAAGCTGTGGAGGATGGAGGTAGAAGACAGTGATATTGATGATCCTGACTTTGTATATGCCTAGACTGATGTGTATATTTGCATCTTAGTTCTTAGCATAAAAAAGGTTTAAAATTTTTTTTAAAGAATTTTAAAAAGACATTTTAAAAATATAAAGAAGTGGCCGGGTACTGTGGCTCATGCCTGTAATCCCAGCACTTTGGGAGGCCAAGGCAGGTGGATCACTTGAGTCCAAGAGTTTGAGACCAGCATAGGCAATATGGTGAAGCCTCATCTCTACAAAAAATACAAAAACTAGCCAGGCGTGCTGGTGCACATCAGTAGCCCCAGCTACTAAGGAAGATGAGGCAGGAGGATTGCTGAGCCCTGGAGGTCGAGGTTGCAGTGAGCTGAGATCACACCACAACATTCCAACCTGGGCAACAGAGACACACCCTATCTCAAAAATAAATAAATATATAATAAAAAGTAATAAATAAATACTGGACATGGGAATGTGAGAGACATCCGGTTGACCTTAGACATGAGAAGCCGAGAGCCAGCTTGTTGACCTTAGACATGGGATATTTTATATATTTTTTTTATATATGTACATATATGTGTATATATGTACATACACATATATACGAAGAAGCTTATGGAACAAGGCTAAAAGAAAGCAATATTTTTGTCAACTCTACAGTATGTTTGTGCTTTAAGCTAAGTGGTATTACAAAAGATTTGTAACGTTAAAAAATGCAAAAGTTTAAATTAAAAATGCTACAGTAAGCTAAGGTTAATTTATTATTGAAGCAAGAAAAAATATTTTTTATGAATTCAGTGTAGGCTAAGTGCTCCGTCTTTAGAAAGTCTGCAGTAGTGTACAGTAATGCCACAGACCTTCCTATTCACTCACTACTCACTCACAGTGGAGCTTGCAGGACTAGAAGATGCTCTGGGTGAGTCAGTGAGTGAGTGGTGAGTGAATATGAAGGCCTAGGGCATTACTGTACTTTCAATATTTATACCATTTAAATCTTTATACCATTACTTTAAACCTTTTATACCATACTTTTGCTGTACCTTTTCTATGTTTAAATATGTCTAGATACATGAATACCCAGCACTGTGTTACAACTGCCTACAGTATTCAGTACAGTAGCATGCTGCATAGGTTTGTAGCCTAGGAGCAGTAGACTTTACCATGTACTTCAGGTGTATAGTAGTTAGGCTACACCATCTAGGTTTGTGCAAGTACACTCTATGATGTTTTCACAATGACAAAATCACCTAGTGATGCATTCCCCAGAATGTATTCTTGTTATTAAGTAACACATAATATTGTGTGTGTATATAAATATATAGGCACACACACATCTATAAGAAGTAAATAGAATAAAATAAGATAGATATTATAAATACTTGGAGGTCATGCCACATGAGATTTCTTCCAATAAATGAAAAGTGAAATTGCCTCTGGCAGTTAAATTTTAAATCAACACATTACTAAGATATGCAGTCAGTCCCCTTAAAGAAAAAGTATGGCTCCTAGGCTGTGGTGTATGGGTCATGAAAAGACAGGATGAGTAATTGACCAAGGAGCTTCCGTACTCTGAAATCATTCACCATGTTGTATTGAGGCCAAGTTTCCCGCGGGCTGCTCCCAGCCATGATTGAGTGCAACCAGAACACTAAGGCATTTCTGCAAGACAGGGCATTTCTACAGCCCACTTTGCCACAAGTGACCCTTCTTGCCCCACATCCTGCCCCCAGTGTCTTGATGAACCTTCCTCCAACTGTAAATGTCTAAGATGCTTCCTCCTGCCCTTCCCCTTTCTCCTTCGTTCAGGGTCAGGCTTGCATCATAGATCAAGGGCTATCCAAACTTTCCTCAGCTCCTTCCTTTAATAAAATCCATGCATGTTTAATCCCATCTTGACACGTACTTCCTGGACTAACACACAGACCAAACTATAATTGTTTGATTGATTAATACACTAATGTAGCTTAAAAATAAAACACGTTTCTCTCAGAAAGAGATTGGTCAGCTCTGAGAGTTGTGAAACAAGATGCCAAGCAAAGCTGAACCTGCTCAGCTCATGTCTCTCTGACAGAGGAGGTGACAGCAATATACCAGCCCAAACACTACTCTTGTTTTGCAATGGATATATCTGGTGCCATAAAATATTTAGTTCATCTAGTAACACACTTTGTTCTGAGTTCATGCTTTCCAGATGATGTTGAGTTGACTTTTTGACTTCCTCCTCGGCCTATCTCCAGGGAGCAATGTATTAGTTACATGGATGTAGCCCATGAGGGATTTCTTGGAAATTTGGAGAACTGCATTCTAGAGACTCAAAACTGTAACTGCTGAGTGGAACATCTATGGGCAAGAGCAGAATCACCGAATACTTGAGGAGGGCTGCAGGATGGCCTGGTTTCTGTGGAAGTGATCTGGTAGGTTCTGCCAAGGAAAACTGGATGGTGTCTGGCATGTATTCAGCAAGTAATAAATGCTAGCAAGCACTTTTGTTATTGGATTATGGATGGAATTGGCATCTAAAAGGAGAAACATTAAGTTTTCTTTAAAATATTATCATGTTAGTTTCCTAAGGCTGCCTTACCAAAGTACTACAAACTAGATAACTTAAAGCAAAATAAATCTATTCCCACTGTTTTGGAGGCTAGAAGTCTGAAAAAAGACGTCAGCAAGGCTGGTGCCTTTCGGAGGCTCTGGGGGAGAATCTGTTCCATGTCTGTGTCCTGGCTTCTGGTGAACAAAGGCAATGCTTGGTGTTCCTTGGCTTGTAGATGCATCATTCCAGTCTCTGCCTCCAGCTTCATGTGGCCTTCTGTTTGTGTATCTCTGTTTCTTCACATGGCTGTCTTCTCATAGAAACACTAGTCATATGGAATTAGGGGTCTACCTCACTCCACTATGACCTCATCTTAGCTTATTACATCTGCAAGGACCCTATTCCCATGTAAGGTCACATTCTGAGGTATTATGGGTTTGGATTTCAACATATTTTTGGCAGGACATACAATTCAACTCATATTGGACTTTATGACTCTATGAAATTACTCAGGAGAATAGCTTCATAATGCATAAGACATAAAAATTGGGGTAATTCAAGACATTACAAACTTTATAGTGAATGTTTGTTCAAATTAACTTAAAGGAGGGGGTGGGGTGTAAAAAAGAGGAGGAGGAGGGGCAACTTGTAGAAATGGAACCCAGAGAAGGAAGGGGCCCAAGAGAGCTCATAGCTTATTTCTACAAAATACAGAATTTCCTTGCTGTCTATGAGCACTTGGCAGCTTTAGGTTGAGGACTGTGCTCTGAATTGTCTACTCATCTCACACCCCTGCCTAATTGTACACTCGCATTTTGTCATACAGTCCATCTCCAGACAGTTTCTTCTTTCATCTTTGCCCCCCCAATCCCTCCAATCCTGCCTGGAGGCTAAAGCAAATGAAATATATTTACTGTTCTGTACATTTAGATAATAAAAGAACACTGAGTCTCCACATTCAAATTTCCTTGCAATGTTAGATTGCTTGCTCTAGTTTAGCCTATTAACTATAGGCAAAATACATTGAATATATTTTCTCTATTTTGTGACATTAACTTTTGACTTTCAGCTAATCATTTAAATGTGTGCCACCAGAAAACACAGCTTCATAATTGTCGTGTTTACATTCCTCAGGGTTGAAGCATAGCAATTTGAAATGATGCAGTTTAAGAATTAATATAGATAGACAAAAATGACAGAGAATTGTAAAGAGGCCCCATGGTTTTGGGAGCTATTCCCTGGCAATCCCTTGTGTTCAATTTAAAAAAAAGAAAAAGAAAAAAGGAAAAAAAGCAAGGCAGATGTTGAGTGCTCTAGGCTATTCTGCATTTGTGGAATTTTCCACTAGGTAATATGCATTCAGGTCACATACACAGTGAGATTTCCTGCAGTGACAGTACAGATAAAAAGGCTGTGCAACTTGGTGATAATTGTGCTCCATTTAAGCAAACCATCAACTGGTGTATTTTTACAGCAATCGTCTCAGAAGCATGAGAGATGCTTTTGTGTGCATGCTTTAAATATGGATTCATTAGCACCCAAAGAACAATAGCATGCATTATGAAATGTATCTTAATGAGAAATAAGCATTGGAAGGTCTTCTGAGTTCATGTTTCTATACCACTTTTAAGCCACTAATTAATTAATGGTATTTCTTTGGTCAAATTTAGAGATAAATAAACCTCTTCTCATTTTTTTTTTAATTTTATTTATTTATTTTTTTCTTTGAGATTGAATTTCACTCTGTCGCCCATGCTGGACTGCAGTGGCACAATCTCGGCTCACTGCAACCTCCACCTCCCAGGTTCAAGCGATTCTCCTGCCTCAGCCTCCCAGCTTCCCAAGTAGCTGGGATTACAAGCATGCGCCACCACGCCAGGCTAATATTTTTGTATTTTTAGTAGAGACTGGGTTTCTTCATATTGGCCAGACTGGTCTCGAACTCCTGACCTTGTGATCCACCCGCCTCAGCCTCCCAAAGTGCTGGAATTACAAGTGTGAGCCACCACGTCCAGCCCCTCTTCCCATTTTCTAGGAGTGGCTTTCCCAGAGCCTGATAACATAATTTAAATATCCATTATTTCTACCAACTATTATTGGGTTAGTACAGAAGGTTTAGCATCTCCAACCCATTGAAGGAGAAGACGAGAAGGCAAAGGAATATTAAAGCAATCCATTTTTATTTTTTAGTTCAGTTTATAATCTAGAGTCAAGATGAATGATTGTGTACTGTCCATTAATATCTGTGCTTACCTCTCCTAGTTGCTAAGGATCAATGTCATCTAACCTTTCGTGGAATATCTGTTGGATTTTTAAGTCTTTCTAGAAGATAATCTCCTTGGTTTGCAATGTTGTGCTCGTAGAAGTATTGTTTTTCAACCCACTGCATATCAGCAAATCTGCCTTGGGGCTGCATGAACATATGGGAACTGGCACAAATATGCCTGAACTGATGCAACAGGAAGTCAGCCACTGCAGGGAAAGGATGGACATAACACTGAAGCTATCAAGCATATTAAGAGTTTCTTGCAATAAACAAGATAAAAAATGTCCAACACAATTACATCCAAAGAAATTAGTGACAAGCCAGACTACTTCCTGAAAACATGCCTTTGCAAATAAAATTGATATTAACATTTTATGTAAATTCTCAAAGCCGGAAGAAGTCTCAGAGGAATGATTGTGTGTGTGTATGTGTGTGTGTGTACACATAGGTTCTCTTTGGAAAGAGAAAGACGGGAGCATGACATTACTGGAAGGAGCTTTAAGAAATATCAGGACACCTGGCTTCTGATCCTTTCTCTAATCTCACTAGTTCTGAGTGTGAGCATTCAGATGAGTTCTGTGACAAGGAACGAGACGCACTGAAGTTACTTCAAGAAAAAGGAGGATCTTTGAGGGGTAAGCATGGATTAGAAATAGAGCAAAAGCTCAGAAACAGACATAGGTAGATGGATTCATTCTCTCTCTCTCTCTCTCTCTTCAGTACCTCCTGGCATTGGCATCTTAAGTTCTCCTTGCACTTCTGCATCTCTCTCTGCTCTCTACATACCTGCATTGTTCAATACAGGAACCACTAAGCACATGTGGCTTTTCAGATGTAAACAAACATTAAATAAAATTTATTCAGTTCCTCTGTTGCACTTGCTATGTTTCAAGCGCTCAATAGCCAACCTGTGGCCAGTGGATATTGATTGCATTAGAGGACATCACTTACAGAAGTTTCATCATGCGGCCAGGCACAGTGGCTCATGCCTGTAATCCCAGCACTTTGGGAGGCTGAGGTGGGTGGATCACATAAGGCCAGGAGCTTGAGAACAGCCTGGCCAACATAGTTAAAATCCATCTCTACTAAAAATACAAAAATTAGCTGGGTGTAGTGGTGCTCATCTGTGATCCCAGCTACTCAGGAAGCTGAGACACGAGAATCCCTTGAACCTGGGAGTGGGAGGTTGCAGTGAGCCGAGGTCGCGCCACTGCACTCCAGCCTGTGTGACAAAGCAAGATTG
The DNA here is from genome assembly GCF_002776525.5 of Piliocolobus tephrosceles. NCBI lineage: Eukaryota > Metazoa > Chordata > Mammalia > Primates > Cercopithecidae > Piliocolobus > Piliocolobus tephrosceles. Next base: position 44,018,017 of record NC_045443.1, read on the forward strand.
TCTCAAAAAAAGCAAAACAAACAAAAATTTCCATCATCCCGGAATCACCTGCACTCCATTCTGTGGCCATTTCTCAACAATCCTGCTCTTTGTTTACCTCCACTTTACTGATTAGAAAAGTGAGACTCAGAAATGCAAAGATTCAAGTCCAAAGTTCACATAACTAATAAGCAGCAGAACACTCAATCTTCCAAATTAATTACTCAATTGCCTCCAAATTAATTATTTTTAAGCTACTATATCACATTTACTCTAAGTCAGTAATGAGTTTTCTTTCTGTATTAAAAATAAAGAATGAGGCTGGGCGTGGTGGCTCATGCCTGTAATCCCAGCACTTTGCGAGGCCGAGGCGGGCAGATCACAAGGTCAGGAGTTCGAGACCAGCCTGACCAACATGGTGAAACCCTGTCTCTACTAAAAATACAAAAATTAGCTGGGCGTGGTGACACATGCCTGTAATCCCAACTACTCAGGAGGATGAGGTAGGAGAATCACTTGAACCCAGGAGGCAAAGGTTGCAGTGAGTCGAGATCGTACCACTGCACTCCAGCCTGGGTGACAGAGCGAGACTGTGTCTTAAAAAAATAAAATAAAATAAAGAATAAGTAGTTAAAAATAACACAATTTAAAATAAACACGTACCAGGTGCAGTGGCTCATGCCTGTAATCCCAGCACTTTGGGAGCCCATAAGAAGAAGATTGCATGAGCTCCAGGGTTCGAGGCTGCAGTGAGCTCAGATTGCACCACTGCACTCAGCCTGGGTGACAGAGTGAGACTTTGTCTCAAAAAAAATAAAATATAATAAAACAAAAATAAAATAAACACTCCAAAATTAGATTTAATTATTTGATTTCCTAAGGTAAGCGAAGAAAAAATTGCATCATTAATCAAATTATCAGTGTGTTAATAGTTTCAATTTAGTGTTCAAAATGGCTACTTTTGTTTTTTTAGCTTTGTACCTTTCTTTTGACCTGGAGAGTCAAAAATTGGGACTTTTTTGTTTTCATTTTCTCCCTATAATATGGAGATTAAAAGAGTAAAAGACAAGGAAGCATGAAACCTGGAATATAGCTCTGGGTATGCAGCTAGCTAACTAGATATGACTTTGGACAGGTCAGTTACATTCTGGGTCAGTTTCCTTAGCAGTCAAAAGACAGCTTCGGTGAGTTTCTATATTCAAGATCTGTGTTTACTTGGTATGTTCCAGTGTGGCCACACTGTTTATTAAATTATTGAAATAGTCCCATACCAGTTGGCAAATAGCACCCCTTCTCTAGCCATCTAGCTTTTCCTCTGGGATCCTCCCACCACCCCACAATGTAAAATTTGAAGCGTTGATGGCTGAAAAAATATTGGCCTCCCAAGACTCTGCTTCAGCCCACAGCTGGCATTCACTCCGATTGTCAATTTTCATGCCTTAATGATTGTTAAATATTTTTGATCCTATACATCCCGCACACATCCAAATATATGTTTACAATGTTCCCATTCATAGTGTGTACAGGTTGCTTGTTCGGTTCAGTTAAAGTTTGAAGTATAGACTCAAAGTTAATAAACTATTTAAGTTGCCTATGAGGCTTTCAGCCAGTAAGTCGGACAGCTTACTCCCTTTGAAAAGTGGGCAGGTAGGAAAATAAGGATGAGGTTATAGTGTTCACTTTCTGGATTGCTCTCCTATATGTCAATAGCTATAAGTTCTGTGAATAAATATATGCTGTCTGAATCACTCCACATTCACAGCCAGCTTTGTCTCGTCAATGTATTTAGAGAATGGGACACCTCCCCTAAAAAACTAAACACACACACACACACACTTCAAATGATCATCTTTGACATTTAATAAATGTCAGGACCATTGAATCAGATTATCTTCCTATAACTCACTTTATACTTCTTGAACCAACATTAATTTACTTTTTAAGGAACATGACAACTATAGGAGTAGAAGGGTAGAACATCCAATAATTTATTCTTAAAGTTCCAGTCACTGCTGGTTTTAAGAGACGGATCTGTTAGCTTCTCATTTCAAGGTCTCCCTCTCCATTCTCCTTTTAAAGATAATAATGCAATTTCTATGTTGCTAAGAAGGAACAATGTTTAGATTATATTTCAGTCAAAATTCTCAAGTTCCAAACTGTTTTCAGAAATTTTGCTATTAGTCTTTCAAATACCGCCTTTCATAGGTAACTAAGGGTTTCTTTTATTAAGCTTAGCTTATCTGCTAGCTTTCCTCAAGATGGCTGCAGAAGCTCTTGGCATCACATCTTTGCAAGCAAAAGTAAAAAGATAGGAAATATTTCCCAGAAGGCATCTTAGCTTATCCTACATCCCATTGTCCAGTATTGAGTCTTTCCTAAGTCAATCATTGGAAAAGAAGAAGGGATCACCATGACTGGCTAAGATGAATCAAGATCTACCCAGTGGGTCTAAGGCTGGGACCAACTTAGCTTGAGCATTTAGCTTCATAAAGGATTTTGTTTTGTTAGTAAAAAAGAAAATGCAAATGGTTGTTGGGTAGGTAATTACTATACTAGTATCTGCTACACATAACAGCCCTGTGGGATAGACATATTTATTTCTCCCAGTTTACAGTTGAGTGTACTGTGATTTGACATGGTAAGCAACATGCTCAAAAACTACAAGTGGTCCACGGTGAAGCTGTGATTTGAGCTAAAGTCTGTCTGGCACTTACATGGCTGCACCCAGTTACTATGCTCTACTAATTTCCCTGTCACGTATTACATTCACTAAGGATATTGGGCTCCAGCTCACAATCTTTCTTCACACCAACAGCCCTCTTATTACCCAGGGAGATTTCAATATTTGCATGAGTGATCCATCAAATCCTAGCCACATTTCCTGACCCCACCTGCAACAGCCTTTGTTACCACCTCACTGTAGCCTCTCACTCCCTTGGCCTTACCCTCAGTAACTATTCCAATGTTGAATCTTGAATTCTAGTATCTCATGCTCCGACAGCCTCTCATACTTCCAGCCTGTCCCTCCCTGTCTTACTCCCACTACACCTGTTCTTTAAGGTCCCAGAGTCCTCCAACCTCCCCTCCATCTGGAATGTCTACTTCAATATATGAAATTGAAGATGTCTCAAAGCTCCACACAGACCGCTTTCTCTGAAAGAGAAGGAAATGAGGCTCAGAGTGCTGACAAGTGGCCTAATGTCCCACAGCTAGTAATTGCAGTGCCAGGACTGGACCACTGGGTCTTTCTGGATTCCAAGTCAGGCCAATGTTTTGTTTTCTCCCTACACTATCTTTTTACGTTGAAACTTTTCTCCTAGTAAGATTTTTAAATATCTTGCCGCCTTGCAGTTAGATCTCAGACTGCTGTACTAGCAATAAGGGAGGCTCCCTGGGCGTGGGACCTTCCAGGCCAGGTTTGGGATATAATCTCCTGGGGTGCCATTTGCTAAGACCCTTGGTAAAGCACAGTATTAGGGTGGGAGTTACCCGATTTTCCACGTGTTGTGTGTCTCAATTTCCTTTGGCTAGGAAAAAGAATTCCCTTCCCCCTTGCACTTCCCAGGTGAGGTGATGCCTCACCCTGCTTCAGGTCTCTCTGGTTGGACTGCACCCACGGACCAGCACCAACTGTCTGACCCGCCCCAGTGAGATTAACCCGTACCTCAGTTGAAAATGCAGAAATCACCCATCTTCTGTGTTTCTCAGGCTGGGAGCTGGAGGCTGGAGCTGTTCCTATTCGGGCATCTTCTGCTTTATTCTTATAAGACAGGACTTCCTAGGGTATGACTGTTTAGTTTATTTGATCTGAAATTATGGATTTCAATAATTTGGAGATGAAACCTTAGTATTTCCAAATGTATGCAAATATTGCTTTCATAATGCACTTGATGGGTCTGAGATAGGAATAGCACTGGGCAGTCACAGGAGGATGTAAAACCCCACACAGCAACTAAACCAAGAACTAGGCAAAGAAATCATGGGCTAATGGAAAACTCAAAAGAAGGGACAAGAAATGGCCAAAATCCTGGTCAGGCTGACATATCTATGACTCTTCCTGGCAAACCTGAAAAAGGGAGAAAGGGTGTGGTAATGAGAGTCCCCGAAATCTTCTCCTTTTCCAGAATGATTATTCCACCCCCTAATTAAAGAAACACCCATAAAATTAAAAACTCAAACTTAATTGTGTGTGATTTATTCTCACCAGCAGGCCTGCACTTTTCTCTCAACTGTGTACTTTCATTTTTAAAATCAAAGCTTTTTACCTTTCACATCATTCTGACTCATTCCCAAATTCTTTTGAACCAGGACAGTGGCTGAGGCTGGGGTCTCACTGGCATCCAAAGACCCTCCGAGCCCTCTGGCAATAAGCAACAGGACTTCTTAGTTATGTTTACTGGCTTGATTAGAATCATATTACCTTGCACAGTGATAAGCACCTAAACTGATAAGAGCTTCAAGAAAACATGAAAGCAATGATTAACAAAACAAAGATAATTAGGTGTTAAGGATCCCAAAAATACTCTGCTTTGGTTTAATGTATATTGACTATAAAATATGTTTTGAGGCAAGTTTTACCTGTGTAATCAACAATATTCTTGTTTGGTGTGATGTGAAAAGACAAGCATTTTAGAAGTTTTTTTGTGTATATCTTCATGAAACTTCTTTGGAAACAACACATGGGAAGTGAAAAAGAGAAATTTCACAGGTACCCTTTACAAACCTTACTTAGGCTACAAACAAAGAGGATCCTGATACTTTAAACATTTGGTTAAATTGTTTCTAATTCCTGTGGTCTGGGAACAAATCCCCAACCTAGCTTCAGTTATCCTCCTCCACCTCACTCCATTGACGAAAAGAGGGAAGAGGGAAACGGGGTCGGGGGAAGAATGTAGGAGAGGGAGGTGCAGAAAATTTTGTTTAATTGGGATTGTAACAACCAGCAGATGACTCAATATCTCCCTGAGGTTTTTACTGTAGATCACAGAAAGGAATGTGGAGAAACTATTTTCATGACTTCCACCTCCTGGTAGGATTTGCCTCAGTGGTAGGCCTACCAACAGTGGCCATGGGTCCTGGACACAGGATACATGTGCTGTCTGGCACACTGGTCTGTAGTCATTTCCTATCTTTTTTAGGATCTGATGCTATTTTAAGTGTGCCTCTTGACTGTGTGGGTATCACAGACACGTTTCTCTGCTGCTTCTCTGCTGTCCTATCCCAGAAATGGTCTACTTTTTGACCACACATGTTGCAGGCAGTCCATGGGGGTGAGACAGGGATGGTCCTCAAACCCTAGAAATAAGGAAAGTGAGATTGCTCTTTGAGAATTAAGCTAAGAAATAAGTCCAGCATAATTTGGAGTAAAGAGAGATATTTAAAGTCACATTAAGATTGCAAGCAAACTTGAATTGTGTGTGTCCAAGCCATGCAACAAGAAATGGATTTACCCAGGCTCCCTGGCCAGCATATTTCTATTATAGTGATGGATACCTCAGACTGCCAGAGTTGATGTTTGCTGCACGTTATCTTCAGATAACCAACTCTCCTGGTTCCCCAAAGTAAATGTCTCACATAGTTTGCTGACCTAAATGTGAGATCTCCTTGACAGTCACATTTCCCTTTAAAATCTAATACACTGGCATTCTGTGTTTCTACCTCATGGTAAGTTTTGTCAGCTAAAGGTCTCATCTCTAAGTCCAAAGAAAGTTGAGTTACAAAGAGTTTCAGAGCTACTATCATCCACATCATGCTGGTGTCTCCCAAAATTTATATATTGGAACCAAACCTCCAATGGGATAGTATTGAGAGATGGGGCTTTGGGGAGATTATTAGATTATGAGGACAGAGCCCTCATGCGTGTGATTGGTGCATTTAACAAAAGAGGCCCCAGAGAGCTAGCTAGCCCCTTCTACCATGGGAGGATGCAGCAAGAAGGCATCATCTGTGTATGAGAAAGTGGGCCCTCACCAGACACTGAATCTGCTGGCACCTTGATCTTGGACTTTCCAGCCTCCAGAACTGTGAGAAATAAATGTTGTTTATAAGCTACTCAGATAATGATAATTTGTTATAGTAGCCCAAATGAACCAAGATGATAGCTTACAAGGCTAAGATCATCCCCCTGGAAAGCAGTGGATTGGCTCACTGAGAAAAACATCTCTTCATGAGGACCTGTCTGGATGGCCAGCCAGCCCTCTCCAGGCCCTGCCCTATCTGTCACCCCACAACACACCTGCTTCACTGCCTCTCAACTAGCCTCAGGAGAGGATGACATTGCTAACATTTGTTTTTTCTGAAGGAATTCTTCAAACACTTCATTTGGTAGTTATTCCTATTCCAGTAAGACGTTGTGAGGCCCAGCTTCACAGATGGATGATGGCCCCATCCTACAATGGAAGACAGGATGTGCCTGTATCTTAATTGGAGAGGAAAAAGTAATCTGTCAACCCATTGGAAAATCCATCACTATGGGGATTTACAGGAATAAATGACCATAACACTTCTTCCTGGCAGCTTTGTGCACATGGATAATAAGTGAACCCTTGTTCCTTTATAGAATGGTTTATTTCAAAGAATTCATGAACCTCAAGATTTTCTATTTAACCCCGAGGCTTTCTTGGCTTATCCAATTCCATAGCTGTCACACCACATTCATCTTTAGAGCCAAGAAATTCAACTACGCAGTGCCCTTGTTCTCAAGAAAGAATTGTGACAGAAATCTTTGTGAATTGTCTTTATTTCATTAGAATTTGTCACCCCAATTTAACTTTTTGTGTGCGACCAGAAAATATTCTGAATTGTTAAATGCTCAAGTTAATGTCAAATTTTCAAATGTGAAGTCAACATAAGGTTCATACCACTTGGTAACTTATGTTAATATTGTCTTAATAAGACAAATAACTTAAAATAGTAGTATGCTTATTTGAAATAAAAGTATATTTTTAAAATGAAGAGGCCTAGGGGTGCATGTCATTTGAAGCACAGCACCCATGGGGATCACACTCTATGATTTCAAAATTCGGAGATGCTCCTAATCTATCAATCATTAACTGTTGACCTTTGAGCAGCTGAGAAGACTGTGTTATATAACAGATGACCCTGACTACTAAAATGATTAATTTGGGGGTGGTAGATGGGGACATTTTTTAAAATATTAAATCTACTAAATTCAGGTAAAATTACTTTGTAACATTTCAAGGTCTAGTATCTCATAGACCAACTAAATATAAGCAAATTCATTTAATAATCAGAGAAAAGTCCAGCCTGGGCGACAGAGCAAGACTCCGTCTCAAAAAAAAAAAAAATAATAATAATAATCAGAGAAAAGAAATGCACTGTTACTAAACCAATGAAACACAAGCAGCTCTTTTGTTCATTTCCTGTGTATCCAGAACTGTGGGAGACATGGGATCTTCAAGCATTTTACAGAAGAAGGGCTCATGGAACAGAAGGACAACCAGGGCCGGGGTACTGCTGGCACTAAGGACAGTGGTAACCTGCCGATCATGGCAATTTATATTTCTGTGTGTTTCATTCCTTTACATGTGGGGAATGTCCTGAAGAGCGGGACTTATATTCTTTTATGTTTTAAACACCTTCACCTCTGCCCCACCTCAACTCTTCACTAGCTCTCAGCACCGTGATTGGCATGAATAAATAGAGGAATAAAAGAGAAAAGGGATTACTGAAAGAGAGACTGAAAACTATGACACTTCCACTTCTTCCTATAGAACAAATACTAGAAATAAGTCCTCAGGGATAAAAGTCTTGTCTTACTCTTTTCCTCCAAAGAGTGGCTGACTAATTAGTGATTTTTAAGTTCTTGGAAGTCACAATTCAATGACTTCTGCATTGCTCAGCTTAGGTTCCTTTTCTCCCCTGTTCCCCCTCCCTTCTCATCTCCTTGTGCCTAAGGAGTAACCAGGTCAATTCCTTTGATGGAATGGGCTGATCCATTCAAACAACTGGTTGACATTGCTTATAAAAATAGCCAAGCTGGGCTTGTTGGCAAAGGCTAGATTTCAAGGAAGATGAGTAGTGGTCTGAGTCAGCAGCTTGTGAAATTCAAGCTGGCAGTCAGAGTGACAAAAAGGAAAAAGAATTGATGGTGACCAAAATGTCCTCAGATAACACATCACCCCACTGAGGAAAGAAGACAGAAATAAATAAGTAGGCGGGAACATGTGCCAGTCGATTTTTAAAGAAAACGACTTCATCTTACATTACATTTGAAAAGATTATGTTGACCTGCCCATGCTTAAACATAAAAATAAAAATTAATGTAATGACTCTTAAATATGAGAAGTAGCATGGCGATAGAGCAGTATAAATTGTCCTAAAAAAAAATTACTATTCCCAGAATCTGATTTTTTATTAACAAACCTCACAGGTCTTTGGGAAAGTCTGTAGTTGGATCAATGCATGGATTCAATTCTAAAGCTAGAAAGAAAGATTTTATTTTCTCTGGGGTTTCTGTCTAGCCAGCAGGTTTTAATTCCTGTGTAATAATGGTTCATTTTCCTTAATCTATTGAATAACCATTTTGTTTAAAGGCCAGAATATTGTAACTCTAAGAAATAAAAAGAGGTCGATTTTGTTGAATACTGTTTAATTTTTTTGGGGGGGGGCACATTTTGCACATTTTCTTGAGTATGTGTAAGTGATCAAGTAATCCTACATACTGGTGGCTGCCTTGTGAATATCTCTTATTAGTGTCCTGTCAAAAAGTGTGGGAGGCAAAAGGACAAAAATTAAAGCAAGACTTGAAAAAGTGACCAGTGTATAAGTGGTGTATTCATTATCAAGAGTGGCCAAAATATGTTTACCTATTTATACCAAAGGCTCTTCAGATTTACCGATTAGCTTCAATAATTAATTGATTGAGGGGTGATGTTAATGCTTTTAAAAAAGCAATTTTAATATTTGTAATCATTAAATACTTGTAGTCAATATCTGTAGAGTATGTCTGCAAGGAGACTTATTTCATCTGGGCAGGAAGAAGTAGGAGTGCAGAGAACTTGCCTCAATTTCTTTACTATCAGGAATGGATAACTAGTTTACCAAGAACGTCACTGCCTCAAGGCACCCCTTCTCCTAAGCAGCGCATGTCTCATAGAATATTTCAAGGTTCACAGCGCAGTTTCATCTACCTTAGCAGCAATCTGTGAGGTTTCATGGAGGAGGAAAGGAAAGCACTCAGATCTCAAGTGCCTCTCCCAGGAGATCATGGAGTCAGCCAGAGGTTGACACTGCATTTAAGTACAAGTCTCCTTCAGACCCCAAGCCCTCTCCACTGTACCTCTTGGCTGATCCCAAGCAGATAGTTCTCATTTCTCAACAAACAGAAATAAGGCAATGTGCAATCTTGGAATACAAATGAAGTATTTCTCCTAAGGCTTATAGACATCTATTATAGGCAACTTATTGAGTAGACCTTTTAAGATCAAAAAAAGATTCTTAAAATTGCTAGTCATTATTCACAAACACACAACAAAGCCTTTCAGATTTATACATTTACATGGAGAAATAAAATTCATCCCAGATGAATTTCATATATATATATGTTTCATATATATATATGAAAACGTTCTCAAGGCTGGTTTTTGAAAAAGAAGGACATAAATATATGTCAAATAAAATAAAATTTGAAAAGACAAGAGTAAGGAAAAAGGTCATTAGATCCTTTGAAATTAACTGGAGAAATGATGGCAGGTATATGGGGAACCAGAAGGACACAATGATATTGAATTTCTCTTTATGGATCACAGGCTCTTACTAGTGTAGTCTTATAAATAATTGAAAATATTTTTGTTTTCTTCGGAGAAGAAGAAAGCAAAGTAGTATCAGGTTCTTACCTAGAGGGGACACACACATATACACGCACACACACAACACACACCTACTCATAGATCCAACTGGGAATTTGGGAAACAGAGCACCCCATTAGGTAATTGTCTTTAAAAGTCAATTCAGGGCTGGGCACTGTGGTTCACGCCTATAATCCCAGCACTTTGGGAGACCAAGGCAAGTAGATCACAAGGTCAGGAGATCCTGACCATCCTGGCTAATACAGTGAAACCCCTTCTCTACTAAAAATAATAACAATTGTTTAAAAATTAGCTGGGTGTGGTGGCAGGAGTCTGTAGTCCCAGCTACTTGGGAGGCTGAGGCAGAAGAATGGCATGAACCAGGGAGGCAGAGCTAGCAGTGAGCCGAGATTACGCCACTACACTCCAGCCTGGGCAACAGAGCAAGACTCCGTCTCAAAAAAAAAAAAAAAAAAAAAAAAGTCAATTGAATGGGTGTACCTTAAAGCCTTTTCCCTCCAAAGATCTCTGTGATAGTGTTTGAAATCCCTCTAAAGAGTCCTCTAAAGAGCTCTGTGACAGCATTTTAAAAACCCTACTATCTACAAAGTAGATGTTTGTTTCATATTTCTTGGATAAGTGATTGATATAGGATTGATTCAAGACAGGAGATAAAGGATCCTGGAAGGCCAGATAGATGACTATCACAACAGTCCAGCAAGAGGTAATGATGACTTATTTGGGGCAGTGGAAAGAAAAGGGCAGAACCAGGACCACTGCACAGGTAGAACTGACCTCCTGACTGAATACTCAGCAGCTTCTCACAACCTAGAGAACTATTGAAGGCTCTCCATTCACTTCCTTTATCTACTTCTGGGCCCACACTCATTTTCCATGCAAGCATTAGTTCCCTCCTAATCATCCGGGAAGTGAAACCTGAAATATCTAAATAATTAAAATCAATTATACTCCGATAACATTGGAGGCAGCTGCTATACTCTTCATAATATATTTTACAGATTAAATATTTTTTTCATATAGTCAGGTTTGTATAGATGAGTTAATATTTTAAAAAGACATTTGTCTTCAGGAAACAAAAAGAAAAGAAATATCAGACTATCACCTACATGAATGCTGAAGGTACATGAATTTGCCCATTACATTTGCTACTTTGAGATATTAGAAGACTTCTCAAGAAGTCCAAGCCTTTCTGTTGAGACTGGGTCTTAGATGAGAAAAATCTGATCTCTCAAAAAGATGAGATTCTCCTAAATATAGTGTGTCAGTTCTCTGTGAACTTGGGAAAAATTGTGACAAAATCCCTTTGCTCCCTCTGTAGACCTCCCATATACAAAATTTATGAGTGTCGGCTGCGATTTGTCCCCAGAGATTGTATGGGCTTCATTTCTTGATAGTATGGACAACTTTTGGTAGAGGAGGTAGAGGATAAAAGAAAATAAGAGATCACCTGCAATCTTAGTGCAGACTCTGAGGAGTTCAGAGAAAGTGGAAGAAATTGCAACAAGTGTTAGCTCAATTCAGTAACTAAATTCAATTCAATTCAATTCAGTTCAATTCAATTCAGCCTGATTGTTTATCGATGAGTCTTACAATAATTCTTACATTAAATTGTTGTCATAAAATTTGTGAAACTTCTGCTCTGTGCATTTGACTTGTTTTATTCAGCATTTCTTCTTTTCATGCAATCCTAAGCAGTAAGCTGGCTTTCTTCCATTCTCATGAGAATTAGCACAAATAACTCTCATCCTTGTTCCCTGTTATCTCTTATGCATGCTTACTAGCAGCTGGTAAGAGCGGCTAAGAAAAAAATGTCATTCTAGAGATATAATTTGGAATCAAGCAGAAGTATCTGCTGGAGAACTAATCACATGTTTGGAGTAAAGTATTGAAGTGTGAAGAAAGCAAAAGACAGTCAAGGCTACACATGAATGTTTTTAAAGTAAGGTTCGTGTGCAGCAGCTGAAGAAGCATGTCCATGTTCCTTGCACTCATGTGATGTGATACTTATGTGACTCATTTCAAAGTCAAAAATGACATTGTCAATACTCAATACTCTGCTTTTTTTTTTTTTTTTTTTTTTGGAAGGCTCTCACTCTGTCACCCATGCTGAAGTGCAGTGGCATGATCATAGCTCACTGTGGCCTTGAACTCCTGGGCTCAAGCGATCCTCCTACCTGAGCCTCCCGAGTAGGTAGGATTAGAGGTGCGCACCACCATCCCTGGCTAATGTTTGTTTGTTTGTTTGTTTGTTTGTTTGTTTGTAGAGATGGAGGTCTCATTTGGTTGCCCAGGCTGGTCTCAAGCTTCTTGCTTCAAGCGATCCTCCCACCTCAGCATGTGGAAAGGAAATATCTGAAATATGCTGGAGTGTAGTACCTGCCTAGGTCATACTGGGTCAAAGATTACAAACAATTCCTCTTAAGGGCACTAAAAGGAATTGGTGCCTTTGAGATCAATGTGCATTCCAAGTTCTAGAAATAGAGTTTCAACAAGTTCTGCCAGATGCCTTATCCTGGCAGCTTTCCTCTTATTATTCCCCTTGACTGCCAAAGAGCAACTCCCCCATTGCCATGCACAGGTCAGTGGCTGGTGCAATCAACGAATCAATCAAATAGGCAACAATTGGCTTTAAGAACTGGCTCCATAGTGAAGGCTCCTCCGGGGATTGCATTCAGCCAGACCTCCCAAGGGCACATTGAGAAGGATTTGTACTAGGACACATTACTGTTCTCAGCTCCCAGTCATTTCTTTGTGAAAATTACATGGATTATTTTTGACAAGGGAATGTGAATTTGAGGTATTCTATGGGAACTTTCATCTCTGCACTCCTCAAGGCTGAAATGATTAAGATCCATATGAAACAAACTTTTTCCACAATGTGAAGCAATGGAGTCAAGGATGGTGACATCTAGCCCTGTGCCACCACTTCCCCACTTGAATCCACGGTGGCTGCTATTTATCTATCACGAAGTTACCGCCAAGCCCAGTGACCACACTTTCTCAGTCCAATTCCAATTGCAGGAATTCTCTTGGCATTAGGATGTGAAATGAAACTTCTTTGCCCTGATTAGGGAGCTCTGGTTCAGAGCTGCCCCAGAAGAATTATCCTAAGAAAGTTGTTTTTAGGGCAGGATTCCTCAGCTGACCCCTGGCTTGCCCTGGAGAGCAAACCAAGCCTTGAAGTGGTTCAGAAACTAACCAGCCTTCAGGAAATATCAGGACAAGCAATGATGACTGTCCTGGCCCCTATCCTAGTTTGTATTAATCATGAACCTGGATTTATTTCCAGAAAAGAAAAATGCCAACCTTACCTCTATTCAGATTTCCCTGTCACACTTTAGACTGTTCTATAATGTTATAAGTCTGTAATATTTGTTTTAGTGGAAAAGATAACTTTGTGATGAGTACTATTCTTCAGTAATTCAGTGAAAATTACTTTAGGAAGTTTCCTGTTCTCTAAAACTAATCAGATTCATGGGAGCAGAAGTGATAGAAGAAGAAATCACGTGTATAAAGTAGTTCAGTAGAAGTAACAGCATTCATTCAACACATACTTCTTAAGCGCCAGGCATTGTTCTAGCTGAAGGTCAACAGAGAAGAATAACACATGAGTCCTGCTTTTTCTGAGGGTGACATAACCACTAGCTACACCTGTGTAACTTCTGTGCAATATGGATGATGGCACAATATTACATAAACCAGATGATAATGAGGCCACAATGAAGGAAGTGCCTGACTTCAGGAGTTCAGAGGAGTTCCTAGTGGAGACAAAGCTGTTTAACATATATTATTGTCTTGTGTTACCCATTCTCAAACAACTCAATTACCCAACCTGTGCATAAAAAAACTGAAGGCTTTTAAAGTTTGGGTTCTATAAAAGCTAATAGCTGAAGAGTATAGAGGAAAGTTACATGGAGTGTACTTCCTCATGGCACTCATTGTGATTCTGGTTTAATGTCACAATGAACCCTCTTGAAAAACCTCCAGACTGAGTTTGTTTTTCAGTTTTGGTTTGTTCTTTTAGCATTCACTGTATTCTCCCTCAAGTATCATGTACTCAGATCATGATACGGCCTGGTCCAAATGTGAAGGTGCCACTGGTTTTTTTTTAAATGATTGAAGCATTACTAGGAGCCGCTGGAGAGTAAGTCAGAGAGCTGTCTTTATTGGCCTTTATGCTTGGAGTGGCTTGGCTTCTCATGATTGCAAGCTAATGAAACTATTCAGGATAAGCTTTGGCAGCCAAATCTGGAATGTTTCAGGATCCATTGAGATGATTTTCGCAGAGCTCCCACTAGTGCAGCCAGAGGGAGGATCCTGATTTAGTAGTTTCTACCTCAGGTAAGGACACGAGACACTGTTCAAGCATCCAATGTGGCAACGCAGTCAGTTTATGTGTGAAGTGAGTCCTGGCAGGTGCTCAGGCATGAAGCCTAGCTACTGAGGGAAGGATTCCACTGCTATGCAGTCCAGGCTGCCCCCACAGCCAAGGACAGCCAGCAGGTTAAAATTTTGAGGGTTTTTACAATGGCAGATTTTTGAATCACCTCTTTTTTTCTCTCTTAAAACAAAGAATCGAGTTGAGGGACTTTTTGCTCATTGCCACAGCCTTGAGAAACTCCTGTTGCCTGATTATTATTTTTATTTTGGGGCTTCTCTTTGCTCAGAATTATCTAGCCCTGCAGGTGGATTTGATGATCTTTACTCCAGAGTTGAAAGGAGACTAGTATTTGTGCCTTATCATTTGTTAAAGCCCATCTAATATGGGAACCACTCAGTAGCCACTCAATATCCTGGAAAAAAAGCCTTGTAATTAGACTCTGAAGACCTGGATCTAAGACCTAAGCTCTACCAAGTATTAGCTGTGTGCCTTAAGGTAAGTGATCAAACCTCCCTGAAACTCAGTTTCCTCATATGTCGAAATGGTCCTTGGCTATGTGAACAGATAGATTGCCCCAAACCAGCAGCAGTTTTAAGAGAGATATTTTCACTATCTGGCTAATAATAAATGGAACATGAGCAGCTGCTTTAAGCCCTCATTTTCATTTTTGGAAGAGAAGTGGTCCAAACTTTAATTGCTTTTCCAACAGGTATAATACAACAGCTTATCTCCCTTAATTATTTAAGAAAATATTTTGCAACTAACTTTTCTGTAGGGGTTGGTAAAAATCATGTGATATGACATGATAAATCTCATAGAAGCATCCTTGATTTATTTGGTCACTGTGCCAGACATTAACTAGATGCTGAGGACACTGGCACTGTCTTCAAAGACTTTATATCCTTGAGAGGGAGAGAGGCAACCACATATAAAACTGCAATTGGCCGGGCGCGGTGGCTCAAACCTGTAATCCCAGCACTTTGGGAGGCTGAGACGGGCAGGATCACGAGGTCAGGAGATCGAGACCATCCTGGCTAACATGTTGAAACCCCGTCTCTACTAAAAAAAAATCAAAAAGCTAGCCAGGCAAGGTGGTGGGTGCCTGTAGTCCCAGCTACTCAGGAGGCTGAGGCAGGAGAATGGCATAAACTCGGGAGGCGGAGCTTGCAGTGAGCTGAGATCTGACCACTGCACTCCAGCCTGAGCGACAGAGTGAGACTCCGTCTCAAAAAAAAAAAAAAAAAAAACTGCAATTAAGTATAATAAAACTGTGATAGACTCTTCCATAGGGTGCCTAGAGGCAAACAGATAATACATACCTCCTGTTGAATGTTCACGATCCCACCTCAGAAGTAGCCTTGAAAAAAATTGAACTTGAATTTCACAAGCCAGGAGTAGTGGCTCATGCCTGTAATCCCAGCTACTCAGGAGGCTGGTCTCTTGAGGCCAGAAGTTCAAGACCACCTTGGGCAACAGAGTAAGACTTCCTCTCCCTGTCCACTCTCCAAAATAATTTAAAAAGTCAGCTAGGCATTAATCCACTCCAGCCTGGAGTGAAATACTGCCTCTAAAGAAAAAAAAAAGTAAGAACAAGTAACTGCGGCCCCACAAATTTGGATGAAGAGGAAAACTGCTGTGAGATTTAAATGTAAAAATAAACCACAATTACACAACTATGTAGTTGAAGAAGGAGTATTTTAATAATCTTTGGATAATTGTTGAGTATCCTTCTTCGACACTACAACAAAATTTAAGTGATTTTCTTAAAGATTAGTTCTAATGTGGGATATGAAACCATACGAATGAATATTTTACACACTTTAAAATGCGTTGGCTATCTTTAGTTTTTAAACTTTGTGTACACTTACGGATACTTTTTTTAAATTTGTATACATTTATGGGTATAAGTATAATTTTGTTATATATTGCATAGTGATGTAGTCAAGGCACCTAGTGTACCCATCACTGAAGTAATGTACATGGTACACATTAAGTAATTCCTCATCATCCACCTCCCTCGCACGCCCTTCACCCTTCAGACCCTCCACTGGCTGACATTCCACTCTCTACTTCCAAGTGTACACATTATTTAGCTCCCTCTTGTAAGTCAGAATATGTGGTACTTGTCTTTCGGTGTCTGAGTTGCTTCACTTAAGAAAATGGCCTCTGGTTCCATCCACATTGCTGCAAAAGACATGATTTCATTCTTTTTATGGCTGCATAGCATTTGATTGTGTTTATATAGCACATTTTCTTTATCCAATAGTCTATTGGTGGACACTTAAGTTGATTCTATATCTTTGCTATTGTGAATAGTACTGCAATAAATATACAAGTGCAGGTGCCTTTTTAATATATGATTTATTTTCCTATAGGTAGGTACCCAGTAGTAGTATTGCTGGATAGTATGGTTGTTCTATTTTTAGTTCCTTGAGAAATCTTCATACCATTTTCCATTGAGGTTGTACTAATTTACATTTCATCAACAGTGTATAAATGTTCCCTTATATCTTCATCCTTGCATTGGTCTATCTTTAAAATAAAAACATGAAAGTACTAAAAAAATAAATAAATACTTTGATAAATTTAGGGAAGAACATTCCAAACATGACAATTAAAATGGAATGCTTTTAAATATGAGGAAACACTTTAAACAAAAGACAAATAAAATATCAGAAAAAAATTGCAACATATATGGCAAAACAGTTGACATTCTCTGTACATAATAAACCATTACAAATTAATGCAGAAGAAAATACACATTCAAATAGAAACACAGATAAAGGATATGACTGGGCAACTGACCAAAGAAGGAATTAAAATGGCAAATAAACATTGAGAACTTTTCAAATTGAATAATATTCTATAAATAAAAGTTGAAACTATGAGCTGCCACTTTTTACTCAGAATAAACAACAGGTGAAAAGGAATGACAATAGGGTGATGGTGTGGATGTGGAAAAGTAAGAACTGTCATATACTTTTTTGGGGACTATATTAGTTTCCTATTGCCACTGTGACAATTTACCAACAACTTTATGACTTAAAGCAACACAAATGTATTCTCTTACAGTTCCGAAGTCAGAAGTCTAAAATGGATGGGTCAGGCTGTGTTTCTTCTGGAGGCTCCAGAGGACAACCCATTTCCTCACCTTTTCCAGCATTTAGAGTCTGCCCTGATTCTTGGCTCCTGACCCCTCTTTATCACTCCAACCTGTTTCCCTCTGACTCTGACGCTCCTGTCTCCCTTTTATAAGAACCCTTGTAACTACACTGGGCCCACCCAGATAGTGTGGGATAATCTCCCCATCTCAAAATCCCTAACGTAATCATATCTTCGAAGTTCCTTTTATAATGTAAAGTCACATATTCACAGGTTCTGGGGATTCGGATGTGACATCTTTGGAGAAGGGGGTTTATTATTCAGCCTGTCATGGTAGTAAATTGGTATAAATTTCCTGGAGGAAAATTTGACAATATGTGTCAACATCCTTATAAGGTGCATATCTTTGATCCGCTTATTCAACTTCAAGGAATTTATTCTATCAGGAAAACAACTGCACAAAGAATAGGACTTGTGTGCAGCATTGTTTTAATAGAAAAAACTTGGAAGTGTTCTAAAAAAAAGAAAAATAAATCTTTTGAGCCAAGGTCTTGCTCTGTCACCCATGCTGGAGTGCAGTTACATGATCACAGCTCGCTGCAGCTTTGACCTCCTGAGTTCAAGCAATTCTCCTTGCCTCAGCCTCCCGAGTAGCTGAAACTGCAGGTGAGCACCATCATGTCCAGCTTATTTTTTAATTTTTTGTAGAGACGGGGTCTCACTATGTTACCTAGGCTGGTCTCGAACTCCTGGGCTCAAGTAATCTGCCTACTTTGGCCTCCCAAAGTGCTGGGATTACAAGTGTGAGCCACTTGTACCCAGCCCAAAGCAAAATTTTGGTTAAATATATTATACCTCATTAAAATAATAGAATACCATATAGTCATTACTAATGATTTTCCACATTTGTTGATATGGAAACTCTCCATTGTTAAATGAAAGTTTCAGGTAGCAAAAGAGTTTATGTAGTATGATTCCATTCTGATAAATATCAGAATTTAAATCTAAATATATATTAATTTAAATCTAATTGATTAATTAATTTAAATCTAAATATCAGAATTCAAATCTAAATGTAGATTATGTATAGATTTGCACCTATATGTTTGCATAATAAATAAGCAAGGATATGCACAAAACTTTCAGTGCAAAATATTGTTGAGTGGAAGGATTTGTGACTTTTCCTTTTTCTTGTGGAAATGTTAAGTGAGAACTGACTAGGAACATGTGAGAAGATGAAGGTTTAGCCAAGTTCAGAGGCCATGAATCTGCAGTGAAGAGCAAGGGAAAGCAAGATCCTGGAGGATACTGGCACATGGTCAGATCACAGAATCCAGGTTAGAAAGGGGGAAAAGAAAAGTCAAGACAGGTCTGACAAATCAGGAGAAAATGAATGGAATAATGAAATGGAAGAATCTTTCTAAAGAATGTAATCTCAAATTCCCTGCTGCTCACTTTTGTAAAAATTAAGAAATATTCACCAAAAAAAAAAAAAAAAAGTCAGGAGAATGTGAAGCCCCCCGTTTTACTTCTAGAAGTTTTTCCTATATAAAATCAAACAAGGAGAGAGGATTGTGTACTAGATTTAATAGTTTGGCCTTTAGAATCATGTTCCTTACAGGACATCAGTGTGAGGGCTTCACCATTCTGCACATCCACCTGAGTTTTAAAACATGGTTTCTACTAAGCACCTGGTATCTTGTATACAGGGGATGAATGTGATCTTGTTTCCTTCTTTAGCTGCTAGAAACCTTAGAGCAAAAAATGAGGCCACTTTTGTAACTGCGTCTGACTCAGCAGCGCAACTTTTCTGTTGTCTTCCATGTGCTATCCTGTTTTTATTTTTCCTTTCCCTGATTGCTCTCTGTACATACATTTTTGAGAAGTTGTTTTTCTTTATTTTTCAAACTAATTCATTCAATACTCTCCTCCAGGTAGAGTTTGTAGTTGTTTCTAGTTGAGGAAATTGGATTAGAATGAAGCCTTGCAGAATCCAAGAAGAACTCATTATTCTTTAGCTACTTTCATCTCTAACTGTGTTAGGCATCCTCCTGAGATGGTCCCCAAGATGGCAGACTCCTGGAATCATCTGTACAATTTCCTCTCTTTTCACAGGTTAAGGGATTTATAAATATAATGAATTTTTTTTCCTGTAATTAGGTTACATTGAATAACAAAGGTGAAGGGATTACACAGATGTAATGAAGGTCCCCAGTCACTTGGCTCTGAGTTAATCAAAAGGGAGATTGTCCGGAGTGGGCCTGATCTAATCAGGTGAGCTCTTGATAAGAGGGCGCCAGCCTTCCCTGAGAGATTCAAAGCAGCATAGATGCTCTCCTGTTGTATTTGTAGAAACATAATGCTATGCTGTGGAGAGGGCCACTTAGGGCTGCAGTCCTTCAACTAAAAGAACTGAATTCTGCTGTTGGGGCTCAGAAAACAATACCCCAGAACGAAATCTCAAATGTAGCCTGGAAAGAAAAAGTTCTTCTCTGACCTCCTGCCCTCCTGTCTCTCAGTCCCATTCTCCCCTGAGGCTATCCATAGAAACCAGAACTCCTTTTCCTCAAAGGCAGCCATAAAACCCAAAAATGTTCCTCTAACTTTCCCTCTGTCTTGTCTATGTAAAAACTGGCCATAAAGAAATTATCTGACTTACCTTGTTTGACTGTGGATGATAAGACCCCCATTCTAGAGAGGGTTCTGCTCCATACCCAGAAGGAAGGAATACTGCACAGAGAAGCCAAGAAGAATCTGGAAAGACAGGCCTTGCTGAGTTTCCCACTGTTTATCAGCATTTGATTGTACCGTTTTTGACCAACCCTATTTCGACACAGCTGTCCATAATTTGCTGAACCTAGGCATAAAAATGGAAAATTGCCCCCATTCTGAAGGCTCCCGTGTTCACTTACATGTTAAATAAATTTGTATGCCTTTTCTTCTGTAAATAGGCTTTTACGAGTTTTCAGGAAACCTTCAAGGGGCCAAGGGGAACATTACCCTTGATCACTATACTGCCAACAACCTATGAGCCTGGAAGAGGACCCCAAGTCTCAGATGAAACCCGGACCTCAGCCAACACCTCAATTTCAACCTCGTGAGATCCTAAGCAGAGGGTACACATGGATGCCTCACCGACAAAAACTGTGAGATAATAAATATGTATTTTGGAAACTGCTAAACTGGTGTTGATTTGTTATGTAGCAATTGAAAACTAATATACAAACACTGCTGTATTTATTTGTTTTCTTCATTAATTACACATAACATATCCTCACTTCTGTATCCATCAGTAAGGCAAGGTTCTGTGATAAAGACTTACCTGCATTGTATGTCTGTATGGTTCCTTGCCCTATCCCAAATCTTAGATGCGTATTTTGATTGATGATGATTGTCCTTGATCTAAGAGCTGCTTGTGATATCCTGCTACCCCATTCTTCAACCCCTCAGACACTGGGATCATTGTAGAATGACTCATAACATTCCCTGTGACCCCAACACATGTTATTCTGAGGTTTCACAGTCTACAATACAGTAGTCCCTAAATAACAGGACAACTTTTACTATTGTAGAAAATGCACGCAGAGGCAAGGTGGTGGCTGATCTGCTGCAGCAGGGGAGGCCCTGTATTCTGCTACTGCCCCATACTGACCAGATGCCCATTTAGACAAGGTTCCCCCTGCTTCCACTCACAGACACAGCAGTCTCTCACACTCAAAGTGGCTTCCAATTCTTTAGCATCCACTCCTTGTGGATGGCACATGCAGTGCCTTCCCCTTTCCAGGCCAGTGACGTTTTTTAGATTCTCAAACACAAAGTGTCTGATCATTCACTTTTCCTGGGCTTGATTGACTATAGGAATACAATAGTGGTGGTGGAGAGGAGTAAGGAATTGGCGTAACGTTTCACACCTCAAAGGTATTCACCAACACTAGGTGGCAAGCTCTCTTTCTCTTTCACACACACACACACCCCACAACACAAACACACACACACACATTCTCTGGAAGCTCATCTCATCACAAATTTACAGCCCTGTAATCACCCTTGAATGACCCTCTTCAGGAAGTATTTGGGAAAGCAAGGAGAGAAGACAGGTTGCTCATTCTCTCACATGCATTATTGGATTTGAGCAATTATTTTAATCCCCATAGTAGAAACTTGCCTATATTTCCATATTGGTACAAACTCTTCAGTCTACTTAAGTGAATATCCAAGGAACTATTTAATTTCCAATTTAATAGTATTATGGAAAAAAAGACAATAACAAAACAAATTTGAGTCAAATAAATGGTCTCATATAAATGGCATCTGCAATATCTTCAATAACTAAGCAGAAGATGTATGATGCTATCATAGTTTTCTTTTAAAAAACCACCAAAGCAGTTTCATCCTTAACACCCTACCTAAGATTTCTAAATGATAGCCCATCAAATTACATCCCCATTAGGTATATAATAGCTCCTTTCTTCCTTAGATACTTGTTTCACAAGTTTTTTTAAAAGCCTTTGCTTGAAATTAAAATCTTACCAATACACTAGAGCAGAGATAATTCCTCAGTGTCAATACAGCTTCCTTGGAAACTTATCCACACATAACCAATGCAGTTTCACTTCAGTGTAGAACATACTCACAGAGAAAAAGAAAATACAAATGAGATTACAATAATAAACACCCTATTTCTTATTTTTAAAAAAGCATGTCTTCAGAAGTGCTTTTTAAAAAAAAAAAAATTTACTTTAAGTTCTGGGATACACATGCAGAATGTGCAGGTTTGTTCCATAGGCATGTATGTGCCATGGTGGTTTGCTGCACCTATCAACCCATTATCTAGGTTTTAAGCCACGCATGCATTAGGTATTTGTTCTAATGCTCTCCCTCCCCTTTCCCCCAACCCCCTGACAGGCCCCAGTGTGTGATGTCCCCCACCCTGTGTTCACATGTTCTCATTCAACTCCCAGTTCTGAGTGAGAACATGCGGTGTTTGGTTTTCTGTTTCTGTGTTAGTTTGCTGAGAATGATGGCTTCCAGCTTCATCCATGTCCCTGCAAAGGACATGAACTCATTCTTTTTTATGGCTGCATAGTATTCCATGGTGTGTATATGCCACATTTTCGTTATCCAATTTGTCATTGATGGGCGTTTGGGTTTGTTCCAGATCTTTGCTATCGTAAACAGTGCTACAATAAAAATACATGTCCATGTGTCTTTATAGTAGAATGATTTATATTCCTTTGGGTATACATCAGGTAATGGGATTGCTGGGTCAAATGGCATTTCTGGTTCTAGATCCTTGGGGAATTGCCACACTGTCTTCCACAATGGGGTTGAACTAATTTACACTCCCACCAACAGTGTAAAAGCATTCCTACTTCTCCACAGCTTCGCCAGCATCTGTTGTTTCCTGACTTTTTAATGACCACCATTCTAACTGGCACGAGATGGTATCTCATTGTGGTTTTGATTTGCATTTCTCTAATGACCAGTGATGATGAGCTTTTTTTCATTTGTTTGTTGGTCGCATGAATGTCTTCTTTTGAGAAGTGCCTGTTCATATCCTTCACCCAATTTTTGATGGGATTTCTTATGTTTGTTTGTTTGTTTTCTTGTAAATTTGTTTAAGTTCTTTGTAGATTCTGGATATTAGACCTTTATCAGTTGGGTAGATTGCAAAAATTTTCTCCCATTCTGTAGGTTGCCTGTTCACTCCAATGATAGTTTATCTTGCTGCGCAGAAGCTCTTTAGTTTATTTAGACCCATTTGTTAATTTTGGCTTTTGTTGCAATTACTTTTTGTGTTTTAGTCATGAAGTCTTTGCCCATGCCTATGTCATAAATGGTATTGGCTAGATTTTCTTCTAGGGCTTTTATGGTTTTGGATTTTACAATTAATTATTTAATCCATCTTGAGTCAATTTTTGTATAAGGTGTAAGGAAGGGGTCCAGTTTCAATTTTCTGCCTATGGCTAGCCAGTTTTCCCAACACCATTTATTAAATAGGGAATACTTTCCCTATTGCTTGTTTTTGTCAGGTTTGGTGAAGATTGGATGGTTGTAGATGTGTAGTGTTATTTCTGAGGTCTCTGTTCTGTTCCACTGTTCTATATATCTGTTTCGGCACCAGTACCATGCTGTTTTGGTTATTGTAGTCTTGTAGTATAGTATGAAGTCAGGTAGCATGATGCCTCAGGTTCATTATTTTTGCTTAGGATAGTCTTGACTAAATTGACTCTTTTTTGGCTCCATATGAAATTTAAAGTAGTTTTTTTTTTCTAATTTTGCAAAGAAAGTCAATGGTAGCTTAATGGGAATAGAATTGAATCTATAAATTACTTTGAGCAGTATGGCCATTTTCACAATATTGATTCTTCCTATCCATGAGCATGGAATTTTTTTCCATTTGTTTGTGCCCTCTCTTATTTCCTTGAGCAGTGATTTGTAGTTCTCCTTGAAGAGGTCACTCACGTCCCTTGTAAGTTGTATTCCTACATATTATACTCTCTTTGTAGCAATTTTGATGCCAGTTCACTCAAAATTTGGCTCTCTGCCTGTCTACTATTGGTGTATAGGAATGCTTGGGATTTTCGCACATTGATTTTGTATCCTGAGAGTTTGCTGAAGTTGCTCATCAGTTTAAAGTGTTTTGGGGCCGAGAAGATGTGGTTTTCTAAATATAAAATAATGTCATCTGCAAGCAGAGACAATTTGACTATCTCTCTTTCTATTTGAATACACTTTATTTCTTTCTCTTGCCTGATTGCACTGACCAGAACTTCCAATATTATGCTGAATAAAAGTGGTGAGAGAGGACATCCTTGTCTTGTGCTGGTTTTCAAAGGGAATGCTTCCAGCTTTTGCCCATTCAGTATGATATAGGCTGTGGGTTTTTCATAAATAACGCTTATTATTTTGAGATATGTTCCATCAATACTCAGTTTATTGAGAGTTTTTAGCATGAAGGGATGTTGAATTTTGTCAAAGGCCTTTTCTGCATCTATTGAGATAATCATGCGGTTTTTGTCATTGGTTCTCTTTACATCATGCATTACGTTTATTGATTAGCATATGTTGGACCAGCCTTGCATCCCAGGGATGACGCCAACTTGATTGTGGTGGATAAGCTTTTTGATGTGCTGCTGGATTCAGTTTGCCGGTATTTTACTGAGGATTTTCATATCAATGTTCATCAGGGATATTGGCCTGAAATTTTCTTTTTTTGTTGTGTCTCTGCCAGGCTTTGGTATCAGGATGATGCTGGCCTCATAAAACGCGTTAGGGAGGAATCCCTCTTTTTCTATTGTTTGGAATAGTTTCAGAAGGAATGGTACAAGCTCCTCTTTATACCTCTGGTAGAATTTGGCTGTGAATCCATCTGGTCCTGGGCTTTGTTGTTGTTTGTGGTGGTGGTGGTGGTGGTAGGCTATTAATTACTGCCTCAATTTCAGAGCCTGTCATTGGTCTATTCAGGGATTCAACTTCTTTCTGGTTTAGTCTTGGGAGGATGTATGTGTCCAGGAATTTTTCTATTTCTTCTAGATTGTCTAGTTTATTTGCAAAGAAGTGTTTATGATATTCTCTGATGGTAGTTTGTATTTCTGTGGGATCAGTAGCGATATCCCCTTTATCATTTTTTATTGGGTATATTTGATTCTTCTCTCTTTTCTTCTTTATTAGTCTAGCTAGCAGTCTATTTTGTTAATCTTTTCAAAAATCCAGCCCCTGGATTCATTGATTTTTTTAAAAGAGTTTTTTGTTTCTCTATCTCCTTCAGTTCTGCTCTGATCTTAGTTATTTCTTGTATTCTGCTAGCTTTTGAATTTGTTTGTTCTTGCTTCTTTAGTTCTTTTAACTGTGATGTTAATGTGTGTTAATGTGTCAATTTCAGCTCTTTCCAGCTTTCTGATGTGGGCATTTAGTGCTATAAATTTCCCCCTTAACTCTGGTTTAGCTGTGTCCCAGAGATTCTGGTACATTGTCTCTTTGTTCTCACTAGTTTCAGAAAACTTTTATATTTCTGTCTTAATTTTGTTATTTACCCAGTAGTCATTCAGGAGCAGGTTGTTCAATTTCCATGTAGTTGTGTGGTTTTGAGTGAGTTTCTTAATCCTGAGTTCTAATTTGATTGCACTGTGGTCTGAGAGACTGTTTGTTAATGATTTCTGTTCTTTTCCATTTGCTGAGGAGTGTTTTTACTTCCAATTATGTGGTCAATCTTATAATAAGTGCTATGTGACAATGAGAAAAACGTATATTCTGTTGATTTGGGGTGGAGAGTTCTGTAGATGTCTATTATGACCACTTGGTCCAGAACTGAGTTTGAGTCCTGAATATGCTTGTTAGTTTTTCTTAATTAACTAATCGATCTGTTAATTGATCTAATATTGACAGTGGGGTGTTAAAATTCCCCATTACTACTATTTGGGAGTCTAAGTCTCTTTGTAGGTCTCTAAGAACTTGTTTTAAGAAACTGGGTGCTCCTGTATTGGGTATATATATATTTAGGGTAGTTAGTTAGCTCTTCTTGTTGCATTGATCCCTCTATCATTATGTAACGCCTCAGAAGTGCTTTTTTTAAAAAAACAAACAAACAAACAAAAACCAGGTAAATAAGGATGTATACACATATAAACACTAAAGCATTAGCACAAGACTTCTTAAAATGTGACCTTTAGTTTATGTCTTTCTATCTAGCAGAATGAGCTCCAATCTTGATAGCTGAGGACTAAAGCAAGAACCAGGACAGAGGGAAAAAAAGATTTTGTGTAACCTATAGAAGGTTGTGAGAGTTTCTCCCAATAAAAAAAAGTTCCCATTGGAATTGGGATCTATCCTTTCAGAGTGATCAGTATTTTCCGTGTCTAGGATAAGAGCTGGAATTTTCCTGGAGGCAGATCTTCTTTTTGTTCTAGAAGGAACCACTCTGTGAGCCAGTTTAGTCATAGATCTGTAAGGCTCTTTGTTGTTTGGGGAGAAAGTCTCATGGAAAGCCCCAAACCAATAAAATGATACTAATGCAGATGTTTCAAAGCAACACGTTGAACACATTTTTTAGTGAAGTTCTTTGGCATGCAATTTTTTGCAGGACTAAGCCTTTGGGAAACCAGAACCACCATGAAGTGGCATGCACATTGGGCCCTGCTCCAGGGCACCTGGCTAAGGGCAGAGAAATCAGCTAGTGCTCTGCTTACCAATCCATGAGTTGTTAGTCTTCCCAGAGAAAGGGCATCTTTTTCTAATTTTTTCATAAGCGACATATAGGCTAAGGTTTCTGAGAGACATTATACATACCACTAGGCTACACAAGAAGAATCTGGGATCTGATCTGATCTTTGCCGTTCACTAGACAAAGACTATGGAAAGAGAATAAACTGGGATTAGTTTAGAAGTACCTGGACTGCTTGATTTTGTTCAAGAGAGTTAACCCTAAATAATCCAGACTTAGGGAATTGTATAGTCAACTGTTGAGAGTGTCTTATCTAAGCAATGTGTGAGAGAGAAGGAGTGGGCAGACCATATGCTATAGTGGAAAGTGGGAGTGCTCGCAAATGAATGGATGTTCCTACTGCAGTGGATCATCCAGGAACAGGAAAGGAAACATACCTAGGACTGTGAAAGGAGGCTCTAGGTCTGTGAGAAACTGAACCAAGATTTCAGGTAAGGAGACACCAGCAAAGGTCCATGCAAGATGGCAGCAATTTGACGATCAAGGAGAAAGAAGGTCAACATGGAATGACCCTGGGAATGGCACAAATAGTGGACTTAAAAATAGTGATAGACATATTTTACCTACATTACAATCCATTCAGTAATCTCCAAGCCTTCAATGAAGTTTTCTTAAAAACCCTGACTTTCATAGCTACGCTTTGGAGGAAAAAAAAAAAAAAAAAAAAAAGATGTCAGGAAACACACGTGCAGTGCTATTGTAAGGGAGAAGCCAGCCTTAGGGAGAAGCAGTATGGAGCCAGGTGACTGGCTACAGTGGCAAATGCAGGGAAACATTCATGGAATAGAAGCATTAATTGAGGACTCTCAGAAATATTTGGTGAGGGCCCGATCCAGTGGCTCATACCTGTAATCCCAGCACTTAAGGAGGCCAAGGTGGGTGAATTTCTTGAGCTCAAGGCAACATGGCAAATACCTGTTTCTCCAAAAAATACAAAAATTAGGCACGGTAGCTCACATATCTAGTCCCAGCTACTTGGGAGGCTGAGGTGGGAGGTTCACTCAAGCCTGGGAGGTGGAGGTTGCAGTGAGATGAGACTGGGCTACTATACTCCAGGTTGGGTGACAGAGCAAGATCCAGGGAGAAAAAAGAGAAGAGAAGAGAAGGGAAGGGAAGAGAAGAGAAGAGAAGAGAAGAGAAGAGAAGAGAAGAGAAGAGAAGAGAAGAGAGGAGAGGAGAGGAGAGGAGAGGAGAGGAGAGGAGAGGAGAGGAGAGGAAAAGAAAGGAAGAAATAAAGAGGGAAAGGGAAAAAAAGGGAAGGGAAGGAAAGGAAAGAGGTAGGGATGGAGGAAGGAAGGAAGGAAGCAGGAAGGAAGAAGGGAAGGATGGAGGGGGGAAGAAAGGAAGGAAAGAAGGAGGGAGAAAGGGAGGGAGGAAGGAAGGAGAGGGAGGGAGGAAGGAGGGAGGGAGGAGGGAGGGAGGAAGAAGGGAGGGAAGAAAGGAAGGAGCAAAGGAGGGCGGGAGGAAGGAAGGAAGAAGGGAAGGAGATAATTGATATATTTAAATATTTCAAAAATACTTGGCAAGAGGAACCAGATAACCTGGACTAAAAACAATTGTTCAAGTAGGAACCTGAATTAAGTTAATTGGTATTAAAGGAAATATTGATCCTGGAAGAAGGGCTAAGTCATGGGGACCTGTGAGATACTCAGGGAAGAATGAATGGCTAGAAGGGAAAGGAATGTGGTGTTGCTGACGCTGAAGTACCACAGAAATTTTTCTCTTAGCCCTTAAAAAGAAAAGTTGACAGTTCCAGTCTTATAAAGGGGAAAGCACATTGCTAAATGTAATCTCATTTTCATTTCCTCTCTGTTATGACTGAAATATTAATTATAAATACTTATGCAGAAGAATTAATATACAGACTCAATAATTAACTATTTTAAAAATTAAAATATATTCTTCTAAAATACACGCAAAGACCAAAAAAAATCAGATTTTCTACTACTTTACCTTTTTCTTTTTCTTTCTTTTCTTTTTTTTTTTTTTTTTTTTTGAGGTAGGATCTTGCTCTGTCACCCAGACTGGAGTGCAGTGGTGAGGTGAGATCACACCCTACTTCAGTCGGACCTCCTGAGCCAAAAGTGATCCTCCCCACATCAGCAGTTGGGACCACAGGTGCATACCACCATGCCCAGCTAATTTATTTTTACTTTTGGAGAGATAAGGTCTTGCTGTGTTGCTCAGGCTAGTCTCAAACTCCTGGGCTCAAGCCGTCTTCCAGCCTCGGCTTCCCAAAGTGCTGGGAATACAGCCATGAGCCACCACACATGGCCTGTACTCTTTTCTTTATCATGCTTTCCGTATTGACTAGTTATCTACCCATTTTCCTGTCTTCCAGTCATCTTAACTCAGATGCCTACAAAAAGCCAAAACCACCTACAGTTTCAAAAATAAAATAAAAACTCTGCTTCAGCAAATGTTGCATTATTTTATTTTAAATAAAATTGCATGTTACTTCATGATGATTAGACCTAACCCAATCAGCAAAAGCCTTGCTAAAATAATAAAATCTGAAAAAAATAAGATGTAAATGCAAGAATACTTATTAGAATTATTAATACATAGTTTTCCTGGAATGTAATAATCTAAAGTAATCCAAGGAAATGTGTAGTCCATCAACTTGCGACTTAATCTAATTACGTTGATTGGAAGTGTTAAAACTGTGCCAATAAAAGAAACATTGGTGATGAAATCATCTATTTACTATTTCCATTGTAACTGAACAATGCACAGAAAATCTCCCTTTAAAACACCACTGCCAAGCACTATGGGAACCACTTGTGTCTATTTATCTACGACATACACGATACAACATCCATGTACAACATCCATTTAACATAAATCATGGATTTCAGAAAAGCTAATATTTTTAATAAATGAGAATTGATTGTTAAATAAGACAACAGTGAAGCCACCAAAATTTATATGCAAATTAGCACATTTATTGTTATTTTATGTGAGCACACAGAACTAGAGCTAAAGTTAAAGATGTGAGTAGGGCATACATCATTTGTGCTTCACAAAGCTGACTGTCTATCCTGACATTAAACAAATAAATGTAACAAGTTACACAAAAGTGTATGAGAAGCCCAGATGTGTGTAGTATGGAGAGAAGTGCCAGAGAAGTGTGGGACAACATCAAGTGCCCTGATATACGTGTGACCGAAGTCCTTGAATGAGAAGGGAAGAAATATTTAAGGGTGTAATGTCATATTTTTTTCCAAATTTGTTGAAATTATAAAAACACATATGTAAGACATTCGACAAATCATAAGCACAAGAAACATGAAGAAAACTACACCAAGGTACATTATAACAAAATTTTCAGAAAACAAATGATAAAACAATAAATGGAAAAACTTTAAAGCAAGCAGAAAGAATAGGGTGAGGCATTATATATGAGATAAAGATGATAGCAAGTTGTTAGCCAGAAATGACTCAAGTGAGCAGACAGTGGAGCAATATCTTTAAAGTTCTGGAGGGTAAAAGAAAAGTCCTGTCCACTAGGTATAATTTTATATCCAGTGAAACTATCTTGCAAAAATGAAGGCAAAACACATTTTCATATATACAAAAGCTGAAATAATTTATCACCAAGACATGTGCATACAAGAAGTGTCAAAGAAAAGGTTTTTCAGGTGAAGGAAAAATTATACTAGAAGTCTGGACCTGTATGAAAGAATGAGGAGTCCTAGCAATAATAAATATTTGTATAAATAACAATATTTTTCTTATTAATTACATTTATTTGAAAGATAAGTGATTGAAGAAAATAACAACATATTGTTGGGTTTATAAAATACAGAGAAATAAAATGTGCAAAAACAACAGCAGAAAAAAAAGAGAGGGGAGAAATTGAAGTACACAGTTGTATTGTTCTTATACTTTACATGAAGTGGTATAACATCACTTTCAGGTAGATTGTGATAAGTTGGAGTTGTATATTATAAAGCCTAAGGCAACTACTGAAAACACAATAAGGATATATAGCTAATGAGCTAACAAATTAGATAAAATGGGACCATTAATTTAAAAATCAATTCAAAATAAGACAGAAAAAGGGAGAGAAAAGAGAAAAAAGAACACATGGTACAAATGATAAAAGCAAGAATGTGGATTTACACACAACCACATCAACTACCACATTAAATTTAAATGGTATAAACGTCCCAATTAAAAGGCAGGGATATTTTTTTCCTATACAGCAAATTAGAGGCTTTTAGCCTGCCTTAGTTATAAAGATTAACTCTGTGACCTTTAATTCAAGAAGGAAAACGAGAATCCACCAGAATTGTAAAGGAAACTCCAGATCCTGGGAAAGCACATGTGGGCAAAGAGTTCCTATGATGGCGTCTGGCTAATAAAAGTGAGTGAAACCCCACCACACAAAAGAGGCAGACAGCCTCCCTCTGTGACTCACCTTTCCAATGGGGATTTGAGTAAGCAAGGCCAAAGGAGAGCACTTTGTTTCTCCCAAGCCCTGGAGCTAACTCGGGATGAAGATGGAGATGCATGAGGGAAAGACACTGGGAAAACCTGAAGCCATTTTGCCAGACCTGGGAACAAGAGCAGGATGCCATTTTTTATCCCGGTGCATACAATGTCAGCCATTATTTGGCAATCTGGCAGGATGGCCTCACAGGTATTCTGGTCTCAGGCCAGAGATTGGAGTGCCTACTCTGAAATGGGGTAGGGGCCTCCATAGCCAGACCTGAGAATCACCTCAGCAGTAGGCATTAGAACTGTGCTCTCCACTGTTGCAGGCCTGGGGCAGGAGAGCTGCTACAGCTGCAGTTTCTCCTGGACAGTAAGACTTGCAGCTACAACCAGCTTGGTGACCTGGAACCAGTCTCCATGTGCGATTGTTGGGTGCCCCAGCCTGCTCTCCTGAGATTACGGTACAGTGGAGTCCTCTCTGATCCACACCTAGGCAAATCTCCAGGTATTCAGACCACCCTTTCACCTGGATCAGCCACCTGAACCCCTCCAGCCTTCCTGTGCATACATTGTGCTGCAGTGGAGCCCTCTCCGCTCCACATGTAGGCAGATCTCCAAATATGTGGAACAACTGCTTGCGTGGACTAGCAGCCTCAGTCACCCCACCCTTCCTGTGCAGGGATCCTGTGTGGGGTATGGGGGAATAGGGGGAGGGGGAGATCCACTTCACACCCAGGCAGATCTCCTGGCATTTGGAGCACTCACTCACCTGGAACAGCAGCTTCACCCACCGCACTCTTCCCGTGCATAGGCCATGATGCAACTGGGCCATCTCGACTCTACACCCAGGCAGACCTCCAGGCATCCAAAGCATCTGCTTGCCTAGACTGGTAGGCGGAGCCACTCCACCCTTCCTGTGCAATGATCTGGGTGCATAGGGGTCTTCTTTGTTTCAAGCCCACGCAGATCTCTAGGCATCAGGAGCACCCAGTCTTCTGGATTAGGACTTTAGTCCACTCCCATCCCCACGTAGAGAACATGGGGCCCAGGAGATTTCTTAGCTTCATGCCTAGACACACTTCTAGGCACTTGGTGGCTGCCCACTGGATTCCCCACTGACACTGGTACTTGTGCCTGCCATCAAGGGACTTGTAAATGGACCTGCCAGGTCCAGCCCTACACATCTTGCCCCCAACCCCACAGGGTTAAGGGAACTTGGACCACTGTTCACTCTAAGAATCAGCCCATTGCCTGAGGCAACAGAGAGCTTCTCTGTAAACAAAGATCAGATATATACCCAGATGGATTGACCATAGGCATCGCTTACAAAAAGCACCATCTACTGGCTTGTAGGTTGAACTGCACAGCCCAGTATAAAATCTGCCAATGGAAGTGCATAGGGATATAAAAGCAAAGTCAAAAGACCCTACCCAGCACTCTCTCCAGTCACACCCTAGGGAGTGAGGGAAAGGGAAAGAAGAAAGAAACAATAATATCATAGGGGAAGAAAGAAAAAGAAAAAATCCTACCTGGAGGAAAATAGTTACAAAAATTATAAGTGCAGCATCTCCAGATGAGAAGGAACCGGTGCAAGAATTCTAGCACAGTGAAAAATCTGAATGTAATAACACCACTAAAGGATCACACTAACCTCTCCAGCAATTGTCCCTAATGAATATGGAAACTAAGAAATGACAGAGGAAGAATTCAAAGCATGAAGTGCAAAGAAGCTCAAGGAGATCGGAGCTAAGGTTGCAAATCAACACAAAGAAACTTCTAAAGCAATCCGGGAAATGCGGAAGAGCCAAGGTCATGAGCATTCGTGCTAAGATAACAGACTCCAGCTCCTGGTCCACCTGGCATGTCAGCCAGGACTCTGACCTTCATCACCAGAGCTCCGCAGCTGTGGCTAGGATTCGACTTCCTGTGTCATGACCTCAGGAAACAAACGTCCTTGACTTTATAAAAGCCAAAAAAAAAAAAGAGAGAGAGAGAGAGAGAGAGATAAACATCTTAAAAAGAAATCAGTCAGGCCGGGTGCGGTGGCTCAAGCCTGTAATTCCAGCACTTTGGGAGTCCGAGACGGGCGGATCACGAGGTCAGGAGATCGAGACCATCCTGGCTAACACGGTGAAACCCCGTCTCTACTAAAAAATACAAATATATATATATATAGCCGGGCGAGGTGGCGGGCGCCTGTAGTCCCAGCTACTCCGGAGGCTGAGCCAGGAGAATGGCGTAAACCCGGGAGGCGGAGCTTGCAGTGAGCTGAGATCCGGCCACTGCACTCCAGTCCAGGCGACAGAGAGAGACTCCGTCTCAAAAAAAAAAAAAAAAAAGGAATCAGTCGTAACTTCTGGAATTGAAAAACTCACTTAAGGAATTTCAAAATACAATTGAATGATTTCTCAATGGACTGAACCAAGCAGAAGAATTTCAGAGCTTAAAGGCTAGTCTTTTGAACTAACTCAGTCAGAAAAAAATAAAGAAAAATAATTTTTGAAAATGAACAGTCTTCGAGAAATATGAGATAATTTAAAGTAACCAAACATATCACCATTCCTGGAAAAAAAAAAAAAACAGAGAAAAAAGAAAACAACCTGGAAAACATATTTGAGGGAATAATTCAATATCTTTTCCTAGTCTTGCTAGAGAAGTAAATATCCAGATATAAGAAATCTGCAGAACACTTGTGAGATACTATACAAAATGAACATCACCAAGCTGTATTGTAACCAGAATGTCCAAGGTCAACACCAAAGAAAAAATCTTAAAGGCAGCTAGAGAAAGAGGTCAGATAACATACAAAGGGACTAACAGCGGATGTCTCAACAGAAACCTCACAAGCCAGGGGTGATTGGGAGCCTATTTTTTTTTTATCATTCTTAAAGAAAAGAAATTTCAAGCAAAAATTTCATATCCTGCCAAACCAAATATCAAAAGTGAAGGAGAAATAAAATATTTTCCAGAGAAGCAAGAGCTAAGGGAATTTATTGACACTAGATCAGCTTTACAAGAGATCTTTAGACGAGTTCTAAACATAGAAACAAAACAGTAATATCTGCTACCACAAAAGCACACTTCAATATATACCCTACAAACCCTAGAAAATAACCATGCAATGAAAACTACCAAGGAACCAGCTAACAACTTCATGATAGGATCAAAACTGCACATATGAATATTAACCTTGACTGTAAATGGTCTAAATGCCCTCACTTAAAAGGTACAGAGTGGCAATTTGAAAAAAAAATCCATCTGCTGTTTCCAAGAGGTCCATCTCACATGTAATAACATTCACAGGCTCAAAGTAAAGTGTGGGAGAAAGATCTACTGTGCATATAGAACACAAAAAAGAGCAAGACCAATCCTAGATAAAACAGACTTTAAACCAACAACAGTTAAAAAAAAGAGCAAAGAAGAGCATTACATAATAATAAGGGCTTCAATTCAACAAGATGACTCAATGATCCTAAACACATATACACCCAACACTGGAGCACTTAAATTCATAAAACAAGTACTTTTAGACCTATGAAAAGACAGACAGCCATAAAACAATACTAGAGGACTTCAACACACCATTGCCAGCATTAGACAGATCATTAAGGAAGAAAACTAATAGAAATTCTGCAGTTCAATTGACCAACTGGACCTAAGAGACATCAACAGAATATTTCACCCATCAACCACAGAATATCCACTCTTTTTGTCTGCACACAGAACATACTGCAGGATCAACCACATCCTCAGAGATAAAACAAGTCTCAATAAATTTTTTAAAAACTGAAATCATACCAATCATATTCATGAACCACAGTGAAATGAAAATCGAAATCAATACCATGAAGCTCCCTCAAAGCCACACAATTACATGGAAATAAAACAACTTGCTCCTGAAAGACTTTTGGGTAAACAAAAAAAATAAGGCAGAAATAAAAAACATTATTTGAAATGAATTAAAACAAAGACACAACATACCATAATCTCTGGGATACACCAAAAGCAGTGTTAAGAAGAAAGTTTATAGCACTAAATGCCTACCTCAAAAAGTTAGAACAATCTCAAATTAACACTCTAACATCTCACCTAGAGGAACTAGAAAAACAAGAATAAACTGACTCCAAAGCAAGCAGAAGAAAAGAAATAACTAAAAACAGATTAGAACTGCATAAAACTGAGACACAGAAGCCCAAACAAATAATCAACAAAACTAAAAGATGGTTTTTTGAAAGAATAAAAAAATCAATATACTGCTATTTAAATGAAAAAAGAAAAAAAAAAAGGTGATCCAAGCACAATTAGAAATGACAAAGGTGACATTACAACTGATCCCAAAGGAAAACAAAAGACTTCCAGAGACTATTATGAACACAACTATGCACACATTTTATTGTAGAAGATTTATGTTTCTATAGTATTGGAAGTTCTGGCCAGGGCAATCAGGCAAGACAAACATATAAAGGGTATTCAAATAGGAAGAGAGGAAGTCAAATTGTCTCTGTTTGCAGATGACATGATGGTATATTTAGAAAACCCCATCATCTCAGCCCAAAAACTCCTTAAGCTGATAAGCAGCTTCAGCAAAGTCTCAGGATACAAAATCAATGTGCAAAAATCATAAGCATTTCATAGGAACACTTTTACACTGTTGGTGGGATTGTAAACTAGTTCAACCATTATGGAAAACAGTATGGTGATTCCTCAAGGATCTAGAACTAGATGTACCATATGACCCAGCCATCCCATTACTGGGTATATACCCAAAGGATTATAAATCATGCTGCTGTAAAGACACATGCACACGTATGTTTATTGCAGCACTATTCACAATAGCAAAGACTTGGAATCAACCCAAATGTCCATCAGTGACAGACTGGATTAAGAAAATGTGGCACATATACACCATGGAATACTATGCAGCCATAAAAAAGGATGAGTTTGTGTCCTTTGTAGGGACATGGATGCAGCTGGAAACCATCATTCTCAGCAACCTATCGCAAGAACAGAAAACCAAACACCGCATGTTCTCATTCATAGGTGGGAACTGAACAATGAGATCACTTGGACTCGGGAAGGGGAACATCACACACCGGGGCCGGGAGGGATTGCATTGGGAGTTATACCTGATGTAAATGACGAGTTGATGGGTGCTGACGAGTTGATGGGTGCAGCACACCAACATGGCACAAGTTTACCTATGTAACAAACCTGCATGTTATGCACATGTACCCTAGAACTTAAAGTATAATAATAATAATAATAAATTAAAAATAATAATAGTAATAATAATGACAACAACCACTTGAATTCTGCACTAGATGAGGCATTCCCATTTAGTCTTCAAAGCATTGTCAGGGGTAGAGGTATATGATTATTTCACGTCACAGATGAAGAAATGGAGCCTCATTCAGATCAAATTATTAAATTCTTTCTGAAAAATTGAATATACATAGAGGACTTGAATCAAAAAAAAAAAAATAAGCATTTCTATACACCAATAATAGACAGAGAGCCACATCATGAGTGAAGTCCGATTCACAATTGCTACAAAGAGAATAAAATACTTACGGGACAGAACAGAGGCCTCAGAAATAACACCACGCATCTACAACCATCTGATCTTTGACAAACCTGACAAAAACAAGCAATGCGGAAAGGATTCCGTATTTAATAAATGGAGCTAGGAAAACTGTCTAGCCATATGCAGAAAACTGAAACTGGACTCCTTCCTTATACCTTATACAAAAATTAACTCAAGATGGATTAAACACTTAAATGTAAGATCTAAAACCATAAAAACCCTAGAAGAAAACCTAGACAATACCATTCAGGACTTAGGCATGGGCAAAGACTTCATGACTAAAACAACAAAAGCAATTGCAACAAAAGCCAAAATTGACAAGTGGGATCTGATCAAACTAAAGACCTTCTTCTGCACAGCAAAAGAAACTATCATCAGAGTGAACAGGCAACCTACAGAATGGGAGAAAAATTTTGCAATCTATCCATCTGGCAAAGGTCTAATATTCAGAATCTAAAAGGAACTTAAACAAAGAAAAAAACAAACGACCCCATCAAAAAGTGGACAAAGGATATGAACAGACACTTATCAAAGGAAGACATTTATGTGTCCAACAAACAAATGAAAAAAAAGCTCATCATCACTGGTCATTAGAGAAATGCAAATCAAAACCACAATGAGACACCATCTCACGCCAGTCAGAAAGGCAATCATTAAAAAATCAGGAATCAACAGATGCTAGTGAGGCTGTGGAGAAATAGGAACACTTTACACTGTTGGTGGAAGTGTGAATTAGTTTAACCATTGTGGAAGACAGTGTGGCAATTCCCCAAGGATCTAGAACCAGAAATACCATTTGATTCAGTCATCCCATTACTGGGTATATACCCAAAGGATTATAAGTCATTCTACTATAAAGACACATGCACACGTATGTTTATTGCAGCACTATTCACAATAGCAAACAGTTGAAACCAACCCAAATGCCCATCATTGATAGACTGGATAAAGCAAATGTGGCACATACACACCATGGAATACTATGCAGCCATAAAAAAGGATGAGTTCATGTCCTTTGCAGGGACATGGATGAAGCTGGAAACCATCATTCTCAGCAAACTAACACAGAAACAGAAAACCAAACGCCACATGTTCTCACTCATAAATGGGAGTTTAACAATGAGAACACATGGACAGAGGGAGGGGAACACCACACACCAGGGCCTATCAGGGTGTGGGGAACAAGGGGAAGGATAGCATTAGGACAAATACCTAATGCATGCGTGGCTTAAAACCTAGATGATGGGTTGATGGGTGCAGCAAACTACCGTGGCACATGTATACCTATGTAACAAACCAGCACATTCTGTACATGTATCCCAGAAATTAAAGTATAATAAAAATAAATAAATAAAATAAAAATAAAAATATGATCCATCTTATAACTTCTAGAAATAAATAATAACTCATATAGCATGTGAGAATACAGTATCAAAATATCACACGTATCCCACAAATATGTACAATTATTATGTATCAGTAAAAAAGAACCCCTTCTAGTCTAGAAGATATCCCTGTGTCTTATCATTTAGGGTCGCATATACTTTCTTTTTTATAACATTCATTCATCTTAATTTTTTGATTGTTATATATTTCTTAAAGAATGTTCCATTAGCCCAGAAACTATTGTTTATTCACTATTGTATTTTTCATGCCAAATAGGCCAAAATAAAGATTCAATAAGTATGAGAAAAAAAGAAAATTTATGTTTCTAGGATAAATTCCTAGAAACACATAATCTTCCAAGATTGATTTAGAAAGAAAGTGAAACCCTGAACAAACCAATATTAAGTCCTGAACTTGAATCCATTATTAAAAAATAAACCTACCAACCAATATAAACCTTCAGACCAGATGGATTCACAGCTGAATTTTTCCAGACATACAGAGAAAAATTGGTACCAATACTACTATAACTGCTCAAATAAACCAAGGAGAAGGGACTCCTCCCCAACTCACTCAATGAAGCCAGCATCACCCTGACACTAAAACCTGGTAAAGAAATATTGAAAAAAGAAAACTACAAGCCAATATTCCTGATAAACATAAACACAAAAATCCTCAACAAAATGCTAGCAAACCAAATCCAACAGCACATCAAAAAGTTAATTCACAATGATCAAGTAGGCTTCATTCCTGGGAGGCTAGGTTGGTTCAATATACGCAAATCAATGTGATTCACCACATAAACAGAATTTCTTGAAAAAGATATGATCTTCTCAATAGACATGGGAAAAGCTTTTGATAAACTCCAACATCCCTTCATATTAAAACACCCTCAAGACTAGACATTGAAGGAACATAACTCAAAATAAGAGACACCTATGACAAACCTACAGCCTAGATGCTGAGGAGGCAAAAGCTGGAAGCATTCCCTTGACAATTGGAACAAGGCAAGGATGTCTACTCTTACCACTCCTATTTAACATAGTAGTAGAAGGCCTTGCCAGAGCAATCAGGCAAGACAAAAAAAAAAAAAAAAAAAAGGCATCCAAATAGGAAAATAAATCCAATGATCTCTTTTTGCTGATGATATGATTCTATAACAAGAAAATCCTAAAGACTCTGCCAAAAGGCTCCTGGAACTGATAAGGGACTTCAGTAAAGTTTTAGGATACAAAATCATGTATAAAAATCAGTAGCATTTCTATACACCAATAATGTTTCAGCTGAGAGCCAAATGAAGAATGTAATCACATTTACAATAGCTGCAAAAAACTACAATACAAAAGAAAAATAAAATATTTGTCTCATTTTATTACCTAGAAATACATCAAACCAAGGAGGTAAAATTCTCTACAAAGAGAACTACCAACCACTACTGAAAGAAATAGTCGATGACACAAACAAATGGAAAAACATCCCGTGTTCATGGATAGGAAGAATCAATATTGTTAAATTGTCAAACCCCGAAAGCGATCTACAGATTCAACATTATTCCTATCAAGCTATCAGTGTCATTTTTTGCAGAACTAGAAAAGATTATTCTAAAATTCATATGAAACCAAAAAGAGCCCGAAGCCTAAGCTAAACGAACAAAACCAGAGGCATCATATTACCCAGCTTCAAACTATACAAAGCCACAGTAACCAAAATATTCTGGCACTGGTACAAGACCAGACAAACAGACCAATGGAATAGAATATAGAACCCAGAAATAAAGCTGCACACCTACAGCCATCTGACCTTCAACAAAGTTGACAAAAACAAGCCATGGGGAACGGACTCCCTAGTTGATAAATGGTGCTGGGATAGCTAGTGAGCCATATGCTGAAGAATGAAACTGAACTCCTATCTTTCACCATATACAAAAATTAACTCTAAGATGGATTAAAGATTTAAATGTAAGACCCCAATCTATAAGAATCCTAGGGCTAAATCTAGGAAACACCATTCTGGACATCGACCTTGGGAAAGAATTTATGACTAAGTTCTCAAAAGCAATTGCAACAAAAGCAAAAATTTACAAGTGGGGCCTAATTAAACTAAAGAGCTTCTGCATAGCAAAGGAAACTATCAACAGAGGTAACAGACAGCTTACAGAATGGGAGAAAGTATTCACAAACTCTGCATCCCACAAAGTCTGACATCTAGAATCTGTATGAAATTTAAACAATTGAGCAAACTAAAAACAAATAATTCCACTAAAAAAACAGACACCAACAGATGCTTCTGAAAGGAAGACATACAAGTGGCCAAAAAAATATGAAAACAATGCTCCATATCACTAATCATCAGAGAAATGCAAATCAAAACCACGAGACACTGTCTCACACCAGTCAAAATGGCTATTATTTAGAAAGTCAAAAAGCAAAAAATGCTAGCAAGGCTGGGGAGAAAATAGAGGGCTTATATATTGTTGGTGTGACTGTAAATTAGTTCAGACACTGTGGAAAGCAGTTTGGAGATTTCTCAAAGAACTTAAAGCAGAATTACCCTGACCCAGCAATCCTATTACTGGATATATACCCAAAAGAAAACAAATTATTCTGCCACAAAGATACATGCACTTTTATGTTCATCACAGCACTATTTTCAATAGCAAAGACACGGAATCAACCTAGATGTTCATCAACACTGACTTGCATATAGGAAATGTGGTTCATATACATCATGGAATACCATGCAGCCACAAAAAAGAATGAAATCATGTCCTTTGCAACAACATAGATCAGCTGGAGGCCATTATGCTAAGCAAATTAATGCAATAACAGAAAACCAAACACCCATGTTCTCAGGTATAAGTGGGAGTTGAACACTTGGTACTCTTGGACATAAAGATGGCAACAGTAGACACTGTGAGCTAATAAAAGGAGGAGGGTGGCAGGATTGAAAAACTGTCAGGTAGTATGTTTAGTACCTGGGTAATGGGATTAATCATAACCCAAACCTCAGCATCACGGAATACGCCCATGTAATAAACCTGCACATATACACCCAAATCTAAAATAAAACTTGAAAAAAACTAAAAGATTAAAAATGAAAGGCAGAGATTGTCAGAATGGATTAAAACAGAAAAATACAAGTATATGCTGCCTAAAAGAAACACACTTTAAATATAGAGACACAAATAGCTTAACAGTAAAAAAAAAATGGGATAAGATATACCATGTTAATATAGTCAAAAGAGAATTGGAGTGGTTATATTAATATCAAAATAGGTTTCAGAGCTCAGATTATTACCTGAGATAAAGACGGTTGTTTCATAATAATTAAAAGGTTAATTTAAGAGAAAACAATCCTCAACACTTACAAACTAATAATAGAGTTCCAAAACACTTGAAAAAAAATCAAGAATAGAGAAATCCACAATTACAGCTAAAGATTCAAGCAACACTACAAACCAATTTTACTTAATTGGAATTTGTATAATACTGCACCTATCATCAACAGAATAGACATTTTTGTCTAGTGCACACAGAACATTTACCAAGATATATTCTGGGCCATATAACAAGTCTCAATTGATTTTAAATTATTCCAATTGTATGATGTATGTTCTCTGTTTACAGTAGAACTAAATTTTTTAAGACAAGCAACAGAAACATATCTGGAAAATCTTCAAATATCTGAAAGTTAGAAAACACACTTCTAAATATCCCATGTTATAAACAAGAAATCAAAAAGGAAATTAGAAGCTATTTTGAACTGAATGAGAATGAAAGGACAACATACAAAATTCGTTGGAGGCAGCTATTCGATGGAGGTGTAGTATTTACCTTATGTAACTTGCGGTAGTATTTAGCTCAGTTTACGAAGAAAGAATTTAAACTATTTTTACAGACATGACTGTCCTTGGAGAAAATTTTATAGAATAAACAAAAATGCCCACTAGAGTTGTTTTTCTTTTCTTTCTTTTTTTTAAAAGAAGTCTTTGGGGAGTACCTTTTAAGACCTCCAGTGGATGTCTGAAACCTCAGATGGTACCGAACTATATATACACTACCTCTTTCCAGTATATACATACCTAAGATCAAATTTAATTTATAAATTAGGCACAGTAAGAGATTAACAACAGCTAATGTTAAAATAGAACAATTAAGTAAAATAAGGGTGACTTGAACTGTGATACTACTGAAATACAACAGTTGATCTGGTAAATGAGACGGCTACTAAGTGACTAACAAGTGAGGAGCAAATACAGCTGGACAAAGGAATGATTCACCTTCTGAGCAGAATGGAGTGGGATGGCAAGAGATTCTATCACACTACTCAGAACAGTGCACACTTCAAAACTCATAAACTGTTTATTTCTGTAATTTTCCATTTTTGAACGACAGTTGACCTTAAGTAACTGAAACCATGCAAAGTGAAGAATAAGGGGGGACTATGGTATAACTACTACATAAGATTAGCAAGGCTGCAAGATACAAGACCAATTCACCAAAGTCAATTGTATTTCTATACACTAGTGATGAACACTACTAAAGTGAAATTCTTAAAAATAATTCTCTTCCCCTTAGCATGAAAAGAATATTTAGAGATAACTTTGACAAGTGAAAGATCTGCACTCTGAAAACTATAAAATATTACTGATCAAAAAATAAAGAAGTAAGTAAATGGAGAGATATTCCCTGTTCATGAATAGGAAGACTGAATATTGTTAAGATTTCAGTTCTTCCCAAATTGAACTATAAAATTAATGCAATGCCAACCAAAATCTTAGCAAGCTTGTTTTGTAGAGATCAACAAGCTAATTCTAAAATTCATATGAAAATACAAAGGACTTTGAATAGTCAAAACAACTTTGAAAAAGAAAAGCAAAGTTAAAAACTTTCACTACTTGATTTCCAGACTTATTATAAGTCTATAGTGATCAAGGCAATGTGGTATTAGCATCAAAATGGATTTTTAAAAATCAATGAAACAATAAAAAGTCCAGAAATAGACCCACACATGTAATCAATTGATTTTTGACAAAGTTGCAAAGGCATTCCCGTGGAGAAATGATTATCTATTCAGCAAGGAGTGCTGGCACAACTGACCACACGCAAAAAAAGTTTTCAAATGAACTTTTAATTATTCCTTGCACCATATACAAAAATTATTTCAAAAAGAATAATAGAATTAAGTATAAAACCTAAAAGTATATAACTTTTTAAAAATTGGAGAAAATCTTTGTGATTTGGGCTATACAAAGATTTCTCAGGTATAACAGCAAAAACATAATGCATAAAATAAGAAATTGA
Source organism: Piliocolobus tephrosceles (assembly GCF_002776525.5). Taxonomy (NCBI): domain Eukaryota; kingdom Metazoa; phylum Chordata; class Mammalia; order Primates; family Cercopithecidae; genus Piliocolobus; species Piliocolobus tephrosceles. Next base: position 44,061,245 of record NC_045443.1, read on the forward strand.
TTAATTAGCTGATGGCCACTATCTCTGCCAATATTCATAGATTAAATTACTAGAAGTAGACGAATATTGACAAATTGTCCTCCAGAAATGTCTCATCACTAGCAGAGTAGGAGTGTCTACTTCACTGTCATATTTTCTATATTGGATAACATCATTTAACCTATCTTTGCCAATGTAAAAGGCCCTTTATCAGGTACCTTATTGTTTCTTTAGTTTGTCTTTATTATTATAAAAGTAATAAAGTGATTTTATAAAAATAATAAAAAGTGATTTTATGTGTATGTTTATTACCCATTGGTGTTTCTTCTTTTGTCAAATGTCAATTTATGCCAAAGATTAAAATGACAATGGTGAGCTCCAACACAATGGTTGACTTTCCAGAGGTAGGAGAGGAAATAGCAGAGAGTTTCATGAACTAGAACTCCAGGCTTTCCCTATCTATATTTATTCCATGAGGTAAGCTAAGGACACTTCAGTAATTTCTGCAAAAAAAAAAAAAAAAAAAAAAAAAAAAAGTTTTAGGCTATTATGGGCAAATACTCTGATTTTCTGCCTTGTCTCTGCTGACACTCCAAGGTGTCATCCAGGTATACAGCAGGTAGAAAGCCTTATTGACCTCAGGCTGAGGGAATGGTGGAAATTGGGTATTCACTCAGCCCCTTGAACTGCCCTCTGCCCACTCTGGTATGCACAATGATGTCCCTCCCTTGCCTGCTTGCTTCTCTCAGTGCCTGTAACTGATGCACCATTGGCTTTGGGCTTGATTTGGGATGGTGGTCCTCTCTGTGACTTTGTACCCATTATAGCCACAGGCCCCCTATTCTGGTTATGATTCCTATTTGGTTGCTGGTTGAGGCAGTCCACCCTGCAGTCTGGACTTGGTGTCACTTCATTGTACTGCCATAGCCCACCCTGGTCTACTTCTGAGTTACGCTTTCAACCAACTTCCAAGTCCCAATTCCATATTCGATGTCTCACAGGAACCAAGACAGATGAGAGTCAGGAATCTTTTCTCTCACTAACTGTGCTTATAGACACCATTACTTTAATGCGGCTTGAGAAGAATTCACTGTTGGGGGTTGCAGATGTTACCTGGGGACAAAGTCTGCTCTCACCATATCCCTGAAAGTACCTAACATATTCCCATGCTTTGGAACATCAGTGGCAGGGAGAACTCATAACCCAGCTATTTAGCCACACATCTTCCCTACCTACATCTTCCTTCTTCCTCCCACAATCTGTAAGACCAGGAAAGAGGCACACTTTCAAACGTCTCAAGATTAAAGCTCTATGATCCATTTTGATATGTCAAAGAAGAAACTCTATCACATAGAAATTTCTCTTTCTCTCAACAAAGCTCAGTTTTTAAAATCATTATCTAAAGATGCAAGAAAAGTCATCTGGTTTGAGACTCAATGCTGATCCGTGGTTTTCTTATTTATTAATTATTTTCTTGTTATTAATTAATACATTCAAGAAATATTTCTTGTGAAAATTACTTCTCAGGTGTGGAAATGCAACGGCATACAAGGAAAAAAAAGGTCTTGACTTCATAGAGCTTAAATTCTAGTACAGAAGGCATACAATGTAATAAATCTAGTTTGTAAGTTTTAAGAAAATAACGCAGGGTAAAATGACAGAGAAAAATAGGATAAGAGAGGAGATAAGTGTTATTTTCAAAAAGTAATCCAACAAACCTTTTATAAGATAAAATCTAACCTGCCACCTGTATGAGGTGAAGGAAGGATCCAAGAACAAGACTAGAGAGTTTCCAGGCACAGGGACCAAAGGTTTTGGGGTGGGAACCTGTTTGAAGAGTCCAAGGACTGGCAGGAGGTTAGTACAGCTAGAACAGAGAGTGAGAAAGGGGCCAGATCATGTTGGACTTTGCAGGTCAGCTGTTTCAACGTGTGGTCTGGGGAACCAGAGGAGTCCCTGAAATCCTCAGGGGTTCCATAAGGTCCTCCTTTTTCCACATACTTTTTCTACCAGGTTGAATTTTCTCCATATAGTTCAATCAAAACAATATATTGCAACAGATTGAATGCAGAAGCAAATATGAAAATCCAGCTGTCTTTTATTAAACCAAATATTCAAGAGATTTACAAAAATATGAAACAGTGTCATTCTCCTCACTATATTATTTTTGTTTTTGAAAATATATATTTTTTTCAGGCCAGGTGCAGTGGCTCACACCTGTAATCATGGCACTTTGGGAGGCCAAGACAGGCAGACTGCTTGGGCCCAGGAGTTTGAGACCAGCCTAGTTAACATGGCAAAAAACCATCTCCACAAAAAAATTTTTTTTTAATTAGCCCTGGGTGTGGTGGTGCACACCTGTAGTCCCAGCTACTCAGGAGGCTGAGGAGGGAGGATCACCTGAGCCCAGGAGGCAGAGGTTGCAGTGAGCCATGATCATGCCACTGCACTCTAGATTGGGCAACAGAGCACCCAAATATATATGGGTGCTCAAATATATATATATTTGAGACAGGGTCTCGCTCTATTGCAGTATGTATATATATATAAAATATATAAAATATGTCATTTACATTAACATATAATAGGTTTTTATTGTTGTTTTAAAAAATATTTAACAAATATGTTTACATACTGTTAGTTATAATTTTAAATAAATTACATATTTATAGATATAGCCCACATAAACAAAAGCTCTTTGGAGCCCACCCTCAATAATTTTTCAGAGCGAAAGGGGTTCTGAGATTAAAATGTTTGAGAGTCATTTTTATAAAATATAGGATTTTATTCAAAGGAAAACACAATCCATTTGGAACCTTGAGCAGAGTACTGATAGACTCTATTGCTCTTAAAATATCCATCTGACTGCTGAGAGGGAAATTCACTGCAGAGAAGGAAGAGATGAAGCAAGAAAATGGTAGGCCGGGCATGGTGGCTCACGCCTGTAATCCCAGCACTTTAGGAGGCCAAGGTGGGTGGATCACGAGGTCAGGAGTTGGAGACCATCCTGGCTAACACGGTGAAACCCCGTCTCTACTAAAAATACAAAAAAATTAGCCGGGCGTGGTGGCGGGCACCTGTAGTTCCAGCTACTCTGGAGGCTGAGGTAGGAGAATGGCGTGAACCTGGGAGTCGGAGCTTGCAGTGAGCTGAGATCGCGTCGCTGCACTCCAGGCTGGGTGAAAGAGCGAGACTCCAACTCAAAAAAGAAAAGAAAAGAAAAGAAAATGGTAGAGGTAGTTGCAGTAGTCCAGGCAAGAGATGACTGTGGCTTGACCTAGGATGATATAAGTGGAGAAGATTAGAAGCCACATAGAATAAATATTTTAAAGGTAGAGCCAATAGAATGTGTTGATTAAATGAATGTGGGGTATGAAGAGGAAAGGGGCCAAGGTTGACTCTAAGGATTCTGGTCTAAGCTCCTGGTTAGATAGTGGCACAATCTATTGACAAGGAGGAAGGTGGTGGTTTTTTTTTTTTTTTTTTGAGACGGAGTCTTGCTTCGTCGCCCAAGCTGGAGTGCAGTGGCACGATCTCAGCTCACTGCAAGCTCCGCCTTCCCGGGTTCACGCCATTCTCCTGCCTCAGCCTCCAGAGTAGCTGGCACTAGAGGTGTCCACCACCATACCCGGCTAATGTTTTGTAATTTTAGCAGAGAGGAGGTTTCACCGTGTTAGCCAGGATGGTCTCGATCTCCTGACTTCGGGATTCGCCTGCCTTGGCCTCTCAAAGTGCTGAGATTACAGGCTTGAGCCACCACGCCCCGCCGGAAAGTGATTTCTAAGGTACTACCAGCTCTCTCTCCCAGGAGCGAGAAACCTCATGAATCTATCTTGCACTGGGAAAGAATGCAAGGAAAAAAGAGATAAATTAAAAAGTATTAGTTTAATATCTGCAAAATGTTATCCTCGTTCCATTATATATAGTTTCATCTTAACTATCTAAAAAAGTGCATAGAAAAGTACTGGAAGGAAATATCAAAATGTTAACAGTGGTCTTCACTAATTAAAGGTTTGCCAGAAGATTTTACTTTATCTTGCATAGGTTTCTTCTATATCTCACAAACCTCTTACAGGGTTTGTTACTGTAATTTTTCTCAGAAGTAAAATTATTTTAAGAAAAAACATTCAAAGCTCAGATGCACTACCTGGTGTCTATGAACTTGAAGAGATCTCCACACAAAGAGACGTCCTCCCTTGAGAAGATGAGTTGGTGGAAAATGTCTTATATTATATATCAAGCATAATTTCCATCTTGGTTCATCTGGGATATTTGTACTTTTACAAATAATTATTTCTGCTGCAATAGTTTCTTCAATTTTTTAATTAAAAGCCAATCCAGCTTAGATTCGACTCTTTGGGGTGATAAAAAAAGAGTTCTTGAATAGAGATTCTGAAAGTCCCTAATACAGCCCCCAAAGAAGTATACTAAGTTTTGGGTTATTTTCTTGTTTCTTATGTCTCCATACTTGCAGAATAAATTTAATGCCAGGTTTTGTAGAAATCTATCTTAGAATGAAAACACAGTTATCAGTGAAGCTATACATGTGACACTTAAATAAACAGGGAACAGATAGAAGGAAGTTCCCACTGATACTGGTGAACTGGATGTCCTAGTGAGCGTGCCACATCACCAGAGTTGATAAGCAACGGATTGAAAACCTTGGTCTGGGAAGCAGCTGTGGTCAGAGATCAAAGTGAGAAGGGAAAGGGAAATGCCTTTTCCACACCTAATAAGACTCATTTTTCTTGTTTTCCTTCACCAACTCCACAAGACTGTCAAGGTAATTTTTTAGTTTGCTACTAAGCTAAAAAATGACTCAGCCATTTTAAAGTTAGTAAGACATGGGAAATAATTACCTCTCAAGACTCCATAAGAGTCTTTAGAGTCAGGGAACATTGACCACCTGCTTAATTATAAAAATAGTCTTTGTTCACCAAGGTAGTTCTGTAGCTTCCTAATGTCTAGAGCATTTACACATCTACTTTCTCCTTCACAACCTCTACCTCTGGAATAGAGATTCTTCTGGAATATTCCAGAGGTTGTAAGGGGTGTGACTGTTGCCCCGTGGGGACAATAGGGGCTGCTTGACAGGTTTCTAGGCAGCTTTTTTTTTCATAACTGGACCCATTCTGAGGTCTTGTCCTTTCACCTCTCCTAGGTCTTTCCTGGATGTAATGACTGATTAGTTTCCTCTACTAACTGATAGCTAAGATGGGATGGAATATTTACATCGTAGACATAGAAAATTCAGGCCCAGTCTCCTTGTATGTGCAGGCTACTCTGTACCTTATCTCATCACTCCTATTTTTGATCAGCATTCATCCAGCCAAGCTATCCTTGGGTTAACTTTCTTTCTTTCTTTCTTTTTTTTTTTTTTTTGAGACGGAGTCTCACTCTGTTGCCCAGGCTGGAGTGCAGTGGTGCGATCTCAGCTCACTACAAGCTCCTCCTCCCGAGTTCAGGCCATTTTCCTGCCTCTGCCTCCAGAGTAGCTGGAACCACAGGCGCCCGCCACCCCCGGCTAATCTTTTGTATTTTTAGTAGAGACAGGGTTTCACCGTGTTAGCCAGGATGGTCTCGATCTCCTGACCTCGTGATCTGCCCGGCTCGGCCTCCCAAAGTGCTGGGATTACAGGCCTGAGCCATCGCGCCCGGCCCCCCAGGTTAATTTTCATTTATCTGCCTGACCTCTGCCTCAATGCCCATACAGTCCTTCCACAAACCTGGAATACTCTCCTTCCTCTGCCTGCCCCCCTTTCCAGGAAAAAAAAAAAAAAAAACTAATAAAAAAGAAATAAAGTTAAATTAAATTAGGAAGCTTGTGTTTAAACATAAGGAACAGTCACTACACTTTTTAATGTCAGATGAAATGAATTTCCAAAGAAATCATTCTGTGTTGTTCTGGGTTTAATTAAGAAAAGAAGAGACGCACTCATGGTGTTCTTGAATTAAGGCATCCACTCACCCACAGAAAGAGTCTTTGGCAAGAAGGTCTCCTGAGATGTCTTCTAGAGCTATAGTTCCATGTTTAATGAGGGAGAAATTACTTACACTCATCTCACAACTTGATTACATTCTCACAATAATCTAGGTAATAAATACATGGGAGTGGTAAATAAAAGTTCAGTTTCTACTAAAATTTCAGGAAGAAAAGAAGTAAGTCTGTCCTCTAGAAAGGAAAAAGTATTCTCACTTATGTAAAATGAATGAGATTAATCATCACAGAGGTAAATCTAGAGATTGTAAATTTTTACCTGAAGAGCTTTGACAACAACTAAAACTCCAATCAAAAGAATGGTGTGATTTCTAGGAGGCAGGATTACGATGTAAGGGAAAATCTAGCCAATTTTACTTACCCTGTCTGAACCAAATTGGGTGGCCAATGTGAAGCATAGAAAAGAGAACCCCGAGATTCATAAAATGGCAATATTGGTCAAACTACAGCCTATGAGAACTTGGATGAATGAAGATAGATTATTAAGATGCGTGTGTTCAGTTAGGATAGGAGTAACTCACAGAACCTCGTCTCCTAACAAATATCCTTCCAATTTTTCCTTCGTCTTTTTCATTCATCATAGTAGTCACAAAGTGACTCTGTAATTACTAATTCAGTTTCTCAGCTACTTCAATATTAACAGAAGGTATCTCAGATACAAACACAGTCTGGTCATTAAAAATAAAAATCTCTTACACCTCTAAATCTAGCATGTTGGGAAGCCAAAGCAGGAGGATTGATTGAAGCCAGGAGTTTGAGACAAACCTGGGCAATGTAGTGAGATCCTGTCTTTGCAAAAACAAATATAAAACTTAGCTGAGCATGGTGGTGTGCACCTGTAGTCCTAGGTACTCCAAAGGTTGCGGTGGAAAGTCACTTGAGTCCAGGAGTTTGAAGGTGCAGTAAGTTATGATTGCACTAATGTACTCCAGTCTAAGTGATACAACCAGACCTTATCTCTAAAAATAAATAAATAAATAAATCTCTTACTTTCAATAAATATAAATCCTTTACTGGTATTATGTGGATAACAACACATACTTCCAATAGGTTGTGATGAAGATCAAAATATAGAACATATTTAATACATCTGACATATGCCTGACCCATAATAAATATTTGATAATTCTCCTCCCCTTTTCCCTTTCTTTGCTTTCATTCAAATTACAACAAATAAAAGATACAGAATAATATTAGCCAGCCGAGACGGAGAACCTGCTCAGCTCTCTAACCCTGACTACCTGTGTCCTTGGGCAAGTCATTGATCTCTGGCCATCGGATTCCTAAGACAAAGCAAGGATTTAGACTACACAATATCTGATTTCTTTTCTATCTCTAATATTACAAGAGACTGAGTATTTAAGATTGGTCCTCGGGGTGTCATATTGATTCCATTCAGCCTGATATTCAATTATTCTGCTCAATTGATCTTTCTTAATGATAAACAAAATCAAATAACTTAGACAACGTTCAGGTTAACAAGGCAGCAAATTAGCAATACATAACAGACCTTCTCCTAACTTCCCATTAAAACACCCATGAGGATATACAAAAAGATAAAAACTGGCACCAGTATTGTAAACTAAAGATAAGAGAAGAAGATATGTCAAAGTTCAGAGGGACTTTCCACTAATCGCATCATTAATGGATAGGGATTGAGAAATATAATCTTGGATGGCACAAACTCTACCCTTTGAACCAGAACAGCAACAACCCCAAAGCAAGAGGAAGACTTTGACTCTCCCCCGCTGGCCATGGTCAACTTCAGGACAAGGGGTTGCCCTGACCAGAAAAATAGGTGCAATCCCCCACTGAAATAGAGTTATCATCTGAGCAAACCAACATCATAACCTCTCTTTTTTCCCCATCAGCAGTTCTATTTCTGTATGCATTTAGAGTCTACAATTCCCAGTGAGCTACTCATCTTGAAGTAGAATAACAGTTGGTTAACAGTGTAGTGAATACCAAGTAGGGGCTGGGAGAAGGTGAATACTGAAAACTGAGTGTGGTGAGTGTTAGGAAGCGGGGGGAAGAGTGTTATCTTTCATATACTGATATTTCAATGAATTGCATTTTAATCATTGTCAGAAATTGCAACTCTTTCAGCAGATGTGTGCTGTGCCCATAATGTATCATATACAGGACCTTTAACCCTCCTTGGCTAGAGCTAGGAAGGAAAAACTGTCAGTCCCAGAGTGGGCAATGAGAGAGTCAAAGACCACACCACTCATCCTGTCTACTGGTAACCCAATATTGGACCTTTGAAATTATTCTGCAACATTTAGAGAATGAGATATTTATACTGAAGCCTCAAGGGAGAGCTTATTTTTTAAAATTGTCACTATGAAGACAAATAAAGCAATGTTTTATTTATGAAACAATTTCTTCAAGGTTTTTACTAGCTAAATATTCTCAGGCTCTTTTGGTGTTTGGTGGCCATTTCCTGGTTGATTCCACTCACATGGGATGTTTTGATCATAGCTTTTCACAAAAATTGGCCAAGATACTGTATTAACTACTGTAACTGTATCACCCTTAACGGTTCTGTCAACTAGCATATAGCAGATATAATTCGTCAACTCTGTGATTGAATGCATTCTTAATCTGAAAGTAAAAACTAAGTGGAAATCCCTGTTGTGTTCAATAATGCATTGGACATAGTACAGACTGTTACCAGAAGGATTTGGTTCTGCTTTCTCTTCAATAAGTCATGTGAAAAGAATGATTGCAATATTCCAAACTGTTATATTATTGCAATCAAACTGGTGCTGGAGAGGTTTAGAGTCTGGATATTCAGAACTTTCCCATGTTTCACTTTACCATTAGGATAGCAGATAACTATATTTTAGGTCCTTTATTTTTCTTCCTAAACTTATGTATATAATTTAACAGATAGAATATTTTAGAACTATGTTAATAGTTAAGAGATTTCTCCATTTTCATATTTTTAGTTGTTTCCCTACAGGAATCTACAGGAGGCTGCAGTGGAAGCAGTAGTGGTGGTCATAGCTAACACTTGTTGCGACATTTACCATGTGTCACATACTATGCTTAGCATTTTACTTACATTATCTCGCACAATCTTGATGATCACTCTAGGAAATAGACATGTAATTACCTTTATTCTACAAATAAGGGGTGAAAATACCACCAGGCATCTGGAAAGTGTTGTTTCAGAAAGAAAATCTGCAAGAGCGGAAAGATATTGGCTCATAGAATGTTGTAAGAAATTAAATTTTATGTGTAACCAAGAGAGATTCTACCTTAACTAAATTTAACAAGTATTTATTGTATGCCCACAATGGCAATTTTCTAGGCAATTAGGGACATAACAATGAACAAAACATATAACACCATCACGTGACTTAATTTCTCCAGTCTAGAAATGAACAAATGAACAGGTAATGGTTTCTATGAAAAAAAAATGATAAAAGATTTGACAGTAATGGTAAATGATCAAGGATACAGAGGGCATGAAAATGATGCCTAAGGATAATCTCTCTGAGGAGAGATCTGCTTTTAGGTAGAGAAGTCAGTGAAGAAAAGGAGTGAGATGTGGAAAACTGGGGAAAAGAGTTCCAGACAGAATAAACAGCAGTTGCCAAGATCCTTGGATGAAAACAAAGTTGGTAAGTTCAAGAAAGAGAAAGAGGGTAGTGAGGCTGGATTAAAATCAGCAAGGGGAAGAGTGAAGAAAGTTTCGAGAGGAAGTCATCTTTGTAAGTCATCACTTTGTAAGGGCTTTGAGTTGTGGTAAATGCTTTGGGTTTCATTCAAAAATAAAGAAGGTGGGAAGCTTGACAGTTGTTCCAAATCTTTGTTCACCTCTCTTCCTGGACACCTAGCCAGGCCACACTTCACAACATACACTGCAGCTCAGTGTGGTCATCTGACTGAGAACTGGTCCATGGAGTGTGAGTGGAAGTGATGTGCTCCACTTCCAGGATTGGACAATAAAAATCATCCACCCATGCATCTATGTGGCATTCCTGCTTTCTTGCCTTTGGGGATAGGACTGTGGATGACAGCCTTCAAATCCATATGTTGAAGATGGCAGAGCCACCATCACTTGGAAACCTAATGATCACATTGAGAAAAGTCTGGCCAACAACCAGTTCACTCACCCAAAACTCTTACGTGAGAGAGAATTAATTTCCATCTTGTTGAGGCATAACACACTTGTATGTATTATCACAACCTAGTCTACCATAACTTCCCCAGTATCCATTCTGCCCTTTTGCTATTTCAATAGAATCTTAATTTTCAGCTTAGCACATGACTACATGGAATAAAGGTTATATTTCTAAACCTCCCTTGCAGTTCAGTGTGGTAGCACAAATAATTTTTGGCCAAAATGGTACGAGTGGAAGTGATATATATATATTCCCAAAGGGACATAGCCTCCTCTTTTCCACTTCCCACTGGCCTGAAAGCAGATGTGGTGATGTTGAGTCACCTTGAACCATGTGGACAAGTAATACACGCTATGCATAACAGAAAAATAAGATGGAGTAGCTTGGCTCCCTGACCTGTGGAGGCATCATTAGCCTCGCTATCTTGTTAAACCTGCAGCTATTTGGAGTTTCTATTTCAATAGTTACCTATATGCTGAATAATCTAGAAGTCATCAGAAGGCTTTAAGTAAGTGAAACATAATTCAACACAGTCTGATTTATATGTTAAAACTCTGGCTGCTGGGTGGAGAATAAGCTGTGGGGTGGCCAGAGTAAAATCAGGGAAAGCAGTTAAAATGCTATTGCAGTAATCTAGGTGACAGATGATGGAGCAAGCTAAGGAGGAGAGAAGTGGTAGGATTCAGAGCTTTTGGAAGGTGGTGCCAATGGTATCTAATATAGGCTTGAAGTAAGGTGACTGTCAGAAAGAGAAGAGAAAATAACTCTAGTTTCTGATTTAAGCAATTGGGCAAACAGGCCACTAACTGAGATGGAGAATGTTGGGAAAGAAGCAAGTTTGAGGAAGAAAATCAAATCTTTTTTTTTTTTTTTTTTTAGCTAGTTATTCAAGTGGAGATAGCAAGTGACGTTCTATGGAATCTAGAAACTTCCAGCTTGGAGTTTAGGAAAGATGTTAGGCTAGACACAAAAATTGGGAAAATCATTAATAAATTTATAATACAATGTACTAGCATAATATCAAAGGGCTCCATTTATGACAAGAATCCAGATACAATAAAGGGAATATCATGTTGGATTGGCCCAACATAACATTGCATATTTTTCTAATCGGCAACAAAATACGACTTAATACTTACATGATATTCTTGTTTATTTATAATTGGTATGTAGAACAATAATTGGTATCCAGTTCTGGGTCCTTCAGGATGACATGATATTAACAGACAGGATAGAATTATTGCCGTAATACACAAGACCTTGGTGAATTATCTTCTACTTGTGTTTTTAATCACATTAACTATAGAAGCATTCCTATCTATGTTGTACTATTTTTCTTTCAAAGGACTGGGAAAGGCTTCATCACTGGGCACTGTGCTTGCTGAAGAATAGAAGGCAATGGCATTTGCACTTCCAAAGGCACAGGATAAAAGATATACCTCTCACTGTCATTTTCTACCCTCTTTGTGGGTACTTATTCTCTGGGTAATTATTGTCTAATTTTCCTGTTTGACTTTAGCCTCACCATTAGCATCTAGGAAGGAATTGAATGAATGCTTTCCTGAGGCTCTAAGACTGACATAAAGCCCACATGCATAATAGGATTAACTATCTAGACTGATCGACTTTTCCCAGTTAATGTAAGTACAAGTTACAAGGGTCAGCTTAATATTTTTGAAATGGGAAGCCTTCCTTGCTTCTTGCACCTGCTGGTGGCTCCAGGCATTCCTTGACTCTGGCTGCATAAGTCCAATCTCTGCCTCTGCCTTTACCACTCTCTTCTTCTCTGTGTCTCTTTTAAGGCTGCTTGTCATTGAGTATGAGGCTCACCTAGATAATCCAGGATCGTCTCATCTTGAGATTCTTAATTAATTACATCTACAAAGACTATTTCTCCAAATAAGGGCATGTTCAGTTTCCAGAGATTAGAATGTAGACATATATTTTGGGGAGCCACCATTAAACCCACTGCAGTCTCAAGTCTTGTCACTGGAAACACCTAGATGACTTGATAAAGTACAGATTCTCAGGTCCCATCCTTAGCCATTCGAATTCCATAGACCGGGTTTGTATGCATGTTTGTGTTTTATTGTAGATAAGAACTAAATCTGGGTTTAAAAAAGAAAATCACTAGGTGATTCTGATGGTTATTGTCCCCCATTCTTTCAAGATCTTAATTTTGGAAAATGTCATTGTTATCTGTTACATCATCAATGCAGTGAAAGACAATAGCATATCAAGAATGGCAAGATGGTGTGGGGGAAATTGTAGGCTTGGAAATCAACCAAGGCTCAGTCTGAAATTTGGCAATATCTTGGGTTATTAAATTCTCTGAGCTTCAGTTTTCTCACTTGTAAAATGGAAAGCTTTACATTATAGTGTTATTGTGAAGATTAATGAGATAACATGTAAAACCCCAGCACATGCTCAGTGATCAATTAAATGAAAACTATTATTAGCAACAGGTGGATCTGGCAGCCTATGTTAATCCATGTAGCTATAATACAATCATCCAAACTGACTCATTAATCATATGTCATGATTTGCTTAATTTGAATATACAAAAATAATAGTATTTACAAATTTTGGAATTATGAACAGGTTCTATAAAACAATGAGAGAGTGTAATGGAAAACATTACCTCTTTACCTATTATAGTGACGATTTTTCAACTTCCATATAGTTTCCAAAACCCTAGATAAATGAAAAATCTCTAATGTTCAATTGATTCAGTGACTTTGCCCAAACTTCTCCTATGGACTAAATTCTGTCTCCCCTAAATTCATATATTGAACATCACAAGGGTGGAACCCCAATCTAATAAGAGAGTGGCTTTATAAGAAGACAAAGAGAGAGAGACATCTTAAGCAATCTCTCTCTGCCATGTGAGGACACAGTGAGGGTTAAGGCAGGCATCTGCAAACCAAAAAGAGACTCCTCAATGTTGAACTTCCAGCTTCCAGAACTATGAGAAACATACATCATTTAAGCCACTCAGTGGTATTTTGTTACGGCAGCCCTAGCAGACTAACACCCTCCCCTCCCCACCCCCCATCTAGCCTATATCCCTTTTTAGCATGATTCGTAGAAAATATGTCCTCATTGTTGTGATGAACATTTCCCAGGCCTGCTACTTCTCCTTAATTCTGATAGATGGGGTAAAGGAAAGTTACGTATTACATGCGAGACAACAGAGTGTTTCCTATTAATTTGTAAGACACCCAGGTCATCAAGCACAAACTATCATCGTTATAGATTTATTTAATGGGATTATCAGACCCATAGTTTCCCTTAATTCAGGATGGATATTTTTCCTTGAGTAATTATTTTTCCTCTTTCTGTGAGTAAATTATCTGGCCACCTAGGTGAATTTATTGCTTATACTTCTGTGCAAAAGTTTTGATATTCACCATTGCTTTCAGAATGGCCGGAGGACCCATCAATTCATAACTGCAAAGACCTACCATTCCTTAACCCCTACTCCTCTTTATGCAAACTTTTGATCCAAACCAGTGCACTGACGTCGTACTGACCAGCATTGTTCTTTCATTTTCTCACATTTTTGCATCTCATTCCTTCTACTTCACATGCCCTGCTAGTGCAGTCAACCATATCCAATCTAAACAACAGGTCCTACTTCACCTCCTACCTGCTCCAAGAAGGCTTTGCTGACCACTCCAGGAAATGACTCAGTCCGTGGTAGTTTTGTCCTTGTTGTGTCACACTGCTCTCAGGACTTTGCACAGGATAAATGTTCATAAATGTTAACACTTCTTGGTCTAAATATATTTCTCTATGTAAAGAGCCCTTGAACTTCCAAGGCACTTCTTGTCTGTATCAGCCATTTGAAATGAATCATGAACCTTCTGAGGACAGCCCATATGTAGGTTTGTGTTATTTACATTTTTTACTGTGATTTTACTTTCTACTTCTAGTGTGAACTACATTGAGAGCTTCTTGAGGACTACCTCTCATGAATGAGATTTGGAACCAGGAAAGAGTACAGGTTCCAACCAGGACTTCCCTGCTGCTAAAATTACACTGTTTAGTAAGTCACCTCACAATCAATTTTATCAATAAGTGGAAATCATAATCCCTCTCCTTCAGGCCATGGTGGCTCACACCTGTAGTCCCAGCTACTTGAGACCTGGGTAGGAAGATGTCTTGAGCTCAGGAGTTTGAGTCCATCCTGAACAACATAGTGAGACTCCATCTCTAAAACAAAACAAAGCCACAATAAGTACCTCATAGGATTTATATGAGGATAGAATGATATATTGTAAAGTATCTAGCACAGCATCTGCCTCATGGTAAATTCTCAAAATATGGGAGCTTTATTCTTATGTCCCGGTACTCCCAACTTTTTGTAGGTTAAATATTTTTAATTGTTAATTTAAATATATATTTCTATATAAAGATAAAATGGGGGAAAGGATGCCATATTTAAATGTTTTTATAAGACCTCTTCTAACTCAAGATGTCCTGACGCTGTAAACTTTAAAATGTATCAGAATGCATAGCACAGAAGGCAGCGCAGTGTTGAACAATAATGCTCTTTAAAGTAGCTGCTGCATTTCCCGCATTTCTTTCATTGTTCAGAAAATGGCTCAATAAGCCCACTAAATGATTTGGAATTCATTCAGGTCTTGTGAGGCTATTGTTTGCAATTCTCTAATTGCCATTTTACAGTCACATTGGACCCAAAGGATACAGTCTGAAAATTTATTGAATGATGGAATTTTCCAGTTACAGAGCAGAATCCTAATAATTCAGAGACATCTCACTCCTGTAGATACCCCAGAAAAAGGTTAATGTGAACATAATTGCCTGTCAAAATCTTTCAATTATAGACTAGTTACTAGTTACCTTTTCTTGAAGATAGGTAAAGACAGTTGTATATGCAAATTAATATTTAATTTGGATGATCTTCACCCAAAAATGAAGGTTATAGGAATCTGTGCTCTTGATTTAAATTAGAATATTATACTCCTTTTTTTTTTCCTTTCCCTATATCGATTCCATGCCTGAGCAGTTAAAACCTTTGCGGAACAGAGACATGACATCGTGTCACTGTTGGCAGCACAGGGAGACACAAAGATAGAGAGATTTCAGGAACAGCAAAATCCCCGTTTCTTCCAAATATAGCCTTCCCTGAAGTTTCTACTTCTGGAATTATATTTGTGGAAATATTAGCTTTTATGCACTGGTATTTTAGAAAACCATGTACACACATACAAAGGCACACAGCAAAAAATGTAAAAAAACATATGGATGTATAGAAAGCCTATAAAGCAGTCCTGAAAAGGGGAAGGAAGTAAAATTTTTAAATTCTGTTTTACTCTGTTGCTGAGAATATAAATTAGTACAACTACTACAGAGAACAGTTTGGAGGTTCATAAAAAACTAAAAATAGAGCTACCATACACACCAGCGATTCCACTGCTGGGTATATACCCCAAACAAAGGAAACCAGTATATCAAAGAGATATCTTCATTATCATGTTTCTTATAGCACTGTTCAGAATAGCCAAGATTTAGAAGTAACTTAAGTGTCCATCAACAGACAAACGGAAAAGAAAATGTGGTACATATACACAATGGAGTACTATTTAGCCATAAAAAAGAATGAGATTCAGGTATCTGCAACAATCATGGATGGAACTGAAGGTCATCATGTTCAAGACAAACATTGTATAGTCTCACTTATTTGTGGGATCTAGAAATCAAAACAATTTAACTCACGGATATAGAGAGTAGAAAGATGGTTACCAGAGGCTGGGAAGTGTAGTGAGAGGGTGAGGAAACATGGGGATGGTTAATGGGTACAGGAAATTAGTTAGAATGAATGAATAAGGACTAGTATTTTATAGCACAAGGTGACTATAGTCAATAATAATTTAATTGTACATTTTAAAATAACTAAGAGTATAATTGGATTGTTTGTAACACAAAGGATAAATACTTGAGGGGATGGCTACCTGATTTCCATGATGTGCTTATCATGCGCAGCATGCCTATATTAAAATACCTCATGTACCTCATAAGTATATGCATCTACTACTACATATCCACAAAAATGAAAATTAGAAATTATTATTTTTAATTCTGCTTGAAAATTTTGTCCTGTGAGAAAATATTTTAAATGGTCCATTTTCAAGGCATGATCAATCTAAGTACTGTCAGCCAGCTTGTGGATGTACAAACCACACAGCTCATGCACCTAGAAGGTCACAATAAACTAACAGGATGTAGAGAATGAGTTAGCCCATAAAAGGGAAGAAAGTTTCATTATTGGGAAATCGAAATTTAAGTGGGAAAGGGGACCAGGGTATGATCTGATAAGGGGATAATGAAACTTAGGTTATGTCTGGGAAGATTGTAACCCCATAGTACTCAACCAATGAGGAACTGGAAGAGGGACTTGCATGCTAGGAGATAAATTACCCGTTATAACTGCCCTGAGTACGCCTGCTTACCAGACACCCTATCTTGCAAGACTGCCATTAAAAGTCTCGCTTCCAGTGTTCTTCATGTCTCTGAGTCCATTCTTTGGGTTTGGATGGATGAATGTGTGTTTCTCAGTATGGTGCAGCCCTGAGTAAAAACCAAAATCTTTTATGCCTAAAATGTTTGGGGGAAAAAAAAAGCATGAATCTACATTTTGGTATGTTCATAGTATGCAGTCATTCTTAGGAGCAACTATGACTTTACAAAACCTGTCCACTCTCTCCCCTTTCACTCCTATACCCACTATCTGTTCAGCCCTGCGTCTCTTGTCAGAATTTTTAAAACTATGTTCTCTCTGATCTCCTAGCTTCTACTTTCTTTCGTTTTCCATCAGGGCTAACCTGTGATAAAATATAGATACTCTGCTCTGCTTAGCAACCCCGAACGCTCTCTGTTGCTGCAGGAGAAAGTCTCAGCTCCTTTGAGTGGCCTTCATGCGCCTTGTACAAAGTCCTCATAGACTCATCACCTTCTCTTCTCCCCAGGCACACTGCATTCCAACCATACCCTTTGTCTTCCCGTTCCCTGAACAGGTCTCAAACACTGAATCATTCCATAAACATCTTGGAGCCTTTTCGCATGCCCTCTGGATGTCCTCCTCCTTTTCTGCCAGGTCAAAGCATCCAAATCCTTCCTGGCCTCACCCAGCTACCACACAGATACTACAGGAAGAATCAGGTTATATCCTAGACCCTGATGATTTCAGAGCCTTAAGCTTTTCCTCCCACAAAGTTACCCCATCAGGGGATTATGCAATACAAATTATGACTGAAGCAAGAGGCAAATGGAAGCCCAAGTCCCATGTGGCTCAGGTTTCTCTGCACCCCACCCAGTCCAGCTAAGCATGACCACCTCTGCCCACAAGGTGCTCCTGCACGACCACCATCATCGGTGTTGGTCTTCTAAGTTTCTCAGAAGAACCCAAGGCCAGAAGGCCAGACTCAAATTTAGAATTCTCAGACTTCTTGAAGGTCCATACAGGAATTTTAAGGACCCACCATCACCTGACTTTTCCTCCATACCGGCTCTGCCCAGTACTGTGAGCATAGGTACAAGGATATTTCAGCCTGCACATCCAAAATCAAGCCACACCACCACTACCATTACCTCCTCCAAGCACCATCTCTTGGAAGATGAAACTATTTGGGCAAAAAATTCCAGGGCCATGGATATTGGAGGGCCCAATATCCATGGTAGAAAGGAAGGCATGGGATGCAGGTGGCCATATCTTTGTGGTCCCAAGACTCCTTGCGTTATGGAGAGAAATGTAGCCACCTGCATCCGGATCTTCTGACAAAAGGAGGGGGCAGAAATGGGAGTCGGGGAAGTGAGGATAGCATCTACGGACAGGGACTTCTCTGTCCCGATTTAAGACGATCAGGCAGTGGTGTGTCTTCAAATAAAAACAAAGACAAGTCTCACTCTGTGAACTGTTTGTCTCTCTAGAACAGTGGATCTCAACCAGGGGTGATTTTGTTCTCTATGGGATATACTTGGCAATGCCGGGAGCTATTTTGAGTTGTCATGATTTGAGAAGGTTGGGAGTTGCTTCTGTCATCCAGTTGGTAGAGACCAAGGATGCTGCTAAAACTCCTACAGCGCATAAGACAGTTCCATCACAACAATAATATAATATTAGTTTGGTACATTACTTCTAATGGCAAAAACCACAATTACTTTTGCATCAACCTAATAATAATAACGGAAAACATTTTCTAAAAGATAATTTGTAAATTGGCTATATATAATATTGTTGTCAAACAGATCTTAAAGCAATGGTTCATGTCACTTAACTGCACAAAAGATTTAATCACACACACATGTGCACACGTGCATGCACACACCCAGCTTATGAACTAAAGTTCAAATTTCTAAGCTTGACATTCAATATTACTCTTGATCTGGAGCCTACCCTGTCTATCGATTTAATCTTTCTCTATGACCTCCTTATGTAACCCAAAGCATGTGTCTATGTTACCGCCAGACTTAAATATTTTAGAATGCCATATGACTATCTCCCATATTTTTCCTATCAATCTTTGGCATACTCAGTCCCACTCCTGATAGTGAATTAAGTCTTCAATTGGATTTTCTAATGTAAAATGTTCAAATTCAGAAACTAACTACAGTTAAACAGAATTACCCACTAGTATACATCAAGGCCGTACCACTAAGACAATAATAACTAGCTCTTGGGATTGGAAGGATAAGAAAATGACACCGTGTATAAATCACTATGAAGATGTTACCATTATGATGTCCCTACCTCATAATAGTACTCAATGAAATGTCTGTGTCTCTCCTATAATTAAAAGGGCTTTCCAAGTAGGAAAATAGCTTTTGCAAATAAATTAAAGTAAGGTTATCTACTGAAAAAAAATAATAATAATGTAACACAAAAGAAGTTTATTTCTCACTCACATAAAATCCAAAACAGATGTTCCTGCTTGGTGGCAGGAGTGGAAGGTAGGCTGTGTGGATGAAGAAAGACTGCTCTATAGCTTCACGCAGAGCTGCAGGCTGGAAGTCTCCATCACCTTCCACATGTGGCTTCCATGATCATCCTGTGTGTCAACATCCAGTGGGCGGATGGGAAAAGAGAAAGCACAGGGTATGTGCCACCACTTCTTAATCACTTGGCCAAGACATGGCACGCATCATCTCAGCTCATATTCCACTGGCAAGAGCTAGTCACATAGTCCTACTTGGATGCAAGGGAGGGTAGGACTGGAAAATGAGGGCCCTGGCTGGGCAGAGCTTCTCAGCAACAACCCTACACTATGGAAAGATAGCTAATGTCTATCTTTGCCACAGCAAAGCACAAGGGTATAGGAGAAGAAGCAAAGACAGTGAGAAGTGGGCAGGCTTGTCTGGCTAGAATATGAACTGGAGCTTCGTGGCAGATGAGAACACTTAGGTAAGGAAAGACAGCCAGATAATAGGAGACTCATGACTCTATCATTATGAATGTTTTCTATTTAAGAGACAGTTGTGAATCCGACCTTGAAGAAGAGTTATTTGATAAATAATGATGTTTAAAACAGACACTGTAGCCTCAAAGCAATTTTTTTTGCATTACAAAATGAATATGGTTTTTATTCAGGCATATCTTCCTTATGTGGAAATTCGTAACTTTAAAAATGAATCATTGCATCACTAACGACTCTTTTCACACCATTCTCTTATTCCTCCCAAGTACTCTTTTCAATGAATGTGCTTTCTCCTTCCTTCAGTTGCTTCTATGGGCTTGCAGAATCTGCTGCTGTGTTTGTTCCTTTGCTGTTCTCCTTTAATTGCTGTCTTTGCTGTGTCTGGTTCTCCTCCTTTCTTTTGGCCCAGACTATTTATTACTAAAACCCATCAGCATTCTGTGAGGGTTACGATTCATTTCAGAGAAACTTAAGGGAATTACCTCTAGGCGATTTTTCAGCCCAGGTATTTGGTGCAGTTAAAATGTCATTTATTTCTCTAGACTTGCATGATGTTGTGCAAAACATGAAATTAATCTTAACTACACAACATTCAAGTCTTGACATTTCAAGACCTTTATTAAAATGTTGGGATAGAATTTTCCTTTAAATACGTTAATAGAAGAGACTTGTTGCTTTCCCTATGTGATAACTTCCTTCACCTCCCGTATCATCTTTCATTACCCAAAGAAACACACCTTTGATTTTACAACGGAAGTTAATGAAAAAAAAAAACACTTGTTATATAGAAATTCACATTTACAGTAAAGTTTTTTATGCTGATATTCACTCAGTAATAGAATGTATACCCATATAATCTATTGTTTTAGCTTTCCATAGATTTCAAAAATGTTGTCTGCCTGATGCTAGAATATCACTGCTATTAGTGTGCCATCTAGTGACTGATGTTGTGATATTTTCCATTCTTTGTTGAGGCAGAAGAGGCTTTAAGTGACATATGGAAAGTCCAATGAGATTCCTTCTTTGGTACAATGCAGGGATGAGACAGTTGTATAAAGCCAATGGCCAAATGTTGAGTCATCTGATGATGTATAGAGGATCGTGTGTAAATTCTTACTTAGCCAATATAATTAAAATATGAAGCTATTATGAGAACAATTAAATATACTTGTTAACTTGCTGTATCATGATGCACAAACCATATGTGCATTAGCCATATATGAAGAACCAAAATACAGTAAAATGCATTTGACCCTAAATTTATGTTAGATTTAATTTTACTCTTGTTACTCAGATGGTACTTCAGGATCTTATAGGTCTAGGCTTTGAATACCAATTCCCATTGTGTAGTATACAAAAATGTATTTTTGAGGTTTCTGGTTGCTTGAATTTAAAGTTAAAAGTGGTTTTGCATTTATAAAGGATCAAACCTATCATGCATAGCATGAGTGACAGCATATCCACCATTTTAGTTGATTCTTTGTAGTATTATAACCATAAGCTCATGATCTTATATATTGCTTTATTTCTAGTGAATATTAAAGATTGAGAGATAATGATAATGATTTTATCTTTTAGTTATAGAATTGCCTTCAAATGCCTTGTTGTATAATCATCTCAAAGTCAAACAAGAGATTCCTTTCAGTTACATCATTTTTCATAGGCAAGTAATGAGGGACTGAATGGTTTTGCTGTTGAAGACAAAAGGACAAAAAAATAAAATTATATTCTCCAAACATATACAGATAGTATTGAAAAGAAGTATAAGAATTAGTTACTGTATGTTTCCCCTTGGAAATAACAGTTATTATTCTGTTATTATTTTAAAACATCTATTTTATATATTATTATTAAAGGGGCAGTTATCACTAATGCAATCATTTCAGAAAAAATTTCTTTAAAGCAAACACAGGAAAACAGAAACAAAAACCACCTCCATTTAATTAAGTTCTTAATATGTGCCATGTGATACTTCGTATACTTTTCTTACTTCATACAACCTGACAAAGTATCATTTCATAAAGGAAGAAACCAGGCTGAGTCATTAAGTAACTTATTTTAAGCCACAAGGGATGATAGTAAAGGGCAGCTTCTGGATAAAACCTAAGTGTGTCCAATTCTGAAGCCTGTGCTTATAAATGTGACCAAAAATGCTTTATAACCTTGTCAGGAAAACATGCATTGTACCTACTACTCTGCAAAGTCTAGCCAAGAGCAGAACTGACATGCATTATTTTATTTGCCATAGGCAAATCAACAGGAAAGCGAAGTGTAAACAGTTAACTCAGACTAGCGTATTACCTGGGGTTTTATAGTGGTTAATCTGCCATTATTCCAGAAGCAAGACTACAAATAACTTGGATTACATGATCCTGCAATGTCAAGGTAGGTAAATGATTTGTGAGAGTTTTCAAACCACAGAAGAGTATATTTACTCCTTCTGCTTTCCTCAAAATGGCCAGCATTAGGCTCCTTGTTCAGAAATTTTTATATTATAACATACCTTATCTTATATCACTATCTTCTCCCAACAATCTATTAGGCCAATGTGCTAGATCAGTGATGCTACTTTAAGACCTCTCAATCTTTTTTAAAAGTGGTAAACAGACCATTGTGCCACATAAAGATTAAAGTGTAAAGACTGAGACTTCAAGAATAAATTTTAATGTTGTGATTATACAAAATATAAATTTTACAAAACTGATTCGTATTTACTGCATACTTTTTGAGCTGCATGCTAATTAAATACAATGCTTAACAACCACTGACATATATATATATACACACACATGTATATACACACACACACACACACACACGGAACTACTTTTACATAGCTAAACCAAGAAATGGGAAAGCTTGTTAGTTTGTTTCTAGATTCCTGGATTCATAATTCAAGGGCATTATGATAGATCTCCTTTGTTGTTCTCCCTATATCCACCCCTCCCTCCCCAAGCCAATGGAACCTTAAGTTCGTTCAGGTGGCTGCTGAGATCTTTCCCTCTGTCAGAGTATTTATGGGTGGGTTTAGACCAATCATGATTCATCCCAGGGCCAAGGATAAATTACGATTGGTCTAAACCAGCCTTAGTAATCTTGTTCAACTTTGGGAATGAAGTGACAAATTTTGGTCAATGAGATGAAAGCAGAAGTTTTTGAATGAGCATCCAGGGCTTGTCTTTCTGATCAACATAGATAACATAGGAAAGAACTTTTGATTAACATCAATAAACTTACAGAGGACAGCCTTTGCCTTTCTCTGCTCTTCTGCCTGCGATGAAGACATAGTCCCTGGAGGCACAGCAGACATTTGTGACTGTAAGATGACAAGCCTGAGGCCAAAAGTCAACTTTTATTTTTTTGAGACGGAGTCTCATTCTGTGGCTCAGGCTGGAATACGGTGGCATGATCTCAGCTCACTGCAACCGCATCCCCGGTTCAAGGGATTCTCATGTCTCAGCCTCCCTAGTATCTGGGACTACAGGCATGCACCACCATGCCCGGCTAATTTTTGTAATTTTAGTAGACACAGGGTATCACCATGTTGGGCAGGCTGATCTCGAACTCCTGACCTCGAGTGATCTGCCCACCTGCACTTTCCAAAGTGCCAGGATTACAGGGGCGAGCCATCGTGCCTGGCCAAAAGTCAATTTTCTAAGGATGATGCAGCAGGATGATAGGTCTCTGACAGCATCGTTGAATTCATTGAATAGCTATATCACGACGTTGCTTACCTTTGGATTCCTTGCAATGTGACACAAAGTTTTATTTACATGAGCTATTGTTTATAGGGGTTTCTGTTACTTGCAGCCTCATGTATTAGGTTGAACCATATGATATTGCTATTTTTGTAAACAAAAATAGTTGAAGCTCAGCACATTTGTATGATTCAACCAATTTTATGAATTGATGCAGAATTCAAGACCCTTTCACTTTCCAGCAATCAAAACCTCTCCTTTTCCTCTCTCCTGCCACCTGAGACCATGCAAAATAGATCTTTTTTAAAAAATATTTCTGACATTTAATCAATTATGTGCTGGTAAACTAGTTCATTGGGAGGAAAAGCCCCGATTTGTACAGATTTATGGTATAACTACTCCTACTATGTCTCATTTTAAGCTGCCAACTTGAGGTCACTGAACAAGGAGTTGGAAAGAAATGCTCACAATCAGCTCTCCTGAGCTGGTACTACAGCCAGCTCCAGCATGCCACTGCCCATGCATTGGCCGAAGTTCTGTTACAGTGTATAATGGGCAGAGCTAATGTTAGAAAATAATTTATTATCCTTATTATTATTCTCTTTGTAGCACTGAGACAAAGATACAAGAAAAATATAATATGTTCAATAATTACATGATATATATGCTAAGTACATATTATGTATACGTAAAATAATTGTAAAATACAATATATCACATAATTAGGACATGGGTAAATTGAAAAGATAAATGTAGATCTTTGCCCTCTGATTCATTTAGATCTTATAAAAAAGAGTAAAGAAAATATGTCAGAGTAGCCACCAAGGAGACATAAAATAGTATGAATGTTTACCAACAAAATAATTTATAATTTTGATATAATTATAATTCTACATTATAGCTTTATTATAATTTATAAAAATTTATAATTTTGCCAACAAACTAATTAATATGAATTTTTACCAACCAGCTCTTCTACTGCCTAACTTGTATCAGTTATCCCTAATGGGTAAGAAAGAAAACCAAGATATCCTTCGCTGGCTATTCATTTTTTGAAAAAGCAATATTGTGTTGCAGTTAAAGAATATGAAGCATTTGACTTCCATTTGGGACAGTGACCTTTATAAAACACTGCCCTCCCTCCCCCAAACCCTCAACCCCCAAATTCATTTTCTCTAGCTGTTGAATGCCAAAAATCCATTTAGTTTTCAAACACTGCCTTTTTTCTATTAGTTTTAGATTGCTGGTCCAAGAAATGATTGAGATTCTTCCCAGTTTAAACTTAAGATGCTTGAATGTACTGCCAGTACTAAATGCAAGGTCTCTGCATTCCTGTGCCCAGTCTCCGTCTTTTATCATCTTCTTTTAACAATCTTAGTAATCCCAAATAAAGTGAAATGGAACATATTAACAGTTACTCTTGGAGAGTTTTTTTTGGACTGGAGTTGATATATATCTTTGGCTAATTATCAACATGGACTATCATGTCTGGAGAGACAACTCAATATTAATAGTGCAGATTCGAGCATTCAATGATCTTATACTTTGTCAAGCCAGAAAACTGTGAACCAACCTAGATCTGTCGTCTCACTCAACCTCCAGGTCTAATCAGTCAATAGAAATAATAACAAATATATACTGAGCACTTACTATATTGCAAGCTAGAGTTAAGTGCTCTTCACCTATTATTCTATTTAATCTCCACAATCATCCATTGTGTTGTGTTACTACACCCATTTTATAGACAACAAAACTGAGATATAAATAAGCTAAGCAACTCATCCAAAGTCATAGCACTGTGGTAGAGCCTGCAAAATTTGAACCCCGGCAGCCTATCTCCAGGGCATACCGTCTTTACACTCTACTATCTTGGCAGAATTATAATAAATTCTCCTGGTTAATTACTTCTCAAATGCATTTGTCCCTTCCTCAGTATACATACTGACTTAACAGTAGTTAGAATCATTGTGAGACCTTGCCCTGGATTTACTGTGAAAGTCTCCTGACTGAACTCCCTGTCTCTGGTCTTTTCCTCACTCCAATGCATCGTCTACCTAGATGACAGAGTGCTTTTGCCAGACTATAGATCTGATCAAACTCCTCACTGTAGCTTTCAGTATATAGCTGAAACTTCATCTCTTAATAACCCTGGCTCTGTGTGTAGTGGACCCTGTCTTCGTTTGTCCCCATTTCTCTGCACATCTCAACAGGGCATCCCTACTAAACTGCCTGAACTTTCCCAAACAAATAATCTTCTCACAGCAACAGCTTCTGTTGGACATACCTTGCTTTCTGCCTAAAATGTGCTGACTCCGTTTTTTTCTTCTATGTGGCTAATTTCTAGTAGTCCTTCAAATCCCTAGTGAAGGGGTATCTCTCAGCCCTCTACTCTCAATCACAGTATCCTAGCCATGGTCCTCATCATAGCTGTCCTCAAAGAGCTCTCAGTTCAGAAGGCAGACAGGTAAACCAATAATCCAAACAAATGGGCTTGTTATCAAGCCACAGATCTTAATATTCTATAAAGCATAATCTTATAGTATTCACAAAGGAAGGCATCATTATTTAAATTGTTAGGTTTTAAACATGAAAAACACTCTGACTAGTCAAAAAGTCTTAGGCAGGCCGGGCGCGGTGGCTCATGCCTGTAATCCCAGCACTTTGGGAGGCAGAGGCAGGCGGATCACCTGAGGTCAGGAGTTTGAGACCAGCCTGGCCAACATGGTGTAATCCAGTCTCTACTAAAAATACAAACATTAGCTGGGCGTGGTGGCACACACCTGTAGTTCCAGCTATTTGGGAGGCTGAGGCAGGAGAATCACTTGACCACAGGAGGCAGAGGCAAAGATTACAGTGAGCTGACACCATGCCACTGCACTCCAACCTGGGCAACAGAGCAAAACTCTGTCAAACCACAACAACAGCAATAAAGTCTTAGGCACTGGCTACTCTATCTATGGAGCAGCCATCCTTTTGTTTCTTTACTTCTCTAATACACTTGCTCTTAATATACTCTATGGACTCGCCCCAAATTCTTTCTTACATGAGATCCAAGAAGCCTCTCTTGGGGTCTGAATCAGGACCCCTTTCCAGTAACATCTTCCCGGCAAACTACAAAGGGACTATACTTAAGGGACCCAAACCTAAAGGGAAATTATCTGCTTAGCACCAATTGCCTGACTTTGAGTAAGTGGTGGAGTACATTTTATCCTGGATAAAGGATGGAACTGGGTTAGAGACCCAATTGAGGAGATTTAGAGTTCTTCCTAAGATTTAGGGGGTTAGGGACCTCCTTTGGTAAAGACCCTGTTGGTTAAAAATGGATTTGGCACTACAGGATGTTAACCGCTATTCTCTTTGGAAAAACGTCTTAGCTATAATGTGTGTTTCTAGATTTGCAATTCTTCTCATTTAGAGTACGGTAAAATATTCTTATAGCAGACATAATTTTAAGGAAAATTTATTTCCCTCAGCAGTTGTACCGTTTTGTTTATTTATTTATTGGTGTTCTTGCTTTAATTTCTTTAAAAAGCTAAAGGTTCAAAAATAGGCATAAGAGCGATATCAAAGGGCATTTTAATTTTGAAATGAACTAAGTGCTACATGTTGCTCTACTTCATGAATTATTGAGATTTGACCATGGACGTGAAGTAGGGTGTGGAGAGTGACGGTAGGAGAATAAGGAATGCACTTCATGAGTTGGCAGTGCTGCAATAAGATTATCTACAATTAAATAAGGAGTAAGATAGTCCAATCTGGAAACAGTGTGAGGTTAATCTGCACTCCTAGGCTAGACTCTGACAGATAACGAGCCTCCCCCACTTAATGCCCCTCACACTTCTCTCTCTTAATAGTCATTTTGATATTTAATCGTTTGTGCAGCCAATCAATTGATTAGTAATTTGCTTGTGCAGATTAAAGGTCAGGAGAAAGAAGTTGAACTACAGCAAAACTATATTCTAGTTTAAAAGGTACCTAGATATAGATTGTCCAAAACATTTTTACTTGAAGTATGTTCAGGGGATGTTGAGTAAGAGACAATATAATTGACCAAGGTATGGGCATTCTTTGGAAGCCAAGGAGAGAAGAAAGCAGAAGGTAACAAACGGGTAAAAACCATAAGCTTTCCCCTACTGTAGAAAGTCAGAAATACAGGGAGGCTGAGGCAGGAGCATCGCTTGAACCCTGAAAGCGGAGGTTGCAGTGAGCTGAGATCGTGCCACTGGACTCCATCCGGGGTGACAGAGTGAGACTCCATCTCAAAAAGAAAAAGAAAGAAAGAAAGTCAGAAATGCAAATATTTATGAAGTAATATAGAAGTTGCAGTTTTTAGAAAATGTTTAAGTCTTAAAACCTTTTGCAAGACTGCAGCCTTGTACATGTTTTGGCTGGATATTAGCTACTGATACTTGAAATCTAGTCTCACCTTCCTTTGTAAGCCCTCTGTATTTTAAAGACTAGACATCTAAAAACTACATTTTTTAAAGCCACTTGGAGCAAAGGTTTTAAACGTGATTTGAGTTCTGCTAATGATATACAGTTGGCCCTTCATATCCATGGGTTCTGCATCTATGGATTCAATCAATTGCAGACCTAAAATAGGAAAAATAAAATTCCTCCAAGTCCAAAAGGCAGAACTTGAAATTGCCACATGCCATGTACTACACTAAATCCATGTCAAGAAAGTAATGTGTAGTTATTGCATTAGGTATTACAAGTAATCTACATATGACTTGAAGTATATGAGAGGATGTGTGTAGGTTATATATAAATATTTTTATACAAAGGGCTTGAGCATTCAGGGATACTGGTATCTATGAGGGGTCCTGGAACCAACTGCCGGGAATAGCCAGGGACAATTGTGTGTTCATATATATCTAGAAAGCAGAATTGTGAGGAAGTCCACCTTTGTAGCTATGAATGCTGACAAGCAAGTTTGCTAAAACATAAGTGTCTGTGGTAGCTGGACTCCAGGTTCTCATGTCTAGTTCTCAGCTTCATGAGTGTGAGCAGCTGTGATGGCAATAACAATAGCAGCAATGGTGGTTAAACCTGAAACCCACAGTTCAAGGGTAGCCCCATAACTCTTCAATTATTTTATAAGTGTTTAATTGTCTACATTAAATTTCCTGCTAATTGAAAAGTCTAGATAGATTTATATTTCATGCCCTGAACACTAATATGACAATCCAAAGAGCAACCTGAAGAAGCCTGATTTATTGAAAAAAAAAAAACAACCTATAATTCAACATCTGTGACTAATCAAGATATGACTAACTCTGCCATACTTCCAGTATTCAAGGTCAGGAGACAGAGTTCAAAACTGGCATTAAGGGTTACTGCAGGTCTATTTATGCTTGTGTTACTTCCATATACATCCTGTGGTTTGAAGTGTGTGAGGCAAAAACTGCATTGAATAGGGTATGGGAGGAATCTATGTTTATGGAAAGAATGACCTCTGAATTAATGAAGGACCATTATAGGAAACTGTTTTTTATGGTCATTGGTAGTCTCCTCTTCTCCCTTCATCATCTTATCTGCTAGATCTTCCTTTTCCAGACCTCTAAATGTTGAAGTATTCCAGGGTCCACACCTTGGATGTCTCTCTGCACCTATACTCACTCCTTCAGTAATTAAAGCTGGTTATATGCCTTCAAATGACATCCTTATGATGATGGTTGTAAGTCCTCAAAGTCAGACACGTTCTACTTCACCACATGGTTAGTTTCTTCATGGATGAAGTTGGGAAGAGGATTTTGTAGGAAAAATCACATTAACTTCAGAAATGGGGCTGGTAGCTGGTCGTGGTGGTTCACACCTATAATCCCAACACTTTGGGAGGTCAAGGCAGGTGGGTTGCCTAAGCCCAGGAGTTTAAGACCAGTCTGGGCAACATGGTGAAACCCTGCCTCTACAAAACATATGAAAGAGCTGGGTGTGGTGGCACATGCCTGTAGTCCCAGCTGCTCAGGAGGCTGAGGTAGGAGGATTACTTGAGCCTGGGAGGTCAAGGCTGCAGTGAGCATGATTGTACCATTGCTGCACTCCAGCCTGGGTGACAGAGTGAGACCCTGTCTCCAACAACAAAAAAGAAAATAAAGAAAAAAAATGGAGCTGATAGAATAGAATGTAGTCATCTGATTAGAGATCAGATGAGAATCCTGCTAGTTTTACCATTATGTACTTGCATAATACATATTCAGTTAGGTTAAAACACTGAACTGAATCAATGAAAGGATGAAGTGATACGGTTTGGATCTGTGTCTCCGCCCAAATCTCATGTCAAATTTTAATCCCCAATGTTGGAGGTGGGGCCTGGTAGGAGGTAATTGGATCATGGGGACAGTTTCTCATGAATGGTTTAGCACCGTCCCTGTTGGTGCCCTTCTTGTGATAGAGTTCTTATGAGATCTGGTTGTTAAGTGTGTGGCACCTCCCCACTCTCTCTCTTCCTCCTGTTCCAGCCATGTAAGAAGTACCTGCTTCTCCTTCACCTTCTGCCATGATTGTAAGTTTCCCGAGGCCTCCCTAGAAGCAGAAGCCTGTACATCCTGCAGAACCATGAGCCAATTAAACCTCTTTTCTTTATAAATTACTCAGTCTCGAGTATTTCTTTATAGCAGTGAGAGAACAGACTAATACACAAAAGTTATGTGTACACAAAACTGAAGTCAGTATTTTGCTTTCTGCTTACTGTCTCTCTCTTCCTCCTGTTCCAGCCATGTAAGATGTGCCTACATCTCCTTCACCTTCTGCTATGATTGTAAGTTTCCCGAGGTCTCCCTAGAAGCAGAAACCTGTACATCCTGTAGAACTATGAGCCAATTAAACCTCTTTTCTTTATAAATTACTCAGTCTCAAGTATTTATTTATTTATAGCAGTGAGAGAACGCACTAACACAGAAACAAAACTGAAGTCAGTATTTTGCTTTCTGCTGTCTCTTTCATAACATTCTTTAGTATGTACAAAATACTGGGTTCAGGAGTCCATTGTATTCTGGCTGGTGGCTCCATAACATTGAATTATGGCATCTTACCTATCCGCCAATTTTCTGTGCTTGATTTTCTCTACCTTTGACCACCATCATACTTATCAAAACTGCATCTGTTCCTTCAGAGAACTGTTTTTGTTTAAATATCCTGAAGGAAAGCAATCCTAAAACATAGTCACTCTAAAGAATGAAACATTCCCAATAGTTTGATGTGTCATTTCTCTCAGAATTTATATTTTCAACAGGGAACACTGCTTTGTGCTTTGATTTTCTGCAGGCATTTTAATTGTGGAAGGCCTCTAGGAACCAAAACTGTCTACCTGATAGTCTGAACAATGAGAACTGAAAACATTGCATTACATTGCATTACATTACATTACATTACGTTACATTACGTTACGTTACGTTACGTTACGTTACGTTAGCAAGACTTCACAATTCCTCTGACTTCATCAACATAACTTTATTTTTCCAGGAGTCTTCTGCCCAGGCATATGGCTTGAATGTTCACTACAGGAACTTCCCAGAAGTCTCATACCCTCTTCAGCGGAAAATGTCAACCAACAGCTTGCACCTAAGATTCTTTGAATCCCTCACCTTAGCCATCAGTCTTGGACTATTGTATCCTGATCCTTACCCAATCCTGAACCCCATTTTTAAAGACCCAGCCCCTCAAATCACGCTTCCATTTTCCAATAAGTTGGTTTTTTTCCCCCACTCTGAAACAATCCTGAAGTTTGTGAGGTGGTGCCCATCCTTACCAAGGTAAGTAATAAACTCGGGTTTGTCTTGTCAGTGGGTTATGTTGGTGGAGCTCTTTGGGGAACCAGCTTTTGACAGCTCTGAAATCTTGCATTGAGAAGTCTGTAACTATTAGAAGGAGAAGTCTGTACTTGTGAACCAAAAACATGTGAGACAGGTCTCAATCAATTTAGAAAGTTTATTTTGCCAAGGTTAAGGACACACCTGTGACACAACCTCGAGAGGTCCAGGTGACATGTGCCCAAGGTGTTTGGGGTACAGCTTGGTTATATAGATTTTAGCGAGACAGGAGACATCAATCAATATGTGTAAGATGTACATTGGCTCAGCCTGGAAAGGCGGGATAACTTGTATAGGGGGCTTCCAGGTCACAGGCAGATAGGAAAAAAATAGTTGCATTCTTTTGAGTCTTTGATCAGCCTTTCACTGAATATACAATCTGCATGTGAGACTTGGATAGAGGAATAGTTACTTAAGCCTTAGTCTGGCTCAATGAATCTGCGTTTTATAGATGAGGGAAGTATATAGCTTTTTAAAATCTTTGTAGGCATCTTATTTAGAAATAAAATGGGGCCGGGCGCGGTGGCTCATGCCTGTAATCCCAGCACTTTTGGAGGCTGACACAGGTGGATCGCCTGAGGTCAGGAGTTCAAGACCAGCCTGGCCAACATAGTGAAACTCCATCTCTAATAAAAATACAAAAATTAGCTGCACGTGGTGGTGGGTGCCCGTAATCCCAGCTACTCAGGAGGCTGAGGCAGGAGAATTGCTTGAACCCGGGAGGCAGAGATTGCAATGAGCTGAGATTTGCCATTGCACTCCAGCCTGGGCAACAAGAGTGAAACTCCATCTTAAAAAATAAAATAAAATAAAATGGGAGGCAGGTTTGCCTGATGAAGTTTCCAGCTTGACTTTTCTTTTTGGCTTAGTGATTGGGGTCCTGAGATTTATTTTCCTTTCACAACCTTAAAATCATCAGACACTGATTAAATGTGAAGGCCTAGGCTGATTTTTTTCAAACTGGATATTATGAAAGGTACAAAGGTTGAGGCTATAAACGTCAAAGCTGCCAGGATAGACTAAAACTTCATAACCAATCCACAAGATGCCAGCATTCCTCAGTGCTCAAAAATCCAAGAACGTACATGGGTCATTACAGTGTTCACGTCATTTGAAAGGAAATGCAGATATGGTAACATTTCATTTTGGAAAAAGAAAAAGGATATGTATGAGCTACTACAAGTTTTCCAATATCTGTCTTTAAACTCCTAAGAGCTAATATATAACAACTTTAAAGAGAGAATATTTGGCGAGAGAAGGTAAGCTGAATTTCCTACTCAGCTTAATGGTAATTTTTAGAATTTCCTAGTCAAGAAGCCACTAGATGGCCCTAAAGCCCACCTTTATCAAAACACACACAGAGCACTGGCAAGAGGCAGAAGAAAAAAATCTAGCCATTTGCTCATGAGTTACAACTGAAAAAAGACAATTCATACAAAGACATAAGGTCTATCCTGTGTTTACTTAAGGTTTTAAGAAAATCAAGTTTTGCTACAAAACTTGGAGCATTATTCTTTCTGGGAACATACAAGTACATATCATAATAACCAACTTCTCTACAACATGCATGATTTTTGCTGGTGCTAATACACTAGTGGTTAGATTTCCAAGATTGATCAAATTATTAGAGCTTCCAAGCAGAAATTCTATTGTAAAGAA
This sequence comes from Piliocolobus tephrosceles, assembly GCF_002776525.5. Lineage (NCBI taxonomy): Eukaryota > Metazoa > Chordata > Mammalia > Primates > Cercopithecidae > Piliocolobus > Piliocolobus tephrosceles. The sequence goes on from NC_045443.1 coordinate 44,093,963, forward strand.
ATCCAATGCATAAGAAATAGTGAACTTGAGTGAGACTACAACTCAGCTGAGTTGTTCGATCAGCACAAGAAACACAAGAAATGACACTACACAGCGTCTTTCACAACCAGGCGCTGACATCGTGCACAGAGAGTGTCCCTGGTTCCCATGGCCTCCCATATCCTACCCTGGCACTTCCATTCCTCATTGGTTCCTGTGTTCCTGTCTGCTGCTCTGCAGGGACAAGGACTATGGCTCTCTTGTGCAAGATTACCTCTCCACCATCTATTTTAACTGGTCATTGGAGTGTTCCTGGCATGCCAGTGCCAGGCACAGTGTACTTAAAATATATTCACCAAAGTTTTACACATTACTTAGAAGTGTTCCATGTTACTTGTATTTAGAGCTATAAATCAGTTGGTTTATTCAAATTAGAAATACAAATGAGATAAAGGGACAAAATTCCACAATTCTGTTGATGCAAAGTAAAAATAAGGTATTAGCCCAGGTAGAGTGGAAAGCACAGATTCATCAGCAGTAGGAAGTGGAAGCCAGGCGTATCCATGAGGACAGTGGAAGTCTCCTGGGAATTAGGGGACATCTTGGAGAAGATAGTAGGTTTTTCCACAGTGCATTAAATGGGTGTTCAAGCCAATCTGATTAAAATCTTCAGAGGCAAAAGACCCTAGCAGACCCAAAGTTATTACATAAGCATTTTAAAATAGAAACTGCATAGAGAAGTGTGCAGCTGAAATACAAATGACAGAAAGGCTTTGGGTAAATTGGCTCGGAGCTTTGTGATGCTGAAGGAAATGGAATCAGCCACAGGCAACGAAGAAGGCAGATGGGGAAAGACAGAGTCCTGAGGAATAACCTTTTGCAAGCACATCTGCGACGTGACACAACCACTGAACATTCCCTGAATACAGCCGATAAGGTCAAGAGCGAGCATTTCTTAATCAGTCATTGCTCTAGAGTCTTTAACACAAATGCCTAGATTTTTCTGGTAAAATAAAGGCTCATTTCATGAGTGAGCAGTAAGTTAATAAGGAGAGAAAAATTATCCTGCCCTTTTCTCTGTTTTGTTTTTCCTATCACTCCTTCTCTTACTAAGGTTAATTTTTTTTTTCAAAACCTATATATATATATTTTTTAATTATACTTTAAGTTCTAGGGTACATGTGCATAACATGCAGGTTTGTTACATATGTATATCTGTGCCATGTTGGTGTGCTGCACCCATCAACTCGTCAGCACCCATCAATTCATTTAAGGTTAATTTTATGTTTGAGAAGAGTATATGTTTTCATTACCAGGCAAAAATATCTGTTTTTAAAATTTTTTAGCATATTTTGTTTTTGTCATAATGCACCCAGAAATAAAATAAACCACAAAAGTCCATGTGATGGCTCATGAGTTTTTATTTATATACCTGGTTTCTTTATAGGAGCATCACCCTTCTCCTGGCTGAACCAAACACCTGGGGAAATCTTTCCATAGTACTGGTTTCTGATTTCCAAGTTCACTCATCACAATTTATCAAATGAAGTGGGTTCACTCATCTAACTTCTACTGAATGCCTAGTATATGCTGTAGATATAGAAATAAATAGGCCCGGAGTCCTACCTATAATAAAAGTCATGTCTACTGAAAGAGAAATAAAACTAGTGATTATAAGATACTGTGGTAAATGTTGCAATTAAGCTACACATCATGTAAAGCTTTAGGCTGCATGCTATATTTATTTCTTAGGAGTCCATTCCAAGGCAAGAAAACCCAACCAATACTCAGCTAACCAAAAAGACATTTATTTGTCTCAGATAACACAAAAGGCAGGAGGTATGCAGTCCGGGGCTGGGAAAGTAGCTCTCTAATGCATCAGGGACCCAGGCTCATCTGTCTTTACCACTCCTCCACCACTATCCTTGGCTTGGAGGCATTTGTCTTCATATTTGCTGCCTTATGGTTGTAAGGTGGCTGCTACATCTTGAAACATCACATCTGTTCATGTTCCAGGCAGGGAGCAGGGGGAAGAACAAAGGGCAAAATGAGGCATGTTAGTCCATTTTTTGTTTTTTTGTCAGGAAAACAAAAAAATTCCCAGAGACCCAGCACATAGACATTGTTATTATCTTATCCGTCAGAGCTGTGTCACAAAGCCAACCTGGCCAGAAGGTGGCTAACAAGAAGCAGGCATGGGATAGGAATTAGGCTGGCAGACCTACAGCGTGAGACACTAATGTACCCCACATGCTCCGGTTGCTATCTTCTACCCATTTGAGCAACTACTGCCGTCTCTATTCTGTATGCTGGCTGGGAGAGCCTAGGCAACAGTCCACAGGTATGCCGATCGTTACTGCTCTTTCAACAGGGCTCACTGGAGTAAGATGATGAGGGAGGAAGTTCATCTTTTTGAGGATTTACCCCATTTACATTCAGTCTTTCCATGTTGAACTAGAAATTCAAAGAGGAGGAGGCATCATGTTTCCTTACATATATATCCTTCCCCTCTCTGGAGATCAGGATCTGTTTTAGACTGTGGGGAATTCAGTAGCCCCAACTCTTGTTTTCAGATGAGGTGACTGAAACCTCCCTGCTTCAGCAGTGGGATTCCCACTACCTGTTTATAGGAGAACTGAATATCCCCTCCCCCAGTGATCCTCTGCTGCTATTCGGATACCCAGTAAGTTGCTGTTAAATCAGTGAATGGCATTCATTAGGCACACATCATGTGATAAGCACTGCATCAAATGCCTTTGATTGTTCAGCAACAACTTTATGTGCGAGGTACTAACGTCATCTATTTACACATGAGGAAGTCAAAGCACCCAGAATCCATTTGTCCAAGGTCACATGGCTAGTATGTAGTAAGGCAGGGATTCAAACCCAAGCAGTTGGCTTCTTATAGAGCATTGGGCAAGGGATCTTAGTACTGAATCACCTTAACCTCATCTAGTGGAAATGACATTCTCAAGAGCTCTTCAGGCTGCAGATACCAGGCTTTTGTAACCAGCTATAGGTCAGTTTGGAAAGATGCATGGTTAACACTAATAATTCAGGAATATAAGGCAGCTTAAGATTTTAATTCATTCATTCTTCAATAAATATTTGTTGAACCCATGAAATGTCCTCTGTACTACTCCATGGCCTGGGAATTCAACTATGGGCAAGAAAGCATGGTCCCTCACCTGAAAGTTTACTGTTTCTAGGGAAGACAAGGAATTAAGTGAAATTTGATGAGTAATATAGTGAGAAAAATTCAAGGTACTATGAAAGTGTATTACAGAGGACATTCCTATTTTGGGGGTGGAGGTGGAGAGCTTATCAGGGAGTGCTTTTTTTTCTTTCTTTTTTTTTTTAGGCAGAGTCTCACTCTGTCGCCCAGGCTGGAGTGCAGTGGTGTGATCTTGGCTCACTGCAGCCTCCATCTCCTTGGTTCAAGAGATTCTCTTGCCTCAGCCTCTCAAGTAGCTGCAATTACAAGCCCGTACCACCATGCCTAGTTAATTTTTTGTATTTTTAGTAGACATGGGGTTTCACCATGTTGGCCAGGCTGGTCTCGAATTCCTGACCCCAAGTGATCTGTCCACTTCGGCCTCCCAAAGTGCTGAGATTACACGCTGAGATTACACGCATAAGCCACCTCGCAGGGCCATCAGGGAGTACTTCTAGGAGGAAGTAACATTTAAGTTTTCTGATATGTTGAAGTTAGCTAGACAAAGATCCTGACTGGAAAGAATGTTCCAGGTGGAAGAGGTATGTGTGTTGGTGTAGTTCTAGAGCCAGGAAAACCTACTTTGTTGAACTGGAATTAACTGCAAAACCCGAGGCAAAAGATACCTGAAGAGTTGGGCAGAAGTGGAGTCATGAAGAGCTCTGTGACCTTCTAAGCCAACTTAAGGTCAAGTATTTTGTTTATGGATTTAATTTTTTTTTTTTTTTTTATACGGAATCTCTCTCTCTGTCGCCCAGGCTGGAGTGTAGTGGCGCGATCTCGGCTCACTGCAAGCTCTGCCCCCCGGTTCACGCCATTCTCCTGCCTCAGCCTCCTGAGTAGCTGGGACTACAGGCACCCGCCACTATGCCCGGCTAATTTTTTGTAATTTTAGTAGAGACGGGGTTTCACCGTGTTAACCATGATGGTCTCGATCTCCTGACCTCATGATCCGCCCGCCTCGGCCTCCCGAAGTGCTAGGATTACAGGTGTGAGCCACTGTGCCCTGCGGATTTAATTTTTTTTTACAGTTAGAATCACAATGTCCCCAGTAAAGAAACCATACTATAGCTCATGCCGTTTTTGTTCTTAATTAGCTTGTTAACTTCATGGTACATTGACCACTTAAAAATGAGATTTATTTTTCTCATTAACTTTAAAATGTTTGGAAATGAATTGCTTAATATCAGAAAACACTTCTTATGCTTTTTAAGAGAGGAAAATAGATGAGCATCTATTTATCATCTGGTGATGTCTATGTGCTGGGGTCTTGATTCTCCCTATTTCATGATTCCTGATTTAGAGACTTTTGCCTCAGTTCTTGTAGCCCATTCAGAGACCAGGTTCAAGAATGAGTGCCACAAAACAAATTAGAGTTCTTGCTAGTGTACGGAATTCCAAGTCTTGTTTTCAGGCCTCTAGGGATCTATGCCAATTGTGTGAATTGCACCAGAGACTAGCAAGTGAGTGGTCATTTCTCTGCTAAATTTTGGATATACAAATTTAGGGGGTCTCAACACATGAACAGGGTGGGGAACAGGCAGAGAGGCAAAGCTGTGTTTGTGAGAAACCAAGAGAGGAAAAGGCTTGATTCCTGAGTTGTTTGGACACATGCTGTCCATGAAGTGGGGTTGATATAGCACGCCATCCTGAGGAGATGTAGAGTTCTGCGAAGCCAAGAGAAATGGCCCCATTACAGGTAACCAGAAGCTCAGGGCTCTCTATTCACAGCCAGAATAGAGGCTGTCAAACCCTTGGGGAAATTTGTTTATTTCTTTATTCATTCATCCAATAAATATGCCAGAGCCAGGGCAGTAAAACACACAACAAAACAGACAAAAAACTCTGCCTTCATGAAACTTATACTCTAGTGATGCTGATAGAACCCACTAATACTTAGTGGAAAAAAAAAAATCCATGATCACATTGGGTTTACTCCAATTTTGTTATTTCGGTCTTATGTGAGAAAACCAGTAAATAGAATGAAAGAGAGTAATTACATGTCACCTCAATAGTTGCACAAAAAATATTTGGTAAAAGTCAATACCCATGCATGATTTAAAAAACACACTCTTAGCAAACACGATCTATAAGGGAATTTTCTTAACCTAATTAGGAATATTTACAAAAGAACCTTTGATAAATGTTGTGTCAGCAATGGGTGGGTCCTTGGTCTTGCTTGTTTTGCGGACCCTGGCGGTTAAGTGTTAGAGCTCATAAAGACGGCACGTCTGGAGTTGCTTCCTTTCAGCGAGTTCGTGGTCTCGCTGGCTTCAGAAGTGAAGCTGCAGATCTTTGCAGTGAGTGTTACAGCTCACAAAAATGATGCAAACCCAAACAGTGCGCAATAGCAAAACTCACTGTGAAGACCTAAAGAACAAACCTTGCACACCACGCAAAGTGACCCAAGTGGGTTGCCACTGGTGGCTCAGGGCAGCTTGCTTTTATTCCCTTATTTGACCCCACCCACATACTGCTGATTGGTCCATTTTACAGAGAACTGATTGACCCATTTTACAGAGAGCTGACTGGTCTGTTTTGACAGGGTGCTGATTGGTACCTTTACAAACCTTGAGCTAGACACAGGGTGATGATTGGTGCATTTATAAACCTTTAGCTAGACATAAAAGTTCTCCATGTACCCACTGGACTCAGGAGTCCAGCTGATTTAGCTTAGTGGATCTCGCCTTGGGGCCATGGGTGGAGGTGCCAGCCTGTTAGGCACAGGGCGACCACACTCCTCAGCCCTTGGACACTGAGCCGCAGGGGAGGGGGCAGCTTGGGCATGGCAGAGCTGCAGGAAGAGAGGTGGCTGAGGTCCAGGGAGAATTGGAGCACAGCATGGCTGGGCCAGCAGTGCTGGGGGACCCGGTGCACCCTCTGCAGCTGCTAGCTTGGGTGCTAAGCCCCTCACTGCCCCAGCCGCTCCGAGTGCGGGGACCTGCCGATCCATGCCCACCCAGAACTCCCGCTAGACCCAGAGCACCGGGAGCAGCCGGGGTTCCGCCCACACCTCCCCCTCCACACCTCCTGGCAAGCAGAGGGAGCCAGCTCCGGCCTCGGCCAGCCCAGAGAGGGTCTCCCACAGTGCAGCTTCAGAAGGGCTGAAGGGCTCCTCAAGCGCACACGACCAGAGTGGATGCAGAGGCCGAGGAGGCACCCAGAGGGAGGGAGGGCTGCTAGCACGTTGTCACCTCTCAATGTCACACTTAATAGTAAAATGTTGAAAGCTTTCTTTTTAGGATTTATAACAAGACAAGCATTGTCTTTTATTACTACTTTTATTCAATGTGCAACATTGAAGGACACTGAAGGCTCTAGGTAGTGCAGTATGAAAGAAAAATAAATGACAAAGTTATTGGAAATTAAAAAAAAAATCAGGCCGGTCGTGGTGGCTCAAGTCTGTAATCCCAGCACTTTGGGAGGCCAAGGCGGGTGGATCACGAGGTCAGGAGATCCAGACCACCCTGGCTAACATGGTGAAACCCCGTCTCTACTAAAAGTACAAAAAAAATTAGCTGGACGTGGTGGCGGGTGCCTGCAGTCCCAGCTACTCGGGAGGCTGAGGCAGGAGAATGGTGTGAACCCAGGAGGCAGAACTTGCAGTGAGCCGAGATGGCGCCACTGATCTCCAGCCTGGGTGACAGAGCAAGACTCCCTCTCAATAAAAATACAAATTTTAAAAAAAAGTCATTATTCACAAATATGATTATATCTGTGGAAAACAGTGTGAAAATAAATAAAATTTAAAAGCTCTTGGAACCCTGAAAATATCTTAGGCTTTGAGAGAGATGTGACTGTGATCTGAAACACATGTAGTTACAACTTCTATTCTCAGATAATAGATTAACCTGCTTTCTTGTTTTTCTTGTTCTGTACAATGACTAGAGAAAATTAAACAACGTCAGAGACAAAACCTCCTGCTTTCTTCATTAATGACCCTTGTTATAGATTAACATCCCCATTTTTGTCTTGATTTGCTAGATGACAGAAAACTCATGACTATGACTATTACTCCCCCTGGAAAAAAAAAAAAAAAAAAGAAGAAAGAAAAAGTTAAATGTACCCTTCCCAAAATAAACACAGCCTATAACCAATCAAATTGCTATAACTATGCACCAACCTTATATGGAGAAAATGTTGTAATCCTGCTAAAAAACTCCTCTCTCTCTGCCTACATAAATGAAACCTTAAGTTCCCTACTTCAGAATAGTTACTCTATTCCTCTGGAGTTCGTGTTTCCAGGTGGGCTATCTTCAAATGTTGTTCTTGAATCGAGTATCTTTAAATTAGATTCTGACGATTTTATTATTTTAGGCTGACAGTTGAAAAGAACCTACAGCCAAATCAAAAGAATTCATAAGTGAGTTTAGAAAAGTTACTAGAAACAACATTTAAAAATTTTTTTGAATTTCTATATACTAGCAATAAAAAATAAAAAGATGTTATTTATAATAGCTTCAAATTATCAAACACCTAAAAATAAGTCTTAACAAAAGATATGCAAGGCCACCATGCCAAAAACTGTAAGACACTATTAAATAAAAACAAGACCTAAATACTCTAACTGATAGAAAAGACTATATTCATGGATTGGAGAAATCAAATTGTAAAGGATAATTATTTCCAGATGGATCTATACATTCAATGCAAACACCTTTGATTTTTTTTTTTTAATGAAACTTGACAAGTGAGTCTACATGTAACTAGAAATTCCAAAGGTCAATAGCTAAGAAATGTTTTACACCAGTAACAATGGATTGCTGATTATCAAGACTACAACACTTCAGTAGTAATACACTGGCACAAGTTAAGAGATTGGATGAGGATAAGGATAGACAAACCAATGAAGTAGAAAGAGAGCCAAAAACAGACTTAACCACACATGGGTGCTTGATTTATGAGAAAGGTGATATCATAGAACAGTGGGGAGAAAGGGATCTTGTTGATAAATAATATTGGGACAATTAAATATCCATATTAAGAAAAAAATGTGACCCCTGCCTGACACAATAGATACTAATTTTAAACTTTTAGGCATAAATACGAAAGAAGAAAGCAAAAAACATTAAGATGTTTTCCTAAGATAGTAGGAGAATAGTTTCGTGATTTTACAATAAGGAAAGAATTAAAATAGGACATAAATGCTAACTATAAAGGAACCAAACCACATATTTAAGTACATTGAAATTATTAACTTCTGTTTGCCAAGACACCTTTAAGAATAAAAAGCAACAGCAGAGTGGAAGAAAATATTAAACACAAACAAAAGTTAGAAGTCTCTTACCTCAAATATATAAATAACTTCTACAAATTAATAAGAAAAGATAAACAATTCAGTAGAACAATGAGTCAGAGCAAATCACAAAAGAGGCTATTCAAATGGCCAATAAATTCAATGATGTTAAAATTCCTCAAAAACAATCAAAAAGTGAAAAACAACTGAACCCAGAAGAGCAGAAGCCTGTGGTTGAAAGGAAAACAGAGAATAGGGAGAGAAGGAAGCTCAGGACGGCATTGAGAGGGTATATCAGCACTGGGTTAAAACAATCTAGGTGACGTTCAGTAAAGCTCCACTGTTTTTAACTGGGATTGTTGGGACCAGCCACTGAAGGGGAAGGTTTATCCCTTTCCTGTGGGTCTTCGGATTTTTATTAAATCTTTCCCTATTCCCTTAAACCAATTTTGCCCTTCTGTCCTCTAGTCCAATTCCTCTCTGTTGGTGGCTAAATGGGACCATCCTGGAGGAAGCTTAAGGCTATTTCATTTCCCATTGTAAGTGCCTTTTGGGGCTGAACAGAGATCTGCAGTTGATTTGTTAGCTGGCAGAAGTGTGGACAGTGAAAATTGCAAATTGATTTTTTCTTGAAGGGTCAGCTATTGGCTCACATCTTCAGGTAATCAGTTATGATGCTATCAAATAAAGCCACTTGCAATAGTGGCCATCTAATAATAGCAAATGTAGATTACTCCACACATTGTTTAACTCTCTAAAACACTAGCTTGTGGCTGCAGGTACAAAACTCCAGTGAAAAAATCTTGCAAAAAGATTTGGTGCAAAATCAATGATAAAATCTTTCACAGCTTTTTAAGAGTAACTGTAAGAAGAAAGAAATTATAGTTATTCATTTAATCACTTTTCTAAATAGAGTCTACACATGAGCTGAACTCTTCATTTGGAATGAAATAATCCATTTGAAAATTTTACTCTGCAATAGATTTTATCCCAAGTGGCCCACGAAGCACTATCTAATATGACTAGCAACCACACATCTAGAACTAGTACAACTCCAACTATAACTTTGTAGGACCTATTGAAGTGGTTGCCTTATGCCTATTAAAATATTAAATAAGAATGAAACCAATCATTCTTTGGAAGATTCCAAATAATGTTGTAGAAACTTCTATTCATTTATATATTTCAAGATAGCTTCCATAAAGTGGATAAGATTTTTAAAAAGACGTATAAGGACCAATTTTGAGTGTGGGTCAACTGGACTCAATTCTGGAAATCAATTCTTACACATTATCAATTATTCACATTAATATATCATAATATATATAACTTTTGACATTGATTTATTTTACTTGACACTATAAAATAAAGCAACCTAAAACAAAGTCAATATTGCCTTCGAGAAATATTCTGTTATTTTTTCCATTTTGAAAATGAATGCCACAGGAGAATGATGAACAACAGAAAATTTATTAGGGTAATGAAACAAAATTTAAAGTACTCCCCTAAGTGCTTAGAACTAGACTATGCCCTGAAACTGTTTTTGAGTAGAAATTTTCTGAATATTGAGTTACAATGGTGCATTCAAGCTAACAAAAAAGAAGAAAATATAAATAATTAATTGTCTCAATTCCAGAGAATATTGTGTATAGTTGTGAATAAAAACACCAACTGAATAGCACTTTTTTCATATTAGTTCACATTCACAAAGTTCATAGCAATACAATATGACTCATAGTCGTTCGTGTATGAATAACTTTGCATTAATACATGAATCTTAAGCTTGGAAAGTCAGCTGAGCACAGTGGCTCACACCTGTAATTCCAGTACTTTGAGAGGCAAAAGTGGGAAAATAATCTGAGGTCAGGAGTTCAAGACCAGCCTGGTCAACATGGTGAAACCCCATCTCTACTAAAAATACAAAAATTAGCCAGGCATGATGGTGTGTGCCTATAATCACAGCTATTCAGGAGGCTGAGGCAGGAGAATCACTTGAACCTGGGAGGTGGAAGTTGCAGTGAACCAAGATTGTGCCACTGCACTCTAGCCTGAGTGACAGAGCAAGACCCTGTCTAGAAAGAAAGAAAAAGAAAGAATGGGAGGGAGGGAGTGAGGGAGGGAGGGAAGAAAGAAGGAAGGAAGGAAGGAAGGAAGGAAGGAAGGAAGGAAGGAAGGAA
>NC_045443.1:44104578-44152691 GCF_002776525.5 Piliocolobus tephrosceles
GAAGGAAGGAAGGAAGGAAGGAAGGAAGGAAGGAAGGAAGGAAGGAAGGAAGGAAGGAAAAGGAGACCCTGCAGTATGAAAACTGAACTGTGATTTATTCATATGTTATGTCCCTCTATTTCATAAACATTAAGAAAAATCATTTTGACTGTGATTAAATGTATATATACAGAGCCAAATATTTTTCTTTCAACTATTTTCCCTTCCTTCCCCCTTCTTCCTTGGATTTTTTTTCTCCTTAACATTGACTATGGTCTATATATATGTGTATGTAGGTCTAGTACTGAGCTCTCTATGATGTTCCATCTACTTTTCCTTGTGCCATATACAATGTTTTAATTACTATAGCTTTATAATAAAGTTTGATATTTGATCATACAAATTCCCATCTTGTTCTTTAGAACTGTCTTCGTTATTTTTGGTCCTTCGCTAGTCTATACAAATTTTAAAATCAACTTGCGATGTTGGGATTCTAGGAGTGTTAATCAATTCATGAGAATTGACATCAATACAATATTAAATCTGACTATCCATGAATATGGTATATCTCTTCATTTGTTTAGGGTTTATTTAATGTCTTTTCATAAAGCTTTATAATTTTTACCAGATAGAGGCTTACACATCTCCCACTAGGTTTTTTTCTCTTGGATAAAATATATATTTTTATTGTAATTTAAAGTAGTATAAATATTTTTAAACTTTTTTACTTTTTAAATATTTGTTTACAGTTCATTTTTGAGGTGAAATATATATACAGTAAAATAGACAAATACAAGTGCAAAATTTGTTGAATTTTGACAAATGCTAACAACCATATAGCTCATACCTCTGTAGAGGTAAGAATGTTTTACATAGTATAATTTTTTAATAACATTTTTAGCTGATCCTTGCTTGTGTATAAAAATGCAATTATCTTTTTATTTTTGTAGACAATTATACTACCCTTAAATAATGAAAGTTTGTTTTGTTTCATTCTAACTCCTAATTCCTTTTATTTTACTTTTTTTTCACATTACTATACCATCTAGGCCATTTAGTAGAATGTCAAACAAATGTAGTAATAATAAACACCTTTACCTATTTTATATTTAACTTAAAAATTTTCACCACTAAGTATAATATTGCTGTGAAGTTTTTGATAATATTTACATGATTAAGAAATTTTTCTTCCATTATTAGTTTGCTTAAGATTTTCTAAACCATAAACAGATATTAAATTTTATCCAATACAATGTGTCTCCTTAGCTCATTATATAGCTTTCATTCTTTAATATGTTAATGGGGTGATGGTGTACAGTGGCTCACGCCTGTAAACCCAGCCCTTTGGGAGGCTGAGGTGGGTGGATCACGAGGTCAGGAATTCCAGACCAGCCTGCCCAACATGGTGAAACCCTATCTCTACTAAAAATACAAAAATTAGCAGGTGTCTGTAATCCCAGCTACTCGGGAAGCTGAGACAGGTGAATCATTTGAACCTGGGAGGCAGAGTTTGCAGTGATCCCAGATCGTGCCACTGCACTCTAGCCTGGGCGACGGAGTGAGACTCCATCTAAAAACAAAACAAAACAAAAAAAGAAAGAAAAAGAAATATGTTAATGGGGCATGAGGAGTTTAGCCAACTGCATAGTTTGAAGGGGCATAGTCCATGCAAGACTGTCCGCACTTTCTACAGCAATTGCAAGTTTAGGGGCTTCCTAAACCCACCCTCAGTTTAGCTAATCCACAAGGATTCCTGGAACTCACTAAAAGTTGTTATAATACAGGTTAGAGTGTATGACAGGAAGGATACAGATTAAAGTCAGTCAAGGAGGGGCACCTAGAGCAGAGTCCAGGAAAAGTACCAAACATGTGTCTTCTGTTTTTCTTTCTCCGTGGAGTCCTGGACACATTACTTCTCAAATATCAATATATGACAATGTGTACAAAATACTGCTAATGAAGAAAGCTCAGCAGAGCCAGGTGTTCCAACTTTTTATTGGGGTTCCATGATGCAGACATGGGTGATTGCCCATGAGGCTGATTTCAATCTTCAGCCTCCAACCCCTACAGACATGACCCAAATCCCCCATGCTAAATAACATTTCTCATCTTTCTGGTGTAGCCATTCTCCATCTTAAATCATACTTTTTGACAATCTGGTGACCCAAGGCTCACAGCCAAACAAAGACACTCCTATCAACCATGATATTCTAACGATTTACCCATCACCTCCCAGAAGCCAAGGACAAAGACCAGACTTCTTTTTAGACAAAGTTGAATTCTTTACTATGTGTGGGGTGAATAACATAATTTAACTTTCTAATATTAAATCAACTTTGTATTCCTGAAATGAATTCAACTTGGTAATAAAATATTTACTTTTTTATACATTATATAATTTGGTTTTATAAGATTTTGTTTAGGATTTTTATATCTATGTTCATGAATAAGACTGGTCTGTAAGTTTTCTACTTTATGCTGTCCTTGCCTAGTTTTGCTATCAAGATTACGCTAACCTTATAAAATAAGTTTGGGGATGTTTCCTCCTTTTCTATAATCTAAAAGAGTTTTTGTAAAATTGAAATTATTATTTATTAAGTATTTGGTTGAACTTGTCCTTTAGTAATTGGTAGTACTTATTAAGGAAACAGGCACGTTAATGGATATGTTCAGGAAAAATTAGTGTTGAATTTTATCTCTATTTTTTTTTTTACATCTTTTAAGATTACCTTATACTTTTTTCCTTTACAATATTAATGTCATATATTCATAGGTTTTAAATGTTGAACCATGTACTATTTTTTTGTTTTTTATGTTGCTGGACTTGATTTGCAAATATCTTTATGAAATAATATTTATAAGTATAATTGACCTACTATTTTTATCTTGTATTACTCTTATTTTATTATCAAAATTATATGAAATGTATAAATAAACTAAATAATTTTTTTCTTTTTTTCTATAGTAGTTTATATAAAATATACATTTGTTTCTTAAAGATTTAGTACTGCCATAACCAATTACTACAAATTAGGTGGCTTAAAATGCTAGAAACTTATTCTCTCACACATTTGGAAGCCAGACTTCCAAAATCAGGGTGTCAGTAGGGTTAGGTTAGTTCCGTCTGGAAGCTTTAAGGGAAAAACATTCCATGCTTCTCTACTAGTTTCTGGGGTTGCTGGCATGTCTTGGAGTTTTTTGGCTTGTGGTAGCATAGTTCCAACCTCTGCCTCCAGTTTCCTATCACCTTCTTTCCTGTGTGTCACTCCATGTCATTTCTTCTTACAAGGACAACAGTCATTGGATTTAAAATCATCCTAAATCCAGGATGATTTCTTCTTAAGATCCTTAACAAATTATATCTACAAAAACCTTACTGCCAAAAACATGACATTTTAAAGTTTGGGTGCACATTACTTTTTATGGGATATTATTCAATCCCTTCCAATTGTCTGAAATACAAGAATTATGCCAGGTGTAATTCCAAAGTATAAAGGAAAAACAGTCTTGCTGAATGAGATTTCTGAATTACTTGATACTTCATCTTGGATCTGAGGAAATGAAGTATATTTGAGGTGTAATTGCTTTAAAAAGTACTCCATTGGATAAAAGTAGATGAATAGAGAAGAAAGAGTGTTAACAGCCATTAGTGGTGGCTTCTGGAAAGGACAATTACTGATCAGACCATCTATTAAGGCTACCAGACAGTTTAATGTGAAATGTAAATAAAACTAATAACATCTCCATGGAACATTTAAAAATGCTTAATCAACACTGATTTGATATTGAGAGACTCTGTCTGTTTTGTGCTGCTGTAACAGAATACCCAAGACTAGGTAATTTGTACAGGACAGAAACTTATTTCTCACAGTTCTGGAGGCTGGAAAGTATAAGATCAAGGTAGCAAGAGGTTTGATGTCTGAGGAAGGTCCAGTCTCCACTGCCAAGATGAAGCCTTGAATGCTGCATCCTCCAGAGGGAAGAAACTCTGTTCTTTACATGACAGAAGAACACAAGAGAGAGAACCCACTCTTGAAAGTTATTTTGGTAGTTGCATCAATCATTCATAAAGGTAGAGTCCTCACAGCCTAAACACCTCTCATTAAGCTCCACCTCTCAACACCATTGCACTGGGGATTAAGATTCCAGTACATAAATTTGGAGAGGCCAAAACATTCAAACAAAAATAATGGATTTCTGCTGGAACTAATAACTTTGTTAGATGAATAATAGAAAGTAAATCAGTACCAATAAGCATTTCACTCAAGTCAGCCCCAACCCCTTTCAGTTGCAAGTAATTTAGAGTGATTTATTGGCATGATTTAACTTTAATCAGAAATTGAGAAGTGAGTAGCTATATTGTAATATTTAATAATATATTTAAAGATATAATTATACCAACCTCCTAGATTATTGTCTCTCATTACTATGTTTCTCTGGAAACACTTTTCTTGGATTTCATAAAAGGTTCTCTAGAAGAGAAAGTAGTCTAGAGAACAAACTTAAAACAATTTGCAATTGTTTAAAAGCAACATTTCACAAATTCTAGTTATAAGAACTTCCAACCAAAATCACTGTCAGAAAAAAATATATGGGCATCCTCTGAGGCCTCTATGGGATG
The DNA here is from genome assembly GCF_002776525.5 of Piliocolobus tephrosceles. Classification (NCBI taxonomy): domain Eukaryota; kingdom Metazoa; phylum Chordata; class Mammalia; order Primates; family Cercopithecidae; genus Piliocolobus; species Piliocolobus tephrosceles. The sequence goes on from NC_045443.1 coordinate 44,109,179, forward strand.
GAGATTGTTGGGATCCCTTTCATCTCTAAAATTCTGTGAAGTCCCTGAGTTATGGAAGAGTGAGCTGAGAATCTCAGCATTCCCAAGTGAAGGGAACTAAGGCAGGTGCTTTAGCAATGTGGAGGGTCATGCTTCAAGATCTTGTTGGAAAGCCATATCCCAAGGCAAAAGGTGGCCCAGGTAACAATAACACAGAACAATATAATAGAAAGATACCAATTTTGCAGGCAGGTTGATCAGTCTTTGAATCCTAGCTCCTCCATCTCTGTGTCTCTGTTCTGTCATATACCTTAATTAAAATTCAAATGAGATAAAATATGTAAAGTACCTGAACATTAGGTGCACAAAAAATGGTAGGCAGTATTTTTGTGACTAGGAAAGAGAAACAAAATTGCTGCGTAAATGGCAAAAATTTTAGTCATCAATTAAAACTACTTAGAGAATGTATATACCTTTAAGATTTATGATATTTTTTCTCATCATAAAGAGGACTGTATCAGTCTAAAATTATCACAATATGGAAGTTGTTTGCACATGTCAACATGGTAACACCCCTAGTTGTGGGTTGTTCATGAAAATACATGCTGTTCATGCTGCTTCTGAGAAATGGAGTTATTATTGGTCTTTCCCTCTCCATTTCACTTCCCAAACAAAAGAATATTTCACATACATTTGTATATTTTTTTGTTTTTGTTTGTTTGTTTGTTTGTTTTGAGATGGGGTCTCCTGTTGCCTCAGCTGGAGTGCAGTGGTGTAATCACAGCTCACTGCAGCTTCGACCTCCCAGGCTCAAGCAATCCTCCCACCTCAGCTTGCCAATTAGCTGGGACCACAGGCACATGCCAACATGCTCAGTTTTTCACTTTTTGTAGGAATGGGGTCTCACTATGTTGCTTCTGGAGCAAAGGACAATCATGTATGCTCTCTAGTATAATAAGTATTTTTCTCATTGGAGCAAAAAATAGCCCATTATAAAATAGGTCAGAGTTCTTCTCCTTTAACATAACCCACTGCTTGTGCAGATATCATCTAGCCTTTTTTCTGATGCCCTCCAGAAGTTGGGACTTGAGGAACTGATACAAAATGCTAATAATCTGGCTACCACTGTTGCTGTGAATAATAAACTATCCTTTGTCTCTGACCCGGGAATCTTCTGCTTTCTACCAGCATCCATGAGACTGTGGCAGAATAACTAGCTTGCAGATAGGGTAAAAATATCAGACACTTTGAAGTTCTTGACAAATATCTGAACATTTACTTGATCACTGTATTAGTCTGTTCTCATGCTGCTGATAAAGGCATAACCAAGACTGGGTAATTTATAAAGGAAAGAGGTTTAATGGTCTCACATTTCTACATGCGAGGGGAGACCACACAATCATGGCAGAAGGCAAAGGAGGAGCAAAGGCACATCTTACATGGTGGCAACCAAGACAGCGTGTGTAGGGGAACTCCCATTTGTAAAACCATCAGATCTCATGAGACATTCACTATCATGAGAACAGTATGGGGGAAACCACCTCCATGATTCACTTATCTCCACCTGGCCCCTGCCCTTGGCATATGGGGATTATTACAATTCAAGGTGAGATTTGGGTGGGGACACAGCCAAACCATATCAACCACTAACAAAAGGAACTAAGGGAAGTCTTAAGAAAGTGAGTGAGGACCTTGGGAAGCTCTTTTCTCCATTTTGCTAAGTTCACATTGAGAGAAATGTATCAATTGTTTCCATCTCTTTAATACTGAAAGCCCTGGAGGAGGGCTAGGAAGAAAGAAATGTACTGTAAAATGGGAAAAGCCTTACTATTAAGAAGTCTGCGTTAGGATCTAGGAATTTCAGAACTTTGTATCAAATTCTAGCTCTATTAGTGGAGCCTTGGCCGAGTCACTTAGTCACTCAGAGGTTGAGTGATGTCATTTTTATAGTCCTTTTCAAGTTCTAAAGTCTATGATCATCTACTCTTGAAGCTGTCATGATTCCCTTAAAAGGAATTTTGGTTACACAATCTCTTTGTGAAAGGTTATGTCTCAATTAGTTACAGTTATAGTACTTAAGTTTTTAGTCTCTGTGTTTTATATCAGACTTTGTTACTTACACAATGCCAATCACTAGGAACCCCTTTGGTGATTTAAAAATAATCCATGCTTTCAGTACAAAGCTATGTACATATTTAGGTCCAAAACTGTCCAAGCAATCCAGCTGAACTTATGTGATTTGGAAAAATGTTATCATTTCTGAAGAGGGGTAGTTCAGTGGTTAGGAATGCATATTCTAAAGCCAAACAACAGGGTCTCCTAACTTGGCTCTGTCACTTACTAGCTGACCAGCCTTGAGCAAATTACCTTACCTCTTTGTGCTTCAGTTTCCTCACCAATAAAGCAGAGATATTTATCATATCTATAAAATGTCAAGAAACAGGGCCTGCTACAAAGTAATTTCTGGATCAGTGTTAGTAATTTGCATGAGATCATGTCAGAGAAGATAATTAGTTCTAACTGTTAAAAGAAACAAAGGCACAAAACAATAATTCTATCATGGTAAACCATTGATCCCCCAGTTGCTTTCTCAAAAGCTGATTAGCCTAAGATGATGAAGAGACACTTTCTGCAGCTCTGTCTGTAGCTGGGGGGTGGGGTACATGAGACTCTGGTGCGACCCAAGTCTGACCTCTTCCTTTCCCACTTTCTCAGCCACCTTAAATAGTAAAGGTAATGTTAAATCTGGGTAATCTTACTAAGTACCCAAAACAAAACCCCTTTAATGAGCTTTGGATGAATCAAGAGATTCAGCAAATGCCTTTCCCTTCCCATCTAAAATATTTATATTTTTTAAGTACAAAAAGTAACAGAACTACTTGAAAAATAATGCACCAATTTCATATTGTTCCAATGAAATCTTACAGCAAGAAAGCTGATGTTTGACCTACTTGAGCAAAAATAACTCAATATGAATGAGAGCATTATAATTTGTAAAAAAAAAAAAAAAAATGGGTCTTACCAGACATGGTGGTTCACGCCTGTAATCCCAGCAATTTGAGAGGCCAAGGTGGGTGGATCACTTGAGGTCAGGAGTTCGAGACCAGTCTGACAACATGGTGAAACTCCATCTCTATTAAAAATACAAAAATTAACCAAATATGGTGGTGGGCACCTGTAATCCCAACTACTCGAGAGACTGAGGCAGGAGAATCACTTGAACCAGGGAGGCAAAGGTTGCAGTGAATTGAGATCGCGCCACTGCACTTCAGCCTGGGCAACAAAGCAAGAGTCTGTCTTAAAGAAAAGTGGAGGGAGGGGAATAGGGGTGCAGTCTACACTTTTCTGAAGGACTTCTTCCAAAACACGATTTTCCAGGGAAGTAGAGTTGGGCTGCTGCCCTCTTGTGGTTCTGATGACCCTTATGCCTTAGGATCATGCAGAATAAGGACCCACCTCCCATACCTCACCACGGTGTGATAAAAATAACAGCAGTGATAACTAGCATGGCAGTTTGCAAAGCTCTTTCATGTTTCTCATTTGAGCTTCACAACAACACAGTGAGGACATAAGGTAGGAAGAATACATGATTTAAAATAAGAATTCAATTGTTTGGTAACTTACCAAAAGGGTCCTAAGTTCCCAGCATATTCTAGGCACTATAATAGGTGATGGAGGTTCCATGGCAAGCAAGACAGACAGTCCTTTCCTTGCCTCTGCAATTTTCTTGCTGTGTGATGTGGGGCTAGGCAACCAAACTCTCTGTGGTCATTACTTATGCACAGGATTAATATAAGCAACAAATGAGAGACAGGAGGTAAACACTAGTTACAAATCATAAAGCACTAGAAAAATTATGGCTTGTATTAGCTATGGAGGCACAGGGTTAAGCACTTCATGTTATTTCATTTAACCCTCACCAAAGTGACTATCATGATTTACATTCTTCAGGAAAAGAATCCTGAGTAACTTGCACATGACTTGCACTGGTGTGTGGTATTGCTGAGGCCTGAATCATGTCTCATGGACTCCACATTCCATTCTCTTCATTACTTCAGGACATTTATACCTTGAGGGGCCTCATCAATTGATAAATATCCCTAATGAGGAAATATCCAACGGAAGAGTGATGTCCCCGTAACTACTTACGGAATATTCAAACCAAGGCCTTTTTATTCAAAAACCCAGATATCCTGGCAGCCTCAGCTTTTTGGCCCTTAGTCAAGCCTCTTTTTTGGCTAAAAACATTGATTGGGGTAGGTGAGAATTGAATGCCTATAAACACAGTGGGGCTAGGGGTTTCTTTGGCATTCTGATTATGATCTTTTCCTTCTGGCCTTTTATATTAGCAGTCTAAGCAGGCAAAAATGCATAACCCCATGACTAATTCACATTCTAGCATATCTAGAGCAAAGCAGCAAAGGGCAAGTGTGACAATTTTTAAAGTTGTAAGTATGTGTATATGTGTATTACAGCCAATTTTATAATTTTAGAAGCCAGGAGACTATTTAACACTTCCTAGAATCTGGGATTTTTCTGAAACGAAGAATCAGGTTCATATTTTATATCATCTTTTAAAAATTCAAAGAAATCAAAACCATACTACACAGTATATACACTAATGATAATGAGATTATGCCTAAAAACACATAAGAGACAAAAATAATTATAAGCAATAAATAATTTTGAGTCACTCTAATATGGAAGATTGGCTATAAAATCAGCTCATAAAGTAAAAATTACATATAGTAAAATAGTATGTTGAAAACGCCTTTAATCACCCATAGAATATACTGACCATACAGATTTTTTAAAACAAATAATGCATTTAATTTCTTTGTCAATAGCTATGAAAATGTTAAAACCATTCACATGTTCTTTCCATAGGTTTTGGAACTTCTGCAGCTGATTTTCTGACTTAACTGTAGCTCCTGTGCAAGTCATAGCATTGGTGGTGCAGAGAAATGTCTACTCAAGATGTATTGTTAATTTAACAAACTTTAAATGTATGCATGACATGACTTCATTTTATCCTTAAATATTTTCATTATTAAACAAGAGAAGATGAAAAATAAGCCAACATATTGAATTTTAAAAACAACCATTAAACAATCTTAACAAGGAACAAAAAAAAAAAAAAATTAAATAGAGATATTAATGAATCAGAAAAAAAAATGGTTGAATTAACCAATTCAAAAGCAGGTTTCAGAAGATGATAAAACAAATGGAAAGGTTTTGAAAGCTCACCAAACAACTACAATATTAGCCCTATGAAGGCACAGTACCTGGCCTATAAGTGCACAATAAATATTATTTAAATGAATGAATTTTATGTCCTTCTCATGTTGCAAAATATAATCATGCCTTCCCAACAGTCCCCCAAAGTCTTAACTCATTCCAGTATTAACTCAAAAGTTCAAAGTCTCATCTGAGACAAGCCTAGTCCCTTCCACCTATGAGCCTGTAAAATCAAAAACTAATTACTCCCAAGATACAATGTGTGGGTGGGTGGAGGTTGTGTATAGGCATTGGGTAAATAGTCCCATTCCAGAAGGGAGAAATTGGAAAAAAGAAAGGAGTTACAGTCCCTATGCAAGTCCAGAATCCAGCAGGGCATTCATTAAATCTTAAAGTTCCAAAATGATCTCCTTTGACTCCATTTCTCACATCCAGGACACACTGGTGCAAGGGGTGGGCTCTTAGAGCCTTGGGCAGCTCTTCCCCTGTGGCTCTGCAGCTGTACGTGTGGCTTTTCCAGGTTCACAATGCAAGCTGTTAGTGGCTCTACCATTCTGAGTCTGAAGGACAGTGGCCCTCTTCTTACAGCTTCACTAGGCGGTACCACAGTGGAGACCCTATGTGGTGGCTAAAACCCACATTTTCCCTCCACACTGCCCTAGTAGAGGTTCTCCATGAGGGTTCCACCCCTGTAGCAGGCCTCTGCCTGGACAGCAAGGTTTTTCCATACATCCTCTGAAATCTAGGTGGAGGTTCCCAAGCCTCAACTCTTGCACTCTGTGCACCTGCAGGCTTAACACCATATGGAATCCACCAAGGCTTACAGCTTGCACCTTCTGAAGCAGTGGCCTGAGTACCTGGGTCCCTTTAAGTCATAGCTGGAGCAGGAGAAGATAAGATATAGGAAGCAGTGTCTTGAGGCTGCACAGGGCAGCAGGGCCCTGGGCCTGGCCCACAAAACCATTCTTCACTCCTAGGCCTTTGGGCCTGTGATGAGAGAGGCTGCCATGAAGGTCTCTGAAATCCCTTGGAAGCCTTTTCCCATTGTCTTGGCTATCCGCATTTGGCTCCTTTTTACTTATGCAAATTTCTGCAGCCTGCTTGAATTCCTCCCCTAAAAATGGTCTCTTCTTTTCTATCACATGACTAGGCTGCAAATTTTCTAAACTTTTATGCTCTGCTGCCCTTTTAAACATAAGTTCCAATTTTGGGTCATTTCTTCCCTCATGCATAGGAACATATGCTGTTAGAAGCAGCCAGGTCAAGCTTGAATGCTTTGCTGCTTAGAAATTTCTTCTACAAGGTTGCAGTGAGGCAAGATTACACAATTGCACTCTGGCCTGGGCAACAAGAGTGAAATTCCATCTCAAAAAAAAATAAAAATTTCTTCCACCAGATACCACAAATCATCACTCTCAAGTTCAAAGTTACACAGATTTCTAGAGCAGGGGCACAGTGCTGCCAGGTTCTTTGCTAATGCATAACAAAAGTGACCTTTGTTCCAGTTCCCAACAAGTTCCTCATCTCCATCTGAGACCTCATCAGCTTGTACTTTATTGCCCATATCACTATCAGCATTTCAGTCACAAGTCAAGCAGTCCCTAAGGAGTTCCAAATTTTCCCTCATTTTCCTGTCTTCTTCTGAGCCCTCCACACTATTCCAACCTCTGCCCATTACCCAGTTCCACAGTCGTTTTCAGATTTTCAGGTATTTATAGCAATGCCCCATTCCTCAGTACCAATTTTCTGTTCTAGTCCATTCTCTCACTACTATAAAGAAATACCGGCGACTGGGTAACTTATAAAGAAAAGAAGTTTAATTGGCTCAGAGTTCCACAGGCTGTACAGGAAACATTATAGCTTCTGGGGATCTAAACACTCTAAACCTGGATCAGTTTCCCCTCAGGAAACTTTCAATCGTGGTAGAAGGTGAAGGAGAAGCAGACACATCTTACATGGCCAGAGAAGGAGGAAGAGAGAAACAGGAGAGATGGTACACACTTTTAAACAACCTGATCTCAGCAGTATTCAATCACTATCATGAAATCAGTACCAAGTGGGAAACCCACCCCCATGATCCAGTCACCTCCAACCAATCCCCACTGGGGATTAAAATTGACATGAGATTGGGGTGAGGACACAAATTCAAACCACATCATTTCCCTTTCACCTCTAATCGTGTTCCTTGTCTGTAGCTCTGTTAGGTCTTTACCACTTGAGATTGTGTGCATTTTTTCACAGCTTATCTTTCCCAACCAGATGGTAAGGTCCATGAGAAGAGAAATCATGTCATAACCTAAATTTCTTGTCATAAACGGCACCCAGCATGGGGCTCTGTGTGCTCAAAAACTGCTCACTCCTACAGAGTGCATTTCAATTTACAGAGTGTCTTCACAGATTTATCTCGTTGTTGATTTCTGAAGTGGAAGACCAGTGTTTCTGACTTTATGATATACGAATGTTTGGATGAGCTGCAGAAGGTTGAGCAAAGCAAATGTTTCCATTCCATCTAGTTCAGTCACATAGACATAACATTTTTCTTTCTCTCTAAAATAAACTCAACTGACTCATGTTGCATTTTTCTTTTATTACTGCTGGCATTTTATTTAAATGTTTGCATCCATATTCCTAAGTGAGATGATATCTCCTTTTTTTGTGCTATATTTTCTGTGTTTTGTATCAGAGTTATCTTAGTTAGAAAGTAATAACTCCAAGATGGCAGAGTCATGCACAGAAGGAGCCCCAATCTCTGAGTCTTTTTTTTATTATTATTATACTTTAAGTTCTAGGGTACATGTGCACAACGTGTAGGTTTGTTACATATGTATACATGTGCCATGTTGGTGTGCTGCACGCATTAACTCGTCATTTACTTTAGGTATACCTCCTGATGCTATCTCTCCCCTCTACCCCCTCCCCACAATAGGACCCTGAGTATGATGTTCCCCTTTCTGTGTCCAAGTGATCTCATTGTTCAGTTCCCACCTAAGAGTGAGAACATGTGGTATTTGGTTTTCTGTTCTTGCGATAGTTTGCTGAGAATGATGGTTTCCAGTTGCATCCATGTCCCTACAAAGGACATGAACTCATCCTTACTTATGGCTGCATAGTATTCCATGGTGTATATGTGCCACATTTTCTTAATCCAGTCTGTCACTGATGGACATTTGGGTTGATTCCAAGTCTTTGCTATTGTGAATAGTGCTGCAATAAACATACGTGTGCATGTGTCTTTATAGCAGCATGACTTATAATCCTTTGAGTATATACCCAGTAATGGGATGGCTGGGTCAAATGGTATTTCTAGTTCTAGATCCTTGAGGAATGGCCACACTGTTTTCCACAATGGTTGAACTAGTTTACAGTCCCACCAACAGTGTAAAAGTATTCCTATTTCTCCACATCCTCTCCAGCACCTGTTGTTTCCTGATATTTTTAATGATTGCCATTCTAACTGGTGTGAGATGGTATCTCATTGTGGTTTTGATTTGCATGTCTCTGATGGTGAGTGGTGATGAGCATTTTTTCATGTGTCTGTTGGCTATATGAATGTGTTCTTTTGAGAAGTGTCTGCTCATATCCTTTGCCCACTTTTTGATGGGGTTGTTTGTTTTTTTCTTGTAAATTTGATTGAGTTCTTTGTAGGTTCTGGATATTAGCCCTTTGTCAGATGAGTAGATTGCAAAAATTTTCTCCCATTCTGTAGGTTGCCTGTTCACTCTGAAGGTAGTTTCTTTTGCTGTGCAGAAGCTCTTTAATTAGATTCCATTTGTCAGTTTTGGCTTTTGTTGCCACCGCTTTTGATCTTTTAGACATGAAGTCCTTGCCCATGCCTATGTCCTGAATGGTATTGCCTAGGTTTTCTTCTAGGGTTTTTTATGGTTTTAAATCGAACATTTAGGTCTTTAATCCATCTTGAATTAATTTTTGTATAAGGTGTAAGGAAGCAGTTTCAGCTTTCTACATATGGCTAGGCAGTTTTCCCAGCACCTAGCCATTTATTAAATAGGGAATCCTTTCCCCATTTCTTGTTTTCATCAGGTTTGTCAAAGATCAGATGACTGTAGATGTGTGGTATTATTTCTGAGGGCTCTGTTCTGTTCCATTGGTCTATATCTCTGTTTTGGAACCAGTACCATGCTGTTTTGGTTACTGTAGCCTTGTAGTATAGTTTGAAGTCAGGTAGTGTGATGCCTCCAGCTTTGCTCTTTTGGCTTAGGATTGTCTTGGCAATGTGGGGTCTTTTTTGCTTCCATATGAACTTTAAAGCAGTTTTTTCCAATTCTGTGAAGAAACTCATTGGTAGCTTAATGGAGATGGCATTGAATCTATAAATTACCTTGGGCAGTATGGCCATTTTCACAATATTGATTCTTCCCATCCATGAGCATGGTATGTTCTTCCATTTGTTTGTGTCCTCTTTTATTTCACTGAGCAGTGGTTTGTAGTTCTCCTTGGAGAGGTCCTTTACATCCCTTGTAAGTTGGATTCCTAGGTATTTTATTCTCTTTGAAGCAACTGTGAATGGGAGTTCATTCATGATTTGGCTCTCTGTTTGTCTGTTACTGGTGTATAAGAATGCTTGTGATTTTTGCACATTGATTTTGTATCCTGAGACTTTGCTGAAGTTGCTTATTAGCTTAAGGAGATTTTGGGCTGAGACGATGGGGTTTTCTAAATATACAATCATGTCATCTGCAAACAGGGACAATTTGATTTCTTCTTTACCTTACAGAATACCCTTGATTTCTTTCTCTTGCCTGATTGCCCTAGCCAGAATTTCCAACACTATGTTGAATAGGGCATCCCTGTCTTGTGCCAGTTTTCAAAGGGAATGCTTCCAGTTTTTGCCTATTCAGTATGATATTGGCTGTGGGTTTGTCATAAATAGCTCTTATTATTTTGAGATATGTTCCATCAATACCGAATTTATTGTGAGTTTTTAGCATGAAGGGCTGTTGAATTTTGTCAAAGGCCTTTTCTGCATCTGTTGAGATAATCATGTGGTTTTTGTCTTTGGTTCTGTATATATGCTGGATTATGTTTATTGATTTACATATGTTGAACCAGCCTTGCATCCCAGGGATGAAGTCCACTTGATCATGGTGGATAAGCTTCTTGATGTGCTGCTGGATTCGGTTTGCCAGTATTTTATTGAGGATTTTTGCATCGATGTTCATCAGGGATATTGGTCTAAAATTCTCTTTTTTTGTTGTATCTCTGCCAGGCTTTGGTATCAGGATGATGTTGGCCTCATAAAATGAGTTAGGGAGGATTCCCTCTTTTTATATTGATTGGAATAGTTTCAGAAGGAATAGTACCAACTCCTCCCCATAACTCTGGTAGAATTTGGCTGTGAATCCATCTGGTCCTGGCCTTTTATTGGTTGGTGGGCTATTAATTATTGCCTCAATTTCAGAGCCTGCTATTGGTCTATTCAGGGATTCAACTTCTTCCTGGTTTAGTCTTGGGAGAATGTAAGTGTCCAGGAAATTATCCATTTCTTCTAGGTTTTCTAGTTTATTTGCATAGAGGTGTTCATAGTATTCTCTGATGGTAGTTTGTATTTCTTTGGGTCAGTGGTGAAAATCCCTGTATCATGTTTTATTGTGTCTATTTGATTCTTCTCTCTTTTCTTCTTTATTAGTCTTGCTAGCGGTCTATCAATTTTGTTGGTCTTTTCAAAAAACCAGCTCCTGGATTCATTCATATTTTGGAGGGTTTTTTGTGTCTCTATCTCATTCAGTTCTGCTCTGATCTTAGTTATTTCTTGCCTTCTGCTAGCTTTTGAATGTGTTTGCTCTTGCTTCTCTAGTTCTTTTAATTATGATGTTAGGGTATCAATTTTAGATCTTTCCTGCTTTCTCTTGTGGGCATTTAGTGCTATAAATTTCCCTCTACACACTGCTTTAAATGTGTCCCAGAGATTCTGCTATGTTGTATCTTTGTTCTCATTGGTTTCAAAGAACATCTTTATTTCTGCCTTCATTTTGTTATGTACCCAGTAGTCATTCAGGAGCAGGTTGTTCAGTTTCCATGTAGTTGAGCAGTTTTGATTGAGTTTGTTAGTCCTGAGTTCTAGTTTGATTGCACTGTGGTCTGAGAGACAGTTTTTTATAATTCCTGCTCTTTTACATTTGCTGAGGAGTGCTTTACTTCCAACTATGTGGTCAATTTTGGAATAAGTGTAATGTGTTGCTGAGAAGAATGTGTATTCTGTTGATTTGGGGTGGAGAGTTCTGTAGATGTCTATTAGGTCCGCTTGGTTCAGAGTTGAGTTCAATTCCTGGATATCCTTGTTAATTTTCTGTCTCATTGATCTGTCTAATTTTGACAGTGTGGTGTTACAGTCTCCCATTAACATTGTAAGGGAATCTAAGTCTCTTTGTATGTCTCTAAGGACTTGCTTTATGAATCTGGGTGCTCCTGTATTGGGTGCATATATATTTAGGAGAGTTAGCTCTTCCTGATGAATTGATACCTTTACAATTATGTAATGGCATTCTTTGTCTCTTTTGATCTTTGATGGTTTATGAGACTAGGATTGCAACCCCTGCTTTTTTTGTTTTCCATTTGCTTGGTAGATCTTCCTCCATCCCTTTATTTTGAGCCTATGTGTGTCTCTGCATGTGAGATGGGTCTCCTGAATACCGCAAACTGATGGGTCTTGACTCTTTATCCAATTTGCCAGTCTGTGTCTTTTAATTAGACCATTTATTCCATTTAAATTTAAGGTTAATGTTATGTGTGAACTTGATCCTGTCATTATGATATTAACTGGTTATTTTGCTCATTAGTTGATGCAGTTTCTTCCTAGCATTGATGGACTTTACATTTTGGCATGTTTTTGCAATGGCTGGTACCTGTTGTTCCTTTCCATGTTTAGTGCTTCCTTCAGGATCTCTTGTAGATCCTGGTGGTGACAAAATCTCTCAGCATTTGCTTGTCTGTAAAGGATTTTATTTCTCCTTCACTTATGAAACTTAGTTTGGCTGGATATGAAATTCTGGGTTGAAATTTCTTTTCTTTAAGAATGTGGAATATTGGCCCCCACTCTCTTCTGGCTTGGAGAGTTTCTGCTGAGAGATCTGCTGTTAGTCCGATGGGCTTCCCTTTGTGGGTAACCAGACCTTTCTCTCTGGCTGCCCTTAACATTTTTGCCTTCATTTCCACTTTGGTGAATCTGGCAATTATGTGTCTTGGAGTTGCTCTTCTCGAGGAGTATCTTTGTGGTGTTCTCTGTATTTCCTGAATTTGAATGTTGGCCTGCCTTACTAGGTTGGGGAAGTTCTCCTGGATGATATCCTGCAGTGTTTTCCATCTTTGTTCCATTTTCCCTGTCACTTTCAGGCACACCCATCAGACGTAGATTTGGTCTTTTCACATAATCCCATATTTCTTGGAGGATTTGTTCATATCTTTTTACTCTTTTTTCTCTACACTTCTCTTCTCCCTTCGTTTCATTCATTTGATCTTCAATCACTGATACTCTTTCTTCCAGTTGATTGAGTCAGTTACTGAAGCTTGTGCATTTGTACCGTAGTTTTCGTGTTATGGTTTTCATCTCTATCAGTTCTTTTAAGGACTTCTCTACATTGGTTATTCTAGTTAGCCATTCATCAAATCTTTTTTCAAGGTTTTTAGGTTCTTTGCGCTGGTTGCATAGTTCCTCCTTTAGCTCTGAGAGGTTTGATCAACTGAAGCCTTTCTCTCAACTCGTCAAAGTCATTCTCCATCCAACTTTGTTCCATTGCTGGAGATGAGCTGCATTCCTTTGGAGGAGGAGATGCACTCTGATTTTTTTAAATTTCCAGCTTTTCTGCACTGCTTTTTCCCCATCTTTGTGGTTTTATCTGCCTTTGATCTTTGATGATGGTGATGTACTGATGGGGTTTTGGTGTGGGTGTTCTTTCTGTTTGTTAGTTTTCCTTCTATCAGTCAGGACCCTCAGCTGCAAGTATGTTGGAGTTTGCTTGAGGTCCACTCCAGACCCTGTCTTCCTGGGTATCAGCATTGGAGGCTGTTTTTTTTGTTTTTGTTTTTGTTTTTGTTTTTCCTGAGTCTTTTCTTGACAGACAATTGCTGGGAGAGCTGCCTGGCTCAAATTGGATTGTGACAGGAGTGACTTTATTATGATAAGTCATATTGTGGTAACTTTGTTTTGTCATCTCAGGTCCTGCCATCATCATAGGTGACTTCTGTGTCCACATGAAGGGCCTTTCCAAAACCTTATCCATTCCTCTTAACCTCATTAACCTTTGTAACTTCATTTCCTCTACTGCTATTTAGCCACAGTCCTAGAGCTTGTCATCCCCTAGAGCTTCCCAATCACATCTATTCTTCACCCTCCTGTGGTTCTCTTATCTGCTTTTCTGTTAGGCCTTTCCTGCCCTCAATTCCTTCCCACCCATCTTATTCTCAATGGCTATTAGCTCACTTATTCTGGGACTAATCTATCACTTCCCCTTCACTCTCATTAAATGACCTTCTCTATTTCACAAAGAAGATGTGATCTTCAGGCAAAGAGTTCCCTCACTCCCTACATAGTCCTCCAAATCTTGTTTGTGTCCACACCCATCCTCTTCTCCATTCCTCTTCTCTGAAAAAAAAGAGCTGTTCCTCCTCCCTTCCCATGTACTCACTGCCTTCCTTCCTGCTATGTCCTGACTTTGCTCCACTCTTTGTGCCCTGTCTCAGCTAGATCTTCGTTCTCCCCTCTACTGGCTTCCCCACCCTGGCCTTTAGATATGCCCAAACTTGAACTTCACAGCTCTCTCTTTATTCTGCATCCTTCTGCATAGTCAAGGCTCTACTTTTTGTTTACCATCTTCCCATCCAAACTTTTTGAAAGAGATGCCTGCACTTTCTTATTTTTCATGCATTCCTCAACTCCCCACTGCCATTTGTCTCCCTCCTCCACTTAATGACTTGTGCCAAGATCATCTGTTTCTAAATCTAGTGGATATTTCCAGGCTTTCACTCCCTTGACCTCTGAAGTATTTGGCCCTAGTGGACACTGTCTCTCCTTCTCCTCATTTGGCTTTAGTGATACTATCTTATCCTCTGGATTTGCTCTCATCTCTTTGGTCCCTCCTCTTCTGGCTCCTGCTTTTCCAACTGCTTAAACATTGCTGTCTCCACTATTCCATCCACTTCTGTTCTCTTGTCACATATTCTCTGATTTATTTCATCCACTACCATGTCTTGAATGCCTAACTAAATGCTGATGACCAGAATCTAAATCTCTGGCTCAACTTTATCTTCTGAGCTCCAGGTATCTTCATCCATCTTTGTACTAATCTTTCTTTTTTGATGCCCTACAGGCTGCTTAAACTCAACATGACCAAAACAAAACAAACGTTCTTCTCCTTCAAACATCTTAGAGAATTGCATCCTTTTCTGCACCACCTAAGCCATGAATCATAAAGTCAGCCTCTATGCTCTCTTCTACCCTCTTCCATCTAATTACTCACTGATCTTGTCAATCCTAGGGTCGAAATAACTCTCAAATATATCCCCCTCTCCATCTCCATCACTCCTTCTCAATTAGGCCTGCATAATTTTTTCCCAATTAGTTTTGTAATGCCTTAACTCGTCTGCCTCTTCCTCTTTATTGCAATCAGAAAGCTCTTACTAAATTACAAACCTACTCATATCACTCCAGCTGCTAACATCTGTTCAAAGAAAAATTAGACAAATTTAATTTAATAGAGTCTAACTGAGCAAAGAATGATTCACGAATCAGGCAGCCTCCTGAACCAGAATAGGCTGAAAGAGTCTCCAGCACTGTCATGTGATAGAAAAAGAGAAAGGAAAGTGTTGTACAGAAACAGAAGTGAGGTACAGAAATGGCTGGATTGGTTACAGCTTGGCATTTCCCTCATTTGAATATAATTTGAGCAGTTGGCCACCTTTGATTAGCCAAAACTTGGAGATTGGCACAATTATAGGTTACAGCCTGTTTATACATTCGGTTAGGTTACAGCTCACTATGTAGGAGAAATCTTTAGGCTGAACTTAAAATACGCAAGGAGGGAGCTTTAGATGAAGCTTAATTTAACAAACCCTTCACAGGCCAACCCCATAGCTTTCAGAACAAGGTGGAAATGATGGGCATGGCACCTTTCATACTGACATCTGCCTACTTTCCAGGCTTCCCCTCTGCAGAGCCCCTGCCTCTACCCATCTTCAACTGTGGTCTGGCAAAAGCAAACTATTTTCAATTTCCTGAATGCACTTCCTTGTCTCCAGTCCCATAGCCTTTAACCATACTATTCTCTCAGACTGGACTGATATCCCCATCTTCCCATGCCACTTCATGTTACAAACTGCTGTTTCAGGGCTTGCCCTGGGATATTATATCCTTAGGAAGGCTTCTCTAGACATTCAGTACCACCACCCTTCTTTGTTCTCCTATAGCACCTTGCACATACTTTATTAGTGCACTCATGTGATTATGAAATGATTTGTCTAATTTCAATCAATTATGAAGTCCTAAAAGTTGTGCATCTTCAATATCTCCAAAATCCTGCCTTCCTCTTGAACCTGGGCCAGTGTAAATGTCCTCTACCTGGTTTTCCTGCTTTCATTTCTGTCCCCCAGCCATTTCAAAATTAGCAACAGAGGGGTCTGTTTCAAATGCAAAAAGAATGTCCCTTCCTTGCTTCAAAAGGATCCTTTAAGGAGGGTTGAAATCAGAACCAGTAGATATTTGGAAAATGTTGCTTTAACGTGAATGTGTGAATGAGGTCAAAAATGGCTTCATGGAAGTGGAATTTGTTAGGTCTTTTAGGATTAATAAACTATTGGTCAATGGAAAATGCTGAGGAGTACATTGTTTAAAGATTTGGAATAGGAATTAAAACAAATTAAATAGTGTGTAAACAGAAACTCAGTTGTATGTAAGAAAACCCAGTTTCCCCTGAGAAAGAGAAAGAGCTGGAGCCCTTTAAAAATTAACTGCCTATTTTTCTGTCCTCCCTTCCCAGGCATTGTGAAGACCCTGCTTCTCTAGCTGAGGAGCTGCAAGGTCACTAGACAGATAAACTCAAGTCGCAAAACATGTTTTTCCTTGAAAAGTAAGAAGTGATGTAATGCCTGGCTCAACTGAATAACTGCCTTCGTTTCTCACTTCTGTAGTATGCTTCTCCCTGCACAGACCTCCGGCCCCCCAGCACCCCCACCCCATGAAATGCTTAAAAGGTCACCTAACTCTTTGTTCAGTCCTTTGGATGTTAATCCAACTGGGCTGGTGCACCAAAATAATTAATAAATATCTTCCTGAAGCCCATCAGTCTCTCTGATTCCTTAAAAATCCTGCTACATTTTCTTTAAGGAATCTGAGTAGTCCAGATTAGAATGGGCTGCTTAGATGGAGGAATTATGGGACATAACACTGGAAATGCTGCCCAAAGCTGCAAGGAGAATTTTGATTGCAATCCTGAAGAGTTGCACCATTACAAGTGCTTTATGCAAGACAAAATTTAGTTCTGCATCTAATTTCCCTACTTGGAACTAATATAGTTGAAGAACATTAAATAGGAAATGAATGTTTATTAGGTGGCAGGTCATATTCAGGGTCTCAAAAGACACTCTATGTCACAGCAATGTCAGAAGAATACAGGAGAACTTTTGGGAGAGACCTGAGGGGGCAGAGAGATATACATTTAAGAGTTACAATTTGACTATCTTGATGTGAAAATAACTAAGACGTATACTGACCTAGAAAAAAAAATTTCAAAGAAAATTATTACTTACTGTAGTATTTGACCAAAGCCAGTATTTGTTTAAATACGAATACTTAAATATATATTAATGCTATTTTATTTTTTAAAAAACTTTAGTTAAAACAAATTTAATAGAGTTCATGTGAGCAAAGGACAATTTCCAAATCAAAACAGCCCTCAGAATCAGAAGGGTTCCTAGAACTCCACTTGGCAACCTGGCAGAATTTCGGACAGAAAAAGGCTGAAGAAAACAGAAAGAAGGAACAACAAGCAGATAGGTTGTTTCAAAGCTACTTCCCTTGTAAAGATTAGACCAGAGGGGACTTCCCCATTATGCTGCTAAAACTGGCCTGTTTGGAAATTGGGCTATTATTGCTCTCTCGTGGAAGATCAGAAAAACAACTTAGTTTTTGCTTGGTGGTATGGAACTTTAGCATTAGTGATTCCATTTTGGTTTGGTCTGTTGGGGCCTGGTGAAGAAGCTCAGTACAAAGCAATGGCTTCCCATTGTTTAATTTAACACATTGTAGGGGATGAAAAATATCTTTTCCTCATCCATCCCTAGGTTCATGGCAGAAGTCCCTAAAACAAAACACAGATTAACAAGAGAAGAGTATATACATTATTTAATATTTTTTTTGTGTGACACAGGGGCCTTCAGAAATTAAGACAAAAAGAAACAGGTAAACGTGTGTATTTTTACGCTTAGGTTTAATGAAGAGGTAGATAGTCATAGAGAGGTATGATTAGACAAAGAGAGTATGATCTAATGGCAATAAAGGGGGGAATTTGGCAAGGTCTGTTTGTTCACATTCTTTCCTGTGAACCTCTCTTCAGAGATAAGAATGTTCCTTCCCTCCAGGTGTAGGAAGGATGTTTCTTGAATGAGGATATTTTCTCAAGAGAGAAGGGTTGGGGAACGTTGAGCATGGCCTCTGCTTCCTCTGTTTTCTCAAATTCCAAGCTTCCATATTTTGGGATAGCATGTTCTGAAGCCCATGGCTATTCTAAAATAATCAATTCTCATGACAACAATCTAATCAGTGAGAAAAGGCAACAACTACAATAAAATTAGAAAATAGGGTGCCATAATTTAAAAAGAAAAAACACTACAAAAATTATTTGTCTCCAGAGAAAGTGATAGGTTGTTTAAGATTATGCTCTGGTGTGTAGAAGCTTGGTTGTCAAATTCAAGTGCTCACAGGAAGATGTTTTATTCTCTGTTTATAAAAAATAAATAGTTCTGCATTAGGAAAGTTTCTGCTTAATGATATGAACCATCTTTAACTAGCTAAGAGTGAAACCATTGATTTTTGAATTGTTAATCTGCTTGAAGACTGGGAAAGGGTGAATTAATGTAGTTTCAGTTATAATTATAACTATTATTTGTTTTCAGATGAAGTTTCGCTCTTGTCCCCCAGGCTGGAGTGCAATGGCGCAATCTCGGCTCACTGCAACCTCGGCCTCCCAGATTCAAGCGATTTTCCTGCCTCAGCCTCCTGAGTAGCTGGGATTACCGACATGAGCCACTACGCCCAGCTAATTTTTGTATTTTTAGTAGAGACAGGGTTTCACCATGTTGGCTAGGCTGGACTCAAACTCCTGACCTCAAGCAATTCACTCGCCTTGGCCTGCCAAACTGCTAGGATTTCAGGCATGAGCCACCACACCCAGCCTTCTGTTATTATTTTTAAAGGCTTTTAAAAAATAGATTGATAATAGAAACACCTGAATTAAATTCTTTGACCTGCAATCATTGTAGAGGTTTATGTTGCCCCATTTTATCAGTCAACAAATTTGTCTTATCATTAAAAAAAATCTAGACATTAATGAGATACATATTTTGCAAACTTAAAGTTACATAATTATTTCTCAGAAACATATTAGTTATCATGATTCAGAATGTCAGTGTTGATAATATTATGGGATATTTTTATGACATCTTAAAGTAACATTTAAGAGTAGGTGAAATGGAGTCATGGTGGATTGCATATGGTTATCTCCCTCCCTCCATTAACCTGGCATTTACTGAAATGGCAACAGCTTTAGGAGTAACACAGAAGGGTAATCTCTCCTGGTTATATACCATTTAATAAATACTGGTGACAGCAATGATTTAAACCTAATGTTAGAAATTGAGCTGAATGATAAAACGTAATGTGTTTTTAGACTGCAAATGGCATATATTAGCAGACTCTAAATTGTGAGATTCTGAAAAATATACTAGCCTGGGAGAGGAGGACTAGACTTTTTTAGACTAGAACTAAATTATTTTGAAACTAGTATTTTAATAAAAAAAGAAAGAAAAGAGAGAGAGGAAAAAGACAGAGAGAGAGAAAGAAACAGAGAGAGGGAGAGAAAGAGAGAGAGAAAGGAAGGGAGGAAGGAGAAAAGAAGGGAGGAAGGGAGGGAGAGAAGGAGGGAGAGATGGAGGAAGGAGGGAAGAAAGGAAGGAAGGAAGGAAGGACGGACAGATATGGAAGGAGAAGAGAGAAAATTAAATAGAACAAACAATACTTGGTGCCAAATTCAGTGGACATTTTTCCACGAGAATAAAAACAATCATAAGACTATAAACATGAATAATGCAAAGGAACATAAATTTTGTGGCTGCTGTCAAAATGATAATGCTGCTCCTATTTTTAGAAATATTTTTACTGTATACATTAGTTAATTTTATCCAGCTGTCAGTATGCATTCTGGAAGTTGCCAGAAAGTGAATGAATGTGGACATTTAAAAGAATGAATAAAATAATCTTAACACGTCTGTGAGTGTAAAATAGAGCTCGTGGACCAAATGGCTTCACTGTCTACTTTTTGGCACAGGTATCAAGGTGGTACAGGTAGGATATGCTCTTGGAATTGTTTTTGCAACAGAAATGTTAGATTTGCAATGAGTATTTTCAATCTTAAGGGGTCTTTCTCATGGCCAATAGCAGCATCCTTTCCTGAGATGGCTGGTGGGGACCACAGAACCAGTCTGCTGTGTGTCATAAACTGATTCAGACAAGCTCAGATAAGGATTTGGCTCTTGAGCTCATACTCAAACGTTCCCCAATACAATGACAAGCATTCTTAATTCCTCCATTGCAACTTTTTTAATGGAGTGGTTAGGTTTTCTGGCCATCAGCATGTGGCCTTTGCACTGATCACTGGTAAAGAGAGGACTGCATGGCCATGCAATGATCACAGGCTTTGGGATCGAGAGATGTGGGGTCAGATCCCATCCTGGCTACCCACTAGCTATGTTATATAACTTCTGGCAATTTTCCCATCTGAAAATGGGTCTAATAATGTCTGCTTCACAGGGATAGCTTACCTCTTCACAATTATGTAAGCAAAGAATTTAGCACTGTGCCAAACACAGAATACAGTCACCAGGGCCGACAGCAGTCACTTTTGGCAGCTCTAACATGTTGCTGCTCAGATTTTCGTGTACTGGTTATTTTTTTTTAAATGCAGCCAAAAATTATAGGATCTTTACCTAACACACAATGATATCCGAATGCCTTCTTCCCACAAAAGTTATGGTTATTCCAAAATTAGAATGTTAATAATAAATCAAAAACAGTGGATCTTAACCAGGAAAGACAGCCAAGTGTTTTGAAGACAGATAAATCAGTTTCTAATCTTAACTTCCTATGTACTAGTCACATGGTCTTGGGTGAGTAATTCATTTCTTTCAATTTTCTCATATGTAAAATGGGCAACAGTACTTACTTCATGGTGGTGTCGTCTAGATGAAATGAAACAACGTGTATGAATTCTGGCTGTGCCATTTACCAGCTGTGTCATCTTGGGCAAGTTTCTAAATCTCTGGGTGCTGCAGTTTGCTCATAGGTCAGGTGGATTTCACAGTCATCCTAACACAGAGGTTGTTAGGAGGATTACATGGGTTAGCTCAGAGAATGCACCTAAAACAATGACTGGCACATGGTAAGTACTCAATAAATGTTATAACGCTACTCATTTTTCATGGTCTCTTCTTCTTCATTGGTTTTATTGTTAATAGCCAGAAATTAGGTTGATGAGATAACAATGGCATAGAGCTGAAAAAACTGCTTTAACACTTTAGAGCATAACATGCCAAGAGGATTAACCTACTGGAAATGGTATGCTGCCTGCTGCTCTTTTGGATTTAATATTACATGGACTCTCAATGGAAACCAAAGAGGAGTTGAGGTGGGGCAGAGGAGAAGTAGTTGCTCTGGAAACACTGATGGAAGTAAGAGGGCCACTCAGCTGTGATGAGCCACCTCTGAGCCACTGAAACTGGCCCAATGTCATCTTTCATAGTTGTCTTCACCTTGCATTTCACAGTTCACAAAACATTTCATATCCACCATCACACACTTACTCTCCCCATGCTTCCCTTTGCAGTAGCTGGATATGCTGAGTGGCCAGTCCCCATACTGCATACCCCACTCCACTCAGGTTTCTTTTTTGCTTGGTTTTCTCTCTAGTGATGGAGGTTTCCCCTCGTATCAGAAATTAAAAAAAAAAAAAAACGTTGCCATGGAAGTTGCTGAAAGTTTCCGAGTATCAACAGGAGAACAGTTAATTGGCCTGTCAGACTACACAACCTCCACAGAGGTCATCTCTGGCTGAGTAAACACTGTATCTCTGCCATTTACTCACTAAAGCAGTCAAAATTCCTCTTGACAGAACTGGATTCAAAAAAAAAAAAAAAAAAACACAAAAACCTGCTCCAAAGGTAAGAGACAGCTTATTAAATTTGTGTCAGGCCTATTGCCTGATACCTTTTAAGCCCAGTCTGATTTCTTTTAGGCCCTTGACACGTGCTAATTGGCATTACTCTGTTAGCAGATGCTGAGAGGAGACACGCATTAGGCTTCCTGCTTCTCTGTACTCAGCATGACATCCTCTCATAAATACCAAATGGGATGCCTCAAACGACTGGGAAATACGTGCTAAATGGGTACTTAGATGTATTTAGACAGCTTATTCATCACTGAATATGGCAAAACTCTTTGTGTGCTCTTTTGGGGAGGTAAAGAATGTCACAAGGGATGGAGCAAAGTAGAAAATGTGCCACATAGAAATCAACAATATTGTAAACAGTACATGCCTATTGTGGCCTTTCCACACCTTAGAGTTTATTACGATGGGAGCTCTTACAGCTCCTTCCCGGGCTTTCATTCTTCTGACAAATATTTATCATTGCTGGGCCGGGTTCTGTTCTGAGCACTGGGAATACACCACCAAACAAAACAGATACAAAATTCCTGTCCTCATAGAACTTATATAGTAATAAAAGATGTAGGATGTCACATGGAGATGAATGTGTTGGAGATGGGATGGGGTGGGGTGGGGTGGGCTTGGGACAGAGTTGAGGAATCGACTTTAATTAACCTGGTCAGAGGCCAGGCTGAGCACAGATCTGAAGGAGGCCGAGCCAGTCAGGTCAGAATAGGAGTGTTTTACAGGAGAGGCAGAAGCCTGAGGGGCAGCCAGCTTGGTGCACACAGAGATTGGCAGAAGAGAGCACAGTGAGGGTGGGACAGAGCGGTGGGAACTGTGGCTGGAGAACTGGCTGGAGGTGGATACAGGCAGACCTTTGGAAGGGCTCAACCACGGCTGCACTTTAGAATCTCCTGTGGAGCTTTTTTTTTTTTTTTTTTTTTGAGATGGAGTCTCACTCTGTCGCCCAGGCTGGAGTGCAGTGGCCGGATCTCAGCTCACTGCAAGCTCCGCCTCCTGGGTTCAGGCCATTCTCCTGCCTCAGCCTCCGGAGTAGCTGGGACTACAGGCGCCCGCCACCTCGCCCGGCTAGTTTTTTGTAATTTTTTAGTAGAGATGGGGTTTCACCGGGTTAGCCAGGACGGTCTCGATCTCCTGAACTCGTGATCCGCCTGTCTCGGCCTCCCAAAGTGCTGGGATTACAGGCTTGAGCCACTGTGCCCAGCCCCCTGTGGAGATTTTAAAGCAAGTGAATCAGAATATCCTGAGGTGGAGCCCAGGCCTGGGGATGTTTTTGAAATCTCCACATGTGCCTCCAGTAAGTAGTCAGAGGAAGGACATGAGCTGCCTTCTGCTCAGAGGGATCCTGAGCTTTAAGAATAGACCTCAGGAGGGGACAGGTGGATGCAGGGAGGCAGGTCAGGTGCTGCAGTCATCCAGGGAGGGAGCTGGTGACTAGGATGTGGGATCAAGTGGAGATGATAAGAGCTCAGACTCCAGGTATATTCTGAAGGCAGAGCCAAGAGAATGTTCCTGCAGATCAGGCATAGATGACACCGAGGTTTTAGGGCTGAGCAACTGGAAGAATGGAATTGCCATTTTACTGAAACGAGAAAGGTCATGGGAAGAACCTAGAAGGCATTTCTACATCATATACGAACACTTGGAAATGGAATGCCCATAGATAGTAAAATGCTCAGTACCTGGCACATAAAGGACTCACTAATGCTTTTAAAAGACAGTATGTGTGGTAAGGCTAAAGGGCAAGTATCTGCAGCTGAGTATCTTTAAGGTGGTTTGGTAGCAAATAATAAACATGTGTTCCAAGGATTTTTCCAGAGATAAGTAGAGGAGATGAAAATGCAGCCAGGAAAAACTTCCCATAAATGTCTCTGCCTCCATCTCCTCTAAATCTTTAGATAATGTGGGAAGAGGTTTCATTGCCTGGCAGAAATTCTGGCAACTGCCCCTACATTCAAGGAAAGTATGAGATATGCTTAATACTGGTAGATGACACTCCCATCTCCCCCAGTGTGTGGTACTTAAAGCTGAATACCCTGAGTGACAAATAGCAGGGGAATTAGCCAGCCACCTTGCCACTATCTGTAGAAAATACCTACAGAGCAGTACCTGCTCTAGTTCTTTAGGAAAACCTCAGCCCTTGTATGGGGCTATATATAATTTCATTTTCAACAACCCTGCCAAATTCCTAAGATGCTTAATATTGACCAATTAAACAAGAAAAAATGTAATAATATATTTGTCATTCAAATCACTATGTAATAAGGACCTTAATTAGGTCCTTATTACAAATTATATACAATAGTCAATTATATGCTTTTTCAATTGAATCCTTATATGAGTAAGATTTATTAACACAAATAGCTCCTGACAAACTTGGCCCAGGAACAAGCACTATATTTCCTCTGGGTTTTGGGGAAAAGTCAAAGTTATTATAAATGGTTGCTTAAGGGAGATATTTACTATTTTCTCTGCTGATTTGAAGTAGGTCAGATTGAGAGCTGAATGCTTCCCTAAGGTTGTAATTAAGTATGAATATTAAAAAACTGAGAACAAATAAAAAAAACAACTTCTTTAAGCTTTCACATCAAGGACCTTGCATTGTGTTTTCACCTCAGGCAAGACACTTTCTTTGGAAAAAGGAATACAGTTAAAAAAATAGATTTTTAAAAAATGCAATAGCTCTACGAGCCTAGACTTTGAGAAAGATTTGTGCAAACAAAAATTCTTTGGAGAAGTATTTAACTAGGTAGAGTCGGGCAAAAATGCACACAAATGCTCAAAAAGCAGCCTGAACTATTGTGATTTAATTCTTCAGGACAGTCTGATGTTTTTCCCCCCTTGAAAATCACATCTTTCTGCCTCTTCCAACCCAAATCATTAACTCTTATAAAACTAGCTTAGTCAGATCAATATCTGAGCTAGCAATGTAAATTTAATTACAGTGAGGCCTGGGTAAACATTAGCTCTAAGACATTTCTTGGTCTATAGAGTGATAACTAAATTAAGTAGGATTATTTCATCATTACAGTATTAAGCCCACAATGTTACACAAGAGAAGCTAATATTTCTAATTCTTTTTAGCTTAGGAAAATATGCTATAAGCATTTACATGAGCCAATTTAGTATGTTTCCCCCTTGAAGAGCTATGAAATAGGAATACATGGCAGGTACATTTTCAGTGTAGACAGAGGAATGTGAAATAAGGAAGCTTCACATTGGACCCCATCCAAAGAGTCTAGTAATCAAACTATTGAAGGGCCTCATTATAAGACAGTTACTGCGATGCTGGCACTCTGGGTCTCCTGACAATCACTTTAGTTGAATTCCCATGGTCCTGGGAATTCACAGTCTTGCCTTCCATCTCCTGCATTTTCAGCTATGCAGATTCTCTAAACATAGTCTTCCTTGAAGCCTCCACTTGGGCATTATTTGTTCCAGGAATCTTTCCCTGACCTCCCTGTATTTGGGCATTTCTATATCAGGGCACTGGCCTCATGATAAAACTATATTTCTGCCTCTCTTTGAAACCTGGGAGCAGCTTGATCATCATTGATCTCTGCGTCAAGCACAGGGACTGGCATATATTAGGTATTCAATATTATTTATGGAAAGCATGAATGAATGAACGAATGAATAGAATTAAAAAGCTAAGACATGGAAACACATCCCATGTGCTAGGTACTAGATAAAGAGATAGAAGACATATCCTCTAGAAGTTGAGGATCTGGGTCAGGAAGAGGGGAATGTAAAGAGAGGAAGAAGAATATAAGCCGGCATTTCTTAAGGACCAAAGCAGTGAGCTGCTAGGACTAAGGGAGCTGCAGCACGGAAAGGCAGAGTAGAATCCTGGAAACAGCCAGCCCACTGAAGAAAAGGTAGCCTCAAGCCAGACAAAAGGAGGCAGGAGGGCAAAGGGGACATGATGAGCAAGGCCCTCTTATGGAGCTGAGAAGAATTGCAGTTTAATTTATTAGATGATAGACATTAAAAGACTGGGTTCTGAATCCAGACAACTGGGTTTAAATCCTGACTCTTTTACTACATGCTCTTTGGGCAAATCACATAATACTCCTAAGCCTCAGTGTCTCCATTGGTAAAATGGACATAAAAACAATATCCTCCTCACAGATATGAGATAAAATATAAAAAGCCATTAGCATGGAGCTTACACATAAGAAATGTTATCGTTTTTATTCACATTTTGTATGGCATAGCTAGGATACACACATTTAAAAGGCTTCAGCCTAACTGTATGGAGGTGAGGGCTGTGCATGTAGATAGAGGACCAGTGCAAAATTTTAAGGTCCCTGTCTCCTCAGGATTTGATTAAGAATGATAATGTATAACCCTAAAACATCAGCTAGCTGCAGGTCAAGATCCTAGCTAAGGTAATATTTGCGGCATTTGTGGGATGGTTATGTAGTATGCAAACCTGTACCACATTAGCCCAGTTGGTTAAAATAAGATCTCTGAGCATATTCCCTTCTCACCTCCTACTGGCCATTATAGTTACAAATAGATTAACTCTGATTTCTTAACAGGTTTATTTGTTTACTCTCAGTTGTACTGTAATCTCCTTTAAGAGGAGAAAGTGGTTATTATACATCATTTATGGCAGTGTCTAGCAATGCCCAGTAATCTTCTCTGGGTTACTACTAGCCATTCATCACCAAAGTGATCACCCTTGATCCTAGATTCTTGACTCCATGACCCTAAGATCGTGTGGACACAACAAAAATTTTCTACAAATATATCTGACACTCTGCTAATCTCATAGGGAAGTTTAATCAAGTAAGCTAGTGAGGCTACCTAATGTTAAAATTATCTTGAGAAATCTATTTTTTAAATTAGTTGGAAAAATCTCCCATGGGGTCTGACTTGTCTCTGCCACTTCCCTAGAAATTGAAAACAAATTATCTGATATTCCCTCAAATAGAACGTTTACCCATAAATTCGGGTCATTTTTAAATTTAAAAATATTGAAATTAAACATTTATTCATTTCAATATTTTGACATATAGTTTATAATGATAAAGCAGATATTTGTTTTGCATATTAGGCAATTTCATGTGTGAAGTGCAACTGGACTACAAAGAGCCAACAGACTGGAGCCAATAGTTTACCAAGCTTGTATCTTCTTAGGTAGATTTCAAATTTTGCTACTAGTAACACATTGTATTTTATAGGGAAAAAAACATGTTCACCTTTATTATGATTTATAATCCCCTGACCTTCCATTTCTGCTCTCCCCAGACTTGCTGCGAGCATTAGTTCATTCAGCTCTGACATTTATAGAGAACTTGCTTCTCACCCATGCTTTACAAAGTCATTCTATTGGTTAAACATCTATGTGAGTACTATGGAGAGATATTTTTTAAATAATTATCATGATAAAAACAGCTTATTAACTCGGTCACCTGGGAAAACGATTTATCCTTTCTGAGTTGTTTTCTGCCATCTGTAACAGAGTAATATTTCCCATCTTTTAAGGCTACTATAACAAGGAATGATAATAAATAAAAACTATCTCACACAGTGTCCCTGGTATTTAGTAAGTGCTTAATAAGTTAAAACCAGTATAAATGTCATATGCACATTTTACAATTGACAAAATGCCTATTTTTCTATACTCTGGTCCTTATTGTAAAAGAGCTTCTTTCCCTGGCATCTATCCACAAGCAACAATGGCCGCTTAAGCAGTCCCCTAAATTATTCAAGAGGTTATTATAATACTTTTTAGTTCTAGTTTTTATATATTACCATCCAATAATACTTGCAAGGGCAAATTAATCATCATTTTCCACACTAACTTTCATATTATAGTCATGAATCAGGGGGCTGGCTCTTGGGCAGGGAGGAATGAGAGAACCATGAAAAGAATCTTGTGCTTTCTTTAAAAACTATTCTTCTAATACATTGGAGAAGCAAAGAGTTTGCTTCTCCGTAGACGAAATCTGCACTCAAATATCCATGGACTATGTCCTCATGTTACTATAATCTAATCAAGTTTGAAAGCTCCAAAGCTCATTGTTAGGAGCTCAATCTGTTGTAGCCGCTTCAAACTAGAAACAGTTTTAACAAATGAAACAATCAGGGATATAGTCATCTCAAAGTAATTATTTCATGTTCCCCAGTTTAGAATTCTAAATATAAGTCATAGATTACAACCAGTTTACTCTATGTTTCATTTAGTGTCCATGAATCAAACTCTTCTGTTTTTCTAATATGTGAGAATATTTTTAGAGGGCTAAGATTCTTCTTTTTATTAATAAATGCATTAGCAAGTAAGAGGAATGTATTTTGACAAAGCCTCAAATACACAATTTGCTATGGTGCCATTTCAGGATGTGTTTCATCACAATAGGTAGAATCAGAATAGGTAGAATCAGAATGGCACAGTAAATTAAAAAAAAAAAACAAAAAAACAGTTGGGCAGACCTTATCCCAAACATCTTGAATCCGAATCTCTGGTTGAGACGTGTGCAGGGGGTAGCTGCTGGAAACTGCTGCTTCTTTAACTTTCCCCTGCGAGTCTACTGAGAAACCCAGTTTTGAACCTACTGCTAGATCATTTGGTAAACTAGATGCCACTGGAAGGTGACACTAAGCTAGCAGCGTTTATGGCAAAGGAAAAGCGATGATACTGTAGGATGCTTTGGCTGTATCCTGTTTAAATAGTGCTTCACAGGATGATCCCAAATCAAATATCTTTTCAGAATTTGAGCTGGTAATGTCTTCCTGTTCCTCTTATGTTTCCATCCCCATAAGTTTAATCTACGTCCCTTTTGATTAATGTTAGGAAAATGTTTATTTAAAAATATAAAAAACATTTTTCTGTGCAAATAATTCAAGCAATTAAAGCTAAAAAATGAATATATTTTAATGTCTCTAGACTGAACAGTAGGGACCAATGCAGAAATTAATGATAAATAAGAAAATCCTTTAGGTGCTTCTTTCAGATGCTAGATCTTGAAAGTGTCTTTAAAATTTTAACTCACAACTATAGAATATATTATCATATGTGCATAGGGAATAGTGGACCCAGTGTCTTTATTATAATAAAAAATCCTCTAAGCCTTGGAAAATTTCACTTCTATGAACTTTGATTGATTTATCCAGTGAGTTTCCACCTCTCACAACTATATAATAAAAAATACTAAGTGGCTTTAAAAAAAACTGTTACATAAATCTAGATTATTACTTGGAAAGAAAATTATATAAAAGGTCTCAGTGAGATAAATTGTAAAAGGATAAATTACTTTTGTTCCTTTATATTTAAAATATATGTGATCAGGCTCCTATCAAAAAATTGATACATCCAAGAACTTAAAATTCTACATCATAATATTCAGAATGTTTCATACTTTTTTTTTTATCAACATTCCTTCCTACTTTTGCTCAAAACACAGCTTTGCTTTTCAGTATTTGGGATTTTCTTTCGTTTTTTGTTTGTTTGTTTTGGTTATAAGTAACTTAGTTTCTATCTCAGCTCATCCTATCCTTTTGCCAGAAAGCCATTCCCTACTCCTAGCACTGTCCATATTTCCCTGCCAAATGCAACACTTACTTTCATTGGATCAAGAATTTCAAGAATGGAAGAACCTTAGAGATCCCTTCCGAAAAAGATTTAATTCAGGGATCCTTTCTCCAACTTCCTTGTCAGAGGATGGTCCCGGCTCTATTAAACATTCCTGGAGTATTCATGGCCCCTTGTGGCAGCCCTTTCCATTGCTGGAGAGCTTTCATGGATCAAGAGGTTTTCCTTGTGTCCAGACTAGCTGTATGATCCTAAACAAATCACAGCATCTCTTGAGTCTACGTTTCTATACAGCAAGAAGAGGTGATGATTTCCAAGGTCACACAAGTCACAGAATTCTTCCTAATTATTTTAATGGCAGTAAGCAGAATAAAATGCTTGATTGTAACATCTTTGACTCTGAAGGATATTGTCTAAAGGGTGAGGCTGGTGTTTAAGGGGCAGGGCCAGTAATTTTTAACACCATCCAATAAGGACTTTTCAATGCTACCGAGCAGCAGGTCTACATACTGTTCCCTAAAAGGACACCTCCTGGCTACTTGTTCCTTAACGTCCCGCTGCCTAGTCTGCCACTGAAAGCCCCACATGGCACTTAGGGAACTCTCACCATGCATCCATTATTATCGTTATTGCTATTATTATTACTGATATGTTCACAGAAAACCATTACTGCCAAAGTTAGTGGTTGATCTTCCATCCTTATCTACTTATCTGCAATATTTTTCACTGCTGCCCACTCCCATCCTTTAAAAATTATCTTCTTTCTTAGCCCCAGGAGAATCAATCTTTGATTCTCCTTTGCCATGTTTTGATCACTTTTTATGCCCATCCCTTGAAAAGGAGTCAAAAGTTTCTTTGGACCTCTGATCTTCACCAGGGAGAATGATAAACTCCAGCTCTCCTTCTATCCCTGCCACTGTTTGACCTTACAAAGTATTCTCTCTGGGCCTCATTTGTCCCTGAGAAAAGAGAAGGAGCTGCAGTGATGATGTGGAACATCCCTTTAAGCTGTACACTGCTGTGCTAGTCATCTTAATCCCATTCCTGCATTCCTTCAGTATGTGGTAGTTTCAGAAAGCAAGTATAGGCCCGTGATGATGCTAAGACCACCAAGAAATCATTCATTCCAGTATGGGGAGTGATGGGGAGTATGGGGAGAAACCTTAAACACCATCTGGTCTGAAACCTTTGTTTTACAGCTGAGGGAACCTAGGTTCAGAGAGGGTACCTGATTGCCTCAAAGCAGAGACAGGATAATAAGGAGGTCTCCTGGGCTCTCACTTGTTGCAAAATAAGAGTTTAAGTGTTTTCTGGATCTGGTTAAAGTGCGTAATGATATCAGAGTAAAACGTCATACACAAGGTGTAAATTGATCTAGAACACATTCAAGCCTTCCCCTCCCCCTTTAAAAAAATCAACTTTACTATTAGAATTTTGGAGAGATTTGCTATCGGTGGTGCTTTATACAAAATAGCATAATCTGATAAAACATTTTAGATTTGTTTTTAAATAGCCAAATAAAACAAAACATCAAGTCACAGATTACATATAATTACATTAATTCAAATGTCCAAAGCACAGTACAGTAGGGTCTGTTTAATAGTTCACATAATTTAAGATTTACATATACACAAGCCACATGAACCAATATTAGTTTGCTAGAACAGGGATTTAAGAAGTCACTCAGACATTTTGGTATTGACACTTACATATTTATGGCAACAAATTATGATGACTTTAAATTTTCAATGAGATCTTTTGTACAAGGATACACAATGGAAAGAATGTACAAAATGAAAAGACAGGCGAACAAATGTACTTTCCTTGCACTATTTCTATAACACCATATAGGATATGGCATTATCCAGTACATTTTATCAGTGTAGTCTATTCATTGTGGTTTGAAATGGTAATTCCGGCTGAATAATCCCCAAATCTAATTTTGCTTTAGGCTTTATAATTGATGCTTGATGCTTCTTTCTACATCTTTTAAAAATGAAATTGAACACTAGTGTTTTTCCTTAAAATAACCCAACTTTGGTGCTAGTAAGTTAGCAAAGTCTATTTTTAAAGGACACTAATACACAAAGTTTATTTTTTCTTTCAATATCCTAAATAAAGGGACAACGGGAGTCACATCACATCTGGGCCTGCTCTGAAATTATCAATAGTGCTAAAGACTAAGATATTGTTATCTAGAACTTAAACTTTGGAAAACAACCCCATCTTTCTCTGGCACACTGAGGAACTAAAGTGCTTTACCTCATTTCCTACCAATCATTTTAAGAGACCATTTGGTTGTATTTCAAAGAACAAAACAACACAATTTCTGTCCTGTTGTTTATTTTGCAGACCACATACAAAGTTAAATATGAAGAGATTAAATTATGACATCATACAAATATAGGCACAAATTAAGTGGATGCCACAAAAGGTGTGTCAGAAAACACTGAATTGACTGAATCTGAGTCAGATTTCCCCCTCGTGGACTTTAGGATGCCCTCAGCTATCACTGCCTCGCTGGGAAAGAGCCTGACTTTCCCGTTCTGACCTGCTGCAGTATCCTTCAGGGGTTCCAAAAACACCACTCTTTTACCTGCACCTGCCTTCCGTTCATCAGCGGAGGCATCACTAGCAGGGCCAGGACTGAGAATCGATGAATGGGCATTGCTTTGGTGTAGCATATTTTTCTGTCTCTTGGTTTTACACTGGCAGGGACATGGAGTCAGATAGAGGTACAAAAGTACCAAAACGATACTGGCCACGCAAGCAGCAAGAGTGGTAAAAGCTGTGTTAAATGCCTCATGAGCATGGGATCTGCTTACAGTGAAATTGCTTACATTTATTGTGACGTCCACAGTTTCATTTAACAGGCGTTGCTTATTCATTGCGATACAAGAATACACTCCAGCATCCTCCAAACGAGGGCTTTCTATAACCAGACTTCCATTGTGAAACACGTGAAAGTTTTCCATCTCTTTATCTGGCTCTAGCAGTCTGTTATCTGGACCCACCCAGATGAAATCGGTATTTGCATTACCTCTCTTGCTGTCACAGTGGACAATCAGTCTTTCCCCGACCTGAGCCTCATGAATAAAGCCAAGCGCACGAAAGGAACCATTGATGATGCTGTCAGAGCAATTCATAAAGCTATCCTGGAGCAGAAGTACCTGACGCGAGTGCCTGGAGTCAGACCACAGGCGACAGGTGTAATCGTTCTTAAAATCCATCACTGAGCTAAAGTGCCGACGATACCAAAAGACCAGCAAGGAGTACAGGGAACAGTCACAGACAAATGGGTTTCCATGAAGGTAGATACCTCTCAGTTGTTTTCCTGGCACTAAATTTATATGGTGCATTGGCATGGAAGGAATTCGGTTATAAGAAACATCTAAAAATATCAGTTCTGCCAGCTTGAACCTTCCAACATACAAATCCATTGGAAACTGTGTGAGAAAATTTCCACTTAAGTAGAGTTTCTGCAACTGGGAGAGCCCTCCAAATGCTGAAGGATCGAGATAGGATATGTGATTGTTGTAAAGCAGAAGCACTTCCAGAACCTTTAACTCTTGGAATACAGCATTTTTCACTGTCTTCAGCTTATTGGACGATAAGTCAAGACACTTCAAATTTGGAGTTGTGGAAAAACTGCCAGTGGAAATGCTGGTGATGTTGTTATGACGAAGAATTAGGGTGTTCAGCTTTGCAAATGATACTGGAATCCACTCAGAATCCAGAAGCCCAATTCTGTTATAACTCAGGTCCAGTCTCTTAATCAGTCTGAAAAGGTTCCCAGGCACCTTGGACAGGTTTTTGTTGGTGCAGCTGACGATGTCAGTGGCACAGATGCAAGCGGTGGGGCACACTCCAGAGGCGCCAGGGCCCACAGTCACTGTGATCATCAGCAAACACAGCAGCTCCCTGCAGCCCGGTCTGACCGCTCCAAGCAGGCTGGGCAGAGTGTGTACACGTAACGACATTATGGTCTCCTCTGAGTCTCTTCCCGGTGTCTTTCCCACCGGCTCAGACTCCCACCAGTGAACCTGGCAAACAATTAATATTTCAGAGGGGGTAAAAAGCAGAAACTGACTACCACTAGTTAACCCATAAGAGCCATACCTTCCTTTCTTTCCAATAACTTTTGAAATGGATTTTATTTCACAATAGGGAGCTCTGTGTTGCCTCTTCACTGTTAAATGTATTCTTTCCTCTTTCCTGGGTTAGTCGTGCTTATAAAAATTTAGTCACATTCTCTCCATACCACCGTTTCACCCACCATCAGAAACTCAATTTTTTCCTAAGGTGCATCCTGCGTTGTTGTTTTTTAACTCCCTCCAACAAACACAACTATACGCAAACGTAGCCTACAAACAATTAAACGGAAATACTTAGCAACCACCCATCCATAAAACAACTCACGGAGCTGGGGAGCCTCGCGGGCTCCGGGGAGGCTGCCTACGCGGTGCCTTCCGAAGGTCTGCGCGTCCGTCTGTCCGTGTCCGTCACTCTTGCACCTTCCGACTTCCTTTCCCTCCGGCTCCCGGCGGGCGGCAGCCTCTCGCCGGCTCTCAACTTTGAGGAGTTTCAAGCAGCCGCAGCGGCAGCAGCAGCCCTGGACGCAGCAGCCAAGCTCTTCGCTGGCTCCCGGGGGCTCTCCCGGGCTCCTCTCATTGCAGGCTGAAGGTACCGCCTCGGCGCTCTGGCCGCCGTGTGCCCGTGCGCTGGGCGCCCCGCTCCCGGAGCCGGGGCCGCGGGAGGGGGCGCAGGCAGCTGGGCGGCAGCGGGCGGCCCCGCCTCTCCGCACTCGGGAGGCTGCAGGACCCGGGGTTCCCGTGCGCCCGAGGCCAGGAGAGGGGCTGGGGGGCCGGTCCCACCCCTGCGCCTCCTGCCTCCTGCGGGCAGCAGCTCGGAGCCTGCGGGAGGCAGCCGGCTGGGCGCGTGGTGGGGGGCGCGCGGTGCGGAGGGGGCGGCGGCGCAGCAGCCAATCCGAGAGGCGGCCGGCGCCCCCTCATACCAACCCGCGGTGCACCCGCCTTCCTCCTCCAGCGCCCACCCGGACCTCTTGAACGGCCGCGCAGAGCGGGGAGGAGGCAGGGGTCCACACCAGATGCCCAGACTCTCGTCCTAGGGTCAAGACGCCCCAACCCACTCGCCTACCAATTACGTCCCTTCGTCCAGCTCCAAGCTGGGCAGTAACTGGGTCCAGGAAGGCTAAAGGGGACACGCCCAACCACCCAGGGAGGGTCTCACCTTTGGAGACCCATTTCGCGGCGGCTGCACAGGTCACGTCTCTCTCCCCACCCAAGCCAGAGTCCCCGGACCTCTTAGAGCTTTGCTTTGGGGCGAGGGCCAAGGAGGCTTTCCCGGCGCCCGGTGCAGTTGACTGTCTGGGTTTACAAAATAAACCCAGAAGCCGCCTGACGTCTCCGCTCGCATATCGGGAGGAGGTCGCGGGAAGGGAAGTCGGGAACGTTTCCTCTCCACAGGGATCTCTGCTGGGAGGAAGTAACCGGGGTCACCCCTCACCTCCCTGGGAAAGTTCTATCCCTTTCCTAACTCAGGAGGCGGCAACAGGGATGGTGTCCAATTCAAGAAGGAGGAGGGCAGGAAAGAAGGCTTGCAGCCGACCTTCCGGCTGGAATGCAAAGATAAGGGTAATAACCCAAATAATAATCCCAGAGCAGACCTTTTTTTCTTTTTCTTTTTTCTCTCTTCTCCTTTCCCTCTTCTCTCTCAACTCTGTCTTTGTCTCCGCCACCTCCGCGTCTTTTGCAAGCGTGCTCGTGGCGCGTGCGGGACAGGGACGTAAGGGGCGTGTGCGCGGAGGCTCTTCATCCCTTCCAGAGATGCCGCCGCCGACCAGGGCGCTTTGGTTTGGCAAGCACAGAAGGTGCAAGCCGAACAAGGCCATCCAAAAATGAGGTGGAAGCTATGAGGCTGATGAGCTCTACGATTAAAAATCCATTTTTGTTTAATTCCAAGATAAGTTTTAACGATGGGATTTGAGTGAGCCAAATGGCCCTCTTGGCCATTATATCCGGATTAAAAGAAATAAATTACTGCCCTGACAAAAGATGCCAACCACAGTGGAATGAAAAGCAACCAAATTGAGAGAACAGTTGGGGCAGGATAGATAACTTGTAATATTACTTAAAAATAAAAATGATGAGTACAACCAACTCTTCCTCCCCTCCCCTGCTCACCTTTTCACTTCAGCGATCTTGAATTTAGTGGAAGTTGTTTCCCACATGGTCCATGAGTCATTGTTGTGGTCAGGCAGATCTGTTAGACCAACGCCTAATTTAAATAGAATTGTTTGTGGATTAAAGCTGGGCTAGCACTAATAAATCTAGACATTTTCAGATGAAAACAACTTGATGCAGATTAATTTATTTCATGAAAAGTTGAATTTTATCATAAGAACACAGCCTACAATGCTTCATGCAAGCCTTTCTCACTGTGCACTTCCAGGGGAAAGGCAGAAGTTGAGATTTTCTGGTATTAGTCCACACTTCCTGGGGTTCTCAAAAAAACTTGGTCTCCAGGCCTTCAATTTTATAGAGTTTGGATAGT
Organism: Piliocolobus tephrosceles; assembly: GCF_002776525.5. NCBI lineage: Eukaryota > Metazoa > Chordata > Mammalia > Primates > Cercopithecidae > Piliocolobus > Piliocolobus tephrosceles. Next base: position 44,144,957 of record NC_045443.1, read on the forward strand.
TATTACAGAGGAATAGAATTAAAATTGCTCGGAGGAATATTTTTTAAACGACTAATAAATGACCAGGTTTTTGCAGTATTTTACCAATTAATTAACATAGTATTTTTAGGACACCATGAAGGCAGAAGAAAGACCTGTATTTAATGCAAAAATAGTCTAAAAAGAATAAGTGATTCAAAAAAATTGAAACAGGAAGGTTATATTATCATATAGGCATATTGTAGAAACATGCAGAGAATACACAGCAAAAGTAAACTAATTGTGCTCAAAATCCATAGACAAGGCAATTTATCCATTTGAAGACCTGATTTGGGGGGGTTTCACATGTTTGTGAGGGGGAAGAAGGTTGTAAAAAGATTGAGTTTACCAACTGGGAGGAAAGAAAGATAATAGTTGATCTTAAGGTATAAGATGTGACCTTATTTTGTGGAGGATAACATTTTTATCTTTCTAGCATCCCTTCTCCTCCTTCTAACAGATTCCCTCTTTCCACTAGAAGGTAAATTCCAAGAGGATAGCAGTTTTATCTGTTTTGGGTATTGCTGTATTCTCAGCTCCTAGAACCCTGCTTACCACATTCAATAAATTTTTGATAAATGAACTGATGAACAGGGAACCTATTCAAAGTGGTTAAGATAACGGTTTACGCCACCTGAATCTGCTGGTTGCTGTCCTGCCTTTTATTCTTTGAAAGCTTGTCTTAAAAATGAAGGGGAAGAAAGAGAAAGAGGAAGCCTGTAAATGTTATTTGAGTCCTGGATCTGGTAGTACCTGAAGGCCACTGCATACTTTTACTTCCTTTTTAATTATATTTTCCACCCCACCCCCCTTTTTAGCTTAAATTATTTTGACTTGTGAGTATGTCGCTTGTGACGGACAGAGTACTAACACATGTAATGATGGTGATAATAAATATGTACTGAGCCATTATTATATGCCAAACACTGAGCTATGCGTTTTACATGCATTGTTTCATTTATTGCTCACCACAGCCCTGTGACATTATATAATCCTATAACCCAGATGGTAAACAACTGTGTTCCAAATTATTTGAAAATGAAATGGGATGCAATTATCTCGAGGTTCTATTTGAAGGATTTAGATTGAACAGAAAAGAGACGTTTCTGCCAGGGTGGTTCCAACCTGGAATGGGTTGCCAAGACAGATGGTTGAGTTGCCTTCTTAGGAGTTTAAAATAGGATGCAATAGATATTCCTCTGGCCTCTTCCACATGACATAATACATTGGTAGTTTTGACCATTTAGTAATGACTCCAAGGAATAGTAGAATGTGGCTTGACACTTGACATAATTCTGAATCTAGTGTACTGAGAAGGGTGTGTGGTCATGTGAGTGTCTAACTGGGTTTGGAAATACCTTCTGCCTGAGGCAGTAATTTGAGGTGATGAAATCACAGGAGTTCTAGCCCTGTGATTTCCACAATTTCTCAGGTTATAATCAAAGATTTAAGGAATTAGAGATATGAGACAAGAAATTAATAGCACATGTTTGATGATTCTAAGTCATTTTTACTAATAATTAACACTTCAATAGCACTTTATGTCCTAAGAAGGGCTTTCACATTCTTTATCTCCTTTGATTCTACCCTGCGTCCTGTAATCAGGTGGAATTTATGCACTGGCAGATATCTTGTTGCCTCTTTTTTTGGCGTGAGGCACGCTGAGTGTTCTTTGGAGATGGAGCTCACTGGGGTCACTGATTGCTGCATATAGGAGCTTCCTGTGGCGTCTCCTCACTCTGGCGGGCAGCACTCTTAATAGGATTTTTACAGTGTGACTTAGCTTGAACCCACAAGAAAAACATACCTTTGCCCAGCAACTATGAAGTGCACTCAGCTCCTACAGCATCCTGTTCTTCTCCTGGCCTCCTCCAGTTGGTTTTTGTAAATTGCCTAAGATTTTTTATAGAACCAGATCTCTCACCCAATCCTGTATCTTTCGTTATATGGAGATATATTTTCAGGGAAAACTCAGACTCCAGCTCCTGTGCTTTCTGAACTCCAGGAGGCATGTGTCAGCTTGTGGCATGTTTCTCTGGACGCTCCCTCTACTTGGCTGGAAATGGAGGTATAGAATGGGAGTATTCTGCAGGAGGTACTGTGTGTCCTCCCCAGGAAGAGCTCACAATGGGGCTACTCTTTAAGCAATCTCCACTCACCCATCTGGTTGTTCTGTCTCTTATCTTCATTGATATAGGCTGGACAGTTTTTTGTTTTTTAATTTACTTGAGATAAAATCCACATGACATAAAATTCACCATTTTAAAGTGTGCAGTTCAGTGATTGTTTAATCACAATACTGTGCAACCATCACCACTATCTAATTATAGAATACAGATGCTCTTCAATTTACAACGGGATTACATTCCAAAAAAAAAAAAAAAAACTCAATAAATAAGTTAAAAATGCATTTATTACACCTAATCTACTGAACATCGTAGTTTAGCCTACCCTACCTTAAATGTGCGCAAAACACTTACATTAGCCTACGGTTGAGCAAAATCGTCTAATACAAAGTCTATTTTATATTTTAAAAAGTGTTGAATTGCTCATGGAATTTATTGAATACTGTACTGGATGTGAAAAACAGAGTGATTGCATGGGTACTTGAAGTATGGTTTCTACTGAATGTATATCACTTTCACACCATTGTAAAGTTGAAACATCCTAAGGCAAACTGAATCATCATAAGTCAGGGACTGTGTATTTTCATCACCCCAATAGGAAGCCCTATGCCTATTAAGCAGTTACTCCTATTTTCCTTTCTCTCAGTCCCTGGCAACCACTAATGTACATTCTGTTTCTATGGATTTGCCTATTCTGGACATTTTATATAAATGGAATCACTCAATATGTGTTTTTTTGTGTCTGGCTTCTTTCACTTGGCATGTTTTCTAGGTTTGGATGGGGATTTTGAGCTAAGGATTGCAGAATCTGTTAGGATCACGCTGTTGAAAGACCTGCATAGGTTAGCCGCACTTGAACTTGGAATGTGGTTGTGGGGACCAAAGTTCCGTTTATCCGGAGTCTTGAATTATAAAAGTATTAAGCCTTTGTGTGGTTGTAGAAACCTACCAAAATTACAAGGTGAGGAGATTTAAGAGGCCATCTAAAATTTAGCTTCAGTAAAAAACATTTAGATTGGGCTCGGTGGCTCATGCCTGTAATCCCAGCACTTTGGGAGGCCGAGGGTAGTGAATCACTTGAGGTCAGGAGTTGGAGACCAGCCTGGCCAACATCTCTACTGGAGAATCCCTGTCTCTACTAAAGTTACAAAAATTAGCCAGGCATGGCAGCACATGCCCATAATCCCAGTTACACAGAAGGCTGAGGCACGAGAATCGCTTGAACCTGGGAGGCAGAGGTTGCAGTGAGCCGAGATCACACCATTGCACTCCAGCCTGGGTGACAGAGCAAGACTCTGTCTCAAAACACAAAACAAAAAACCCATTTAACCTCTCCAGGAACCTTAAGAGTTAGTTGAGGATATAACAATTGCCTATTTCTAAAGTTCTTTTCAGCTTCAAAAAATTAACTTGATTTTCTGATAACAATGTGTCCTCTGTTGCTCAAGTCCCGGGAACCCTGGGTTTTGTTTCTTCACTCGCCAGTTAGCACTGCCCTGGGCAGACACAGACTCCTCTTCTCTCTCCAGTGAATGACGGTCAGTCCCATTGCTACTTCAGGAAAAGTAACTTAAGGCAAGTTCTTTATAGTTGAGAGATCACTTTAATCTATTAAGTATTCTATTGTGATGGGTATCACATGTTCGTTGCAGTATTTCCTTAACGTGCAACAGGGATGTGAGTAAATAAATTCGTGTACATACATCTGGTATATACATTCTTATTGAAATAACGTGGCAAGGGACTATCTGGTGACAAAGCAAAAAAATTACAAAATGGTATGGTTCCAGTTTTTGTAAAAGAAAAAAAAAATATGTATGTTAATTATATGGTGTGCATAGATAATCATCTGAAAAATTATGTACCTGTGCCATAGCAGTGTTTCTTTTAACATATTTCTTCTCTTTCCTTATCCGTACATTCTATTATTCTAGAGTCCGTTGTGAGAAGAAAAGGTACAATGAAAACTTAACAGTTTTTAAAGTCATGTGCATCAATGTTTCTGCTTAATTTGGTTACTACTTCGGAATCAACTACTGTACTTTCAGAGAGAAAAACCCTCTTCTGGCTTCTCAGGCAGGAAGTGACTCAGACCTCCCCTGTTTTGAGGCATGATAGTTGCTGTCCTGCTTTAGCTCTGCATTGTTTATTTGGTGGATATTTACTGAGTACCCACTGTGTGTGCCAGGCGCTATTCTTTAGACTGAGAATTACAGCCATGCATAAATGCTGCAATAGCCATACAAGTCTGACTAAAATTAGGCACATAATAGATATTTAAATATTTCTTATTACCCAGTTGTCCACATTCCCATGTTTAGGGTTCAACAACCTTGGGTGTGATCAACTTCCAATAGTTATGAGTCCTGCCTAATGGCACATTCTTAGTCCAGCCTTGGTGAAGGTGGCATGGCCCCCTGCCCACATTGCTTTTGGTTTTTCAATGAGAAACAAAAAGAAAAATAACAATTAAAAATTTTTTTTCTAATTCTTAAAGTTCTGTACTATGTGCTTACAAAAAAAAAAAAGGAAGTTACAGGAAAAAGAATCAGAGAATGCTGTTTACAATCTCACTGGTAAGTTACAATTTCTGCTCAAATAATAAACCCATTGAAGTGAGGAAGATGAGAAGTTTGCAAAAGGATGGTCTTTTTTCTTTGTCATAATTATATAATGAGAGAAACAAGCAGACCTCTTTTTAAATACTTTAACATTCTCAGCTTTAGGAATAAAATAAGCAGATGAAAATTTGCTTTAAAAAACGCAGTGTGTCAAAACTGTGCATCTAACATTACAGTTATCTCTTGAGATTTTGGTCATAAATGGCAGGTGCTCTAGTTTTTATTTTGCTCATTGTTAGCCTGAAGAGATCATCTGATTGAATTCTTAAATGCTATTATATCCCTCAAAACTGGGGTTAACTTTGCCTCTCTGATAAATATGGATAATATTTAACAAACCTAGTTTAGAGAACTATCTGAAGCATTCAGAGTCCTATTTTATGCCCTTTAAAAAGTTTGATTTCCTGTAGCAGTAATTAATTTATCATAGCTTTATAAAGAGAATCTAATTATTCAAGTAATATCTAATTTGAAGTAGCCATTATTCACCAACCAACGTTAACACTAAACAAAATAAAATTGAGAAAAGAATCAACTCTCTCCATTATACAGTCAGCACTATTGCAAATACTTATTCAATTACTTTCAGCAAACACAAGGCCCTCTGTGGTGGCTGCTCCATGGGTAATTTGCTCTGGAACTCTGATCTTTCAGTTTGTGACAATGAAAAGAAACATCACATTAATATAGGAGAAGACAGAAGGACCTCACGAAAGACCTAAGAAAGTGGTCTTGATAATAAGACCTACCACTTATTATATTCTCACCATATACCAGGCTTCTCATTTAATTCTTATAAAGGGCTTTAGAGATGGGCATTAGCATCCCCATTTTCTAATGAGGGCCATGGGGCTTAGTTGGTTTATATAACCTGCCCAAGATTAGTGGTAGAAGCAGATTTCTCACAGAAGTCTGCCTTGCTCTGGATTGATGCTTAACAATTAGTTCTAATGCTTCCCATTTAGGAAGTAGCAAGGTCAGCCATAATTTAAATTCCATTCAGCAAATATTGTTAGTCCTGGCCATACTCCCAGAGCCATGATATGGTTACTCTCCTCTAGGAATTTGTAGTATTATTAGAAATAATTATAGGATATAAGGTAGTATAGAATTCAATTCCAAATTGGATAAAACCATGAGCCAAAGTATTTGCAACAGAAAATATATACTTTGGGCATTCAAAAATTCCAAATATTCCAATTCAAAATTTTAGATCTTACTCACTTTGTTGGAAAAGTATCTGATTCAACAAAGTAAATTGTATGCAAATAAAAATATAATCTGGGGAAACCCGTTAAATGGTCAGAGATGAAAATTATCTCTTAGAATTAAGCAGTACTAACATGAATCCCTATCGGTCATCTTTTCTGTGGCACTCACAATAAACAATTATAAGCAAAGAAAGTAGTGTCTCTCTCCTGCACATACCAAGGAACTGAAACACCTTCTAATTAAATGCCAAATAGAGTATTTAATAAAAAATCAGATTCCTGGATTTTGTTCCAGAACATCCATTTATTATTAACTGTATAACCCTAGGTAAATGACTCAACCTTTTGGATTCTCAGCTTCCCCATTTGTAAGATGGAAACACAGTACTAATATGTGCACTGTTTAATTTCACAAAGTTGACTGAGATGAAACATGTAAAAAGTGCTTTGGTGAACTATAAAGCTGTAAAAGAGTACTGCCTTATTGCCCTTATGCCTTGGATGTGGTCTGACACAGCACAGATGTTTAACAAATGTTTGTTGAACCTAATGGCTAGGTTTATGTGCAAAATAAACAGAGCTGGAGAGGTGTCTCAACACAATGTTTGTACTAATTATGTGGCTCCCCCGAGCCTGGCTGTACCAGAGTCCAGCAGGTCCTCATTTCGCTCAGCTCTGCCTTACTCTCCATGGTGCTCTCTCTCAGCTGCTGCAGACTGGAATGAGTTCACGGATCTGCATGCCTAGGATTCTCAAAACCCCTGGGGACTTGAAGGTGGCATGTTGTGGGGAGCAACCTCAGTGACCTTTAGTAGAGAGTAAGGGTCAGCAATCTCAAAACACACTGGAGAGTACCCAGAGGGGTTTTGAACTACAGGGAAAGCAAAATAAATAAAAATAATAATCACTTCCTCCAGAGAGCAGTTTTGACATGCTGCTACTTGTCTCTTGCATTGTGATAAAAATACATGGTAGGAAATCAATGCAGGTTTCCTTAGCAGCTGTTGTATAGAAGAGGTCAGGTGCAAATCTGAACAAGTTGCTGAAGGATGAGTCTGCTCACAGACATTTCCTGCTTCATGGAAACAGCCAGATGATAGAAAACATGCTTAACATGACGATTGTCCATGTATATCTCAAAGTAAAATTTTCCATTCACTCAATAATTATTAAAACTCCTGGATGTCTAAATTCCTCTTGTCTCAATTTCCTTTCCTGGGAAGGCTCTGAGAACCTTGGCTCCTTGGCTCCATTTTTAGAAACAGATATGCATTGCCCCAATGAACATTAATGTGTTTGTTTGTAGGGGGTATCTGGGTGAAAGATAGGCAATAGGATCTTCAGACAGGGCCACCTTTATAACATTGACTTAGCTCAGCTTGACAGGTCCAGAAACTTGGTATTTTTGGTGTCCCGGGGCTAATTTTATAAATGGAGAGGGACTTAAAATATAAACCAAAAGGCCAGGCACCGTGGCTCACGCCTATAATCCCAGTGCTTTGGGAGGCCAAGGCGAGCAGATCACGAGGTCAAGAGATGGAGACCATCCTGGCTAACAAGGTGAAACCCATCTCTACTAAAAATATGAAAACAAAAAATTAGCAGGGCATCGTGGCAGGCATCTATAGTCCCAGCTACTTGGGAGGCTGAGCCAGAAGAATGGCATGAACCCGGGTGGCAGGGCTGGCAGTGAGCCGAGATCACGCCACAGAACTCCAGCCTGGGCGACAGAGCGAGACTCCGTCTCAAAAAAAAAAAA
>NC_045443.1:44152791-44157311 GCF_002776525.5 Piliocolobus tephrosceles
AAAAAAAAAAAAAAAAAAAAAAAAAAAAACCATACCTACAAATCTGGCATTTATTCTCTGGCTGCAAGAAAGCTTTGGGAAGCCAAGTATGTTTGGTGAATGTGAAATAATAAAGAAGAGTAATTCATTTGATGACTTGAATGTTTAGTGGTATCAAGCTACTGTGCATGACAAATCCCTTGTCACAAAAGAGATATATTTGCCAATAAGACTGAATATTTGGATGGGCTGGATAAGACACTGTCATCCCCAGGTAGAAGGCATGAAGCAGTTAATCAGTGAAGTCTCTCTCTTTTTTTTGAGACAGAGTCTTGCTCTGTCGCCCAGGCTGGAGTGCAGTGGCGTGATCTTGGCTCACTGCAACCTCTGCCAACCGGGTTCAAGTAGTTCTCCCGCCTCAGCCTCCTGAGTAGCTGGGATTACAGGCACACACACCATGCCCAGCTGATTTTTGTATTTTTAGTAGAGACAGGGTTTCACCATGTTGGCCAGGCTGGTCTCAAACCCCTGATCTCAAGTGATCCACCCACCTCTGCTTCCCAAAGTGCTGGGATTACAGGCGTGAGCCACAGTGCTGGGCCTGAAGTCTTAATAAACAGGAAATACAATGGCCCCATGATTCTGCCCAAATCAGAAAATTGCCCATTCTGTTAAAGATAATCTCTCTCTATTCCTTTATCAGCCCAATAACAGAGAATGCAAAGACAACACATCATAAATATGGTAGAATGGTGATCACACACAAGAGAGGCAAATGGACAAAGAACAGAGAACTCCTATCAGAAAGACATTATCAGACAGCTGAGGAGCCACGTGGAGAAAAAAGCCAGTGCCCAGAAGAATGTCATGAGATGCAGGCATTTTGCAAAGCCTTAATAAAATCAATATAAATATGTATATGGAAAGTGAACTGAACAATTACATAAGCAGAAATTAAGTTCTGTCCAATCCTTCTGATGGAAAAAAAAAAAAAAAAATCCAGCAAAGACAATCATGAGGCAAGAATCATGTACCATGCATAGAAGCGGAGCAACAGAGCAAAGGCAACCACACCCTTGTAACCATCACCCAAATCAAGAAACAGGACATTACTAGCTCTCCAAAAATTTCCTCTGTTCCCTTCTAGTCACTCATTTCCCTGTGGTAACCATTCTGCTGACATCTAACAACATAGATTAGCTCACCTATTTTTATACTTTGTATAAATGGAGTATATACTCTTTTGTGTCTGGTTTCTACTGCTCATCTTTATGTTGGAGAGATTCATCTATACTTTCGTATGTAGTTGTAAATCATTCTCACTGCCATTGATACAGCCCAAATTCTGTGGCTATATCACAATTGGTTTAACTATTTTGTTGTTCATGGGCCATTTTATTGGAACAACATTGGAATATCTGGAACATTGTTCCAACCATCCAACAAATGGTTGTTCCAATATTTGTCTACTAACAAGTACTTTTGCCGTGAACATTCTAATGCATGTCTTTTGGTGAACATATGCATACATTTCTAGTGGGTGTATGCCTTGAAATCTGTTTGCTGGGTTACAGGTTATGCACATGTTCAACTTTAGTAGTAACTCCCACTTCTCCAAAGTGGTTGTATCAGTGTATTATCCCACAAGTGGTATATGGTAATTCTTATTCCTTCACATCCTTGCCAACACTTATTATTTTCCATCTTTTTCATCTAAGCCATTTTGGTGGATAGCAAGTGTTATTTTATTACGGTTTTAATTTGCATTTCCCTGAGAATTAATAGCAATTTTCTGTATGTTTAGTTACACATCCTCTTTTATGAGACTTTTGCCCATTATGCTGTTGAATTGTTCAGCTTTTTCTTATTGACTTGTAGGTGTTCTTTATACATTCTAGATACATTGTGTTTTTTAATCATATATGTGTGTGTTTGCATTGGATATAAATTAATATATATTAATATTTTTCTCTCAACATGTAGGTTGCCATTTCACTCAGTTTGGGGGAACAGAAGTTTTTAGTTTTAATGTAGCCAAGTTATCACATTTTTTCCTTTTATGATTAATGCTTTTTCATTTGCTTATTTTCTATTTAACAAAGCATTGCTGACTCCAAGGTCATGAAGATGTTCTACTCCAGAAGTTTTGTTTCATCTTTCAATTTATTTCTGCAGCCCATTTGGTATTGACTCTTGTGTGTAATGTGAAATAAACATTAGAATACCTTTTTTTCCACTTGAATGTTGAATTGACACAGCACAATTTATCTAAAAGATTATCCTTTTTCCTACTGCATTGCAGGATCACCTTTATCATAAATCATGCCATCATATATGTGCAGATCTACTTCTGGATTCCCTGTTGTGTTTCATTGGACAGTTATCTGTTCTTGCACCAGTACCACACAGTTTTGATTGTCATAACTTTATAATAATAGTTTCTGATATATCATAGTGTAAGTCCTCTATATTTATTCTTCAAGAATGCCTTGGTGATTTCCAGCTTTTACATTTTATATGAATTTTAGGAAAACTTGTCAATTTCTGGAAAAAGAAGAACCTATAGCTTAGACTTTGACCAAAATTGCATGGATGAATGTACTCATTTGGAGAGAACTAACATCTTTACAATATTGAGTGTTCCAATTATAATGATGCATATGCTTCCATTTATTTATCTCTCCTTTAATTTTTCTCAATAATATTTTTTAGTTTTCAGTTGGAGATCTTGCACATCTGTAATTAGATTTATTTCTAGGTGTTTGAGGTTTTTGATGCTATTGTAAATAGGTTTTATTTTCTATTTGTTTATTGCCAGTATAGACAAATACAACTAGATTTATATGTTGACTGTGTATCCAGTTCCTTCCTATATTCTCTTATTAATTCTAAGAATTTGTCCTTATATTCTCTAGAAATTTTGAATGTACATGATCTTATTGTCTGGAAATGACAATTTTATTTCTTGCTCACCAGTCTCCATGACATTTCTTTCTTTCTCTGGCCTTTTGCATTGGCTAGACCTCCTTCTACATTGTTGGACTGAAATGATGACAGTGGTCATTCTTGACCCAGTTCCAATCTTAAGGGGAAGTTTTCAATATACTACCATTAAGAATGATGTTTGCTGTGGATATTTTGGAGATATTCTTTATGAGATTAAGGAAGTTCTGTTCTTAATTGATTACATGTTTTCATCACAAATGGTATTGAATTTATCAAATGCTTTTTCTGCATTTGAGATGATCATATGATTTTACTCCTTTTTCTGTGAATTATGTTTATGATTTTTGAATGGTAAGCCACACTTGCACACTTGGACTAAACTTGCAGTCCACCTAATATTTTGTTAAGAATTTTTAAGTAATGTTTATGAGAAAGATGGGCTTGCAATTTTCTTTCTCACAATGCTTGTCAGGGTTTAAAAATCAAGCTTATGCTATTATAATTTTTTTTAAGTCTGGAAAGCTCACCTTCTGTTTCTGTGTTCTGGAAGAATTATACAAGACAGCTGTTAATTTTTCCTTAAGTGTTTGGAAGAATTCACTGGTAAACTATCTAGGCCCAGGCTTTTCTTTTTTAAAATAATGGGCTTAATTTCAAAAAAACACATCCTAAATTATTGATATTTTTATCTCTTCTCCTGTCAGTCCTGGTGAATTGTGTTTTCAAAGAGTTTGTCTATTTCATCCAAATTGTCAAATTTATCAGCATAAAGTTATTTTAAGTTTCCTTTCATTGTCCTTTTGATGCTTGTATGATCTATAGTGATATCTCCTTTTTCATTGCTGTTGTTGCAAATTTGTTTTCTGTATTTTTTTTTTTATCAGTCTTCTTTAGATTTTGATGTTTTTAAACAACTGACTTTGGCTTTATTGTCCTTTTTATATGTTTGATTTTTATTTCCTTGGTGTTTGCTTTTATCTTTACCATTTCTTTTTTTTATTTTTTTTATTTTTATTTTTATTATACTTTAAGTTCTAGGGTACATGTGCATAACGTGCAGGTTTGTTACATATGTATACTTGTGCCATGTTGGTGTGCTGCACCCATCAACTCGTCAGCACCCATCAATTCATCATTTATATCAGGTATAACTCCCCAGTGCAATCCCTCCCCCCTCCCCCCTCCCCATGATAGGCCCCAGTGTGTGATGTTCCCCTTCCCGAGTCCAAGTGAACTCATTGTTCAGTTCCCACCTATGAGTGAGAACATGCGGTGTTTGGTTTTCTCTTCTTGTGATAGTTTGCTAAGAATGATGGTTTCCAGCTGCATCCATGTCCCTACAAAGGACGCAAACTCATCCTTTTTTTATGGCTGCATAGTATTCCATGGTGTATATGTGCCACATTTTCTTAATCCAGTCTGTCACTGATGGACATTTGTGTTGATTCCAAGTCTTTGCTATTGTGAATAGTGCCGCAATAAACATACGTGTGCATGTGTCTTTGTAGTAGAATAATTTATAATCCTTTGGGTATATACCCAGTAGTGGGATGGCTGGGTCATATGGTACATCTAGTTCTAGATCCTTGAGGAAT
>NC_045443.1:44157711-44339560 GCF_002776525.5 Piliocolobus tephrosceles
TGGTGTTTTAGACATGAAGTCCTTGCCCATGCCTATGTCCTGAATGGTACTACCTAGATTTTCTTCTAGGGTTTTTATGGTATTAGGTCTAACATTTAAGTCTCTAATCCATCTTGAATTAATCTTCGTATAAGGAGTAAGGAAAGGATCCAGTTTCAGCTTTCTACTTATGGCTAGCCAATTTTCCCAGCACCATTTATTAAATAGGGAATCCTTTCCCCATTTCTTGTTTCTCTCAGGTTTGTCAAAGATCAGATGGCTGTAGATGTGTGGTATTATTTCTGAGGACTCTGTTCTGTTCCATTGGTCTCTATCTCTGTTTTGGTACCAGTACCATGCTGTTTTGGTTACTGTAGCCTTGTAGTATTTTACCATTTCTTTTTGTAAGTTTGATTCCTGCTCTCTCTACTTTCTTGAAATTAACACTTAAATCATTGATTTTCAGGCTTTTTTCTTTCTAATATGGAATATAACACTATATATTTCCTTCTAAGCACTAATTTTAGTTTTTTCACATGATTTTTCCAATGTAATTTTTATTATTTAAGTTTAAAAACTAATTTCTTTTTTTTTTTTTTCTTTATCCCATGGATTATTTCGAGTATATTGCTTAATTCTGAGCACTTGGGTTTTTCCTATTGTTGTTACTGATCTTTAGCTTAACTTCTATTGTGGTCAGAGAAGACGTTCTGAAAGATTTCAATATTTTGAAATTGTTGAGACTTTTTTCATGTTCTGACATGTTGATTCTAATAAATATTCTTTGTATACTTGAAGTGAATATGAAGTGGTCATTAGGTGCAATTTTGCATACATGGCATTAGATTAGATATGTTAACTATACTGTTTATATCTTCTATATCCTTACGAATTTTTTATTTTTCACTTTTTCTGCTACATGTTTGAAAGAGATGCACTAGTGCCTTCCACTGTGATTGCTGATTTGTACATTTTTTCTCATTGTTCTGTCCATTTTTGTTTAATTTATTTTGAAGCTGTATTATTAAGTGCACAAAGATTTAGGATTGTACTCATTTCCTATTGGACTTATTTATTTATAATTATGAGCTGTTTCACTTCATCTCTAATAATGTTTCTTGCCTTAAAGTTCACATTGTCTGATATTAGTATAGCTAGACAGCTTTAGGAGCAGGGGCAGGTTTGTGTTTGCATGGTATGTTTGGCTTTCCTTTCACATTAAACATTTCTTTTTATTAGATTTGAAGATTTGGATTTATTTTTTATCTAATCTGACAGTATTTTACTTCAAATTTTGCTTATTACCATTCAGTGTAATCACTGACATCACTGGGTTTATAGCTACCATCTTATTTTTCATTTTCTATTGAGCTCTTTCATATTCCTTTTGTTGTCATTTCGTGCTCTTTTTTTGCCCTCTTTCCTCTACTTTTTTTTTATTATTCAATGATTTCATTCTAAAAATTTGCAAGTTTTACTTCTTTAATTCTAATAGTGGCTATCCTAGAGATTGCAATATATGTCCTTGATTTATTACAGAATTATACAAATTATTTTTGCCACTCCTCTGATACTATTAGACCCTTAGACCTTTTAAATGATTTATCCCTCCTGATTTTGTTCTTCTTGCCACATATCTTAGTTCTACATATATTTTATACTACCAAGTACATTATAATTACTGCTTTTTATAATCAATAGTAACTTGCAAATATCCATGTTTACCCTCACCAGTGTTTTTTATTCCTTCCTTCATTTCCATATTTTTCTGTCTGAGATTCTCTTTTCTTTCTCTCTTTCTCTCTCTCTCTCTCTCTTTTTTTTTTTTTTCTTCTTTTTTTGAGGCAAATGTCTGACACTTTGTCACACAGGCTGGAATGGAGTGGCACAATCATGGCTCACTGCAGTCTCAACCTCCTGGGCTCAAGCAATCCTCCCACCTCAGCTTCCTGAGTAGCTGGGACTACTGGTGTGTGCTACTGTGCCCACTTTTTTTTTTTTTTTTTTAGAGACAAGGTCTTGCTTTGTTGCCTAAGCTGAGATTATTTTCCTTCTGCCTGAAGTACATCCTTTAGTTTTCCTGAAAACCTCTTTATTCTACTTTCATATTTGAAGGACATGATTGCAAGATATAATTCTAGGTTGGCAATTATTTTCTTTAAGCACTTAAAGTTGATAGTATTTTCTTCTTACATCTATATGTTGATAAATCAACTGTGAATCTTATTGTTGCTTCTTTGAAGCTAATTTCTTTTTTTTCTTCTGGCTGTTTTTTGATTTTTCTTTTCATCTTTGGTTTTCAACAGTTTGACTATGATGTGGTTAGCTACAGTTTTCTTTGTTTATCTTGCTCCTTGTTCTTACATCAATACATAGACAATCTTATGCATTATCTCTTTGAATATTGCTTCTCCTCTATTATCTCTCTCCTTTTTGGAACTCCAATCATATATATGTGAAAAGTTTCATATGTATCTTGTTCTTGCCATTGTTTCCATTCTTTTTTCTCTTAGTGCTTCAGAAGTAGATACTTTCTATTTATTTAGGTTCCAGCTCACTGATCCAGCCCATTATTCACTAATTATGCTGTGTGTCATCTGCTGTAAACTTATCCATTTGAATTCCGAATTTCAAATATTTTTTCAATGTTTAGAATTCTAAAATATACATGTAATTTTTTCACAGTTTCCAACTTTCTAGTGAAATTCTTCTTTTTATTCATCATTTCACTATTTATTTTTCATATTAATCATAAGTATTATAAATTCTTGTTCTGGTAACTCCAATTTTTGGCCCATTTGTGGGTCAGACAGATCTGATAAGCTTGGTTTTTTCACTCTGTCTCAGATACTTTATATTTAGTGTTTACATTCCTAGCCAGAGAAACATTTATATAAACACTCTATATTTAATGACTCAGTTTAAGAAAATGCTTGCAATAATTGAGTTCTCCTTGTTTCTGAACCAAGTTTTATATCAGAAGACCACATCCTCATCTTGGGGAGAAGAGCGAGTCAGTGTCTAAGCATTCCCGAGCACTACGCCTGTGCTTCAGTGTTCCAATCCCATGAAAAACCCATTTCTGTACAGCATCATATCCCATAGTTAGTCATACTTTTAGATTTTTAGGAATATTTAGTGTCATTGCTATTTAGAGATTATCTGTATCTTATATTACACATTAGATAAACGTGCTCTGATAATATAAATATTATTTGAGCTAATTAGATAAACTTTGATTTCAATAATTGTTCATCTTTAAAATTGATGTAGCTTTATCTTAGGACTAAAGGATGACTTATCTTCTTTATATATAATACACATTATATATTGTATATATTATATATAGATATATAGATATAATAATAATGTAACGTGTACAGTTGTTCACATAAATTAATTCAACTGTATTTAGCTTCCCCTGTATCCTGTCCTCTTAAGCTCATTGAGGGCAGAGGCAGTTTTCTTGTATCTTGTCACTCTGCAGCACCTAACACGATACCTTTCATAAACATAATCTGGGCTTAGCTTAGCAAGTCTGTGGATTGGATTCACTTGCAAAATCTATCTATTGCTTTAAGAGAAGCCAATATTTAAAAGTAGACTTTTCTTTAAAAGGCTATTACCGATACTACTTGCTTTGTTTAATAATTACCTGCTTTGGAGATGTGTTTGTATTTTTAACAAATGGAGATGTGAGTGCTTTAATTAGCTTCTATTATATATATTAGAAAACAATCTTGGAATAGTGCCACTATGTAAGTTAACTATGCTGGTTCAAAATATATTTGAGATGGAATTTGATTAAATAATTACCAAAAATAGATATGTAAGATTGTATATGATTTCTTTAGTAGAAGATCAGGCAGCAATATTGATTTTTTCAATTAAGTACTGAATATACCCAGTTGAATTCAAACACTTACTAAATGACATTTTGCAACTTTCAAAAAGCCCTGACATTTAGCCCCTCAGTTGATTCCCTTAATAACTTGGTAAATTAGGCAAAAAAGCAAAGAAAAAGAGGATCATGGGCAGCAAGGGATTTACCCACATTTACATTTATATTGGCAGAGTCAGTACTTGAACTGAAGTCTCCTGAGGCTTAATTTGATCCACTATCTGTATCAACTAGAAATACCTAAAATAAATCCTATGTTTATAAAGATAAATGTACCTGTAGAAAGTACATCCCTCAAAACACACATTTAATTACAACTTCTTAAATGAGCACCCTCTTCCTTTTTCTTACAGCTCCTTATCCCTAGATTTTAAAGAATCAAAACACACATAAACATCTGCCTAGAGCAAACACAGGGAGTTTCCTCATGACTGGAAGCTCACATTAAAGCCACGCCTAAGGGAAGAAGGGAAGGCAGGGCTGATAATATTTTGTTTATTTTAGTCCTTCTGCTTAGTTTTTGTTTGCAGGCACTGGACTGAACTTAGTTTTCAGAGCCAGAAATTGTCATTGTTTGTGTATCTAAATTTGTTAATACTCTGCTTTTAGAAATTTTTATGTACAATGGATTCCAAGAGTATTTTGGGAACTTCTCAGTGGTGAAATCTAAATTGTGGTTCAGTGAAGAGCCAACAAACACAAACTGCAAAGAGCAATTGGCACAGTAAACTTTTGGAGGATATATGATTCTTCTGCTCTTCTAGCACAAAGCACAGAGTAGGTGCTTGCTACAGTTAATCGGATGAATGAATGAAAAGTGCCTTAATCCCTAGCATTGTCTCCTCAGTTCACCCAAAGATTCCCTGTGATGGCTTTGCCACCGTTAGAGCAGCAGTTTATTTTCTGTGCAATTTGTAGAAGAAGAACCAGAAACCAAATTGTCACCCATGCTCCAAATTGTTATCCATGCTCCAAAGACTATCCTTGGTTTTATGCCATAGCAAATAAGGTATTGCCATTTCCAAGTAAGGCTTGCCCCATACCAGTCTGTGAACAGGAGGCATTTGCTTTTTGGTAGTAGTTGACATGCTTTGGGGAGTTTATGCTGCCTCCCCAGCTCCCATCTCAGAGAATTCCTGCTATTCACAGTCACTGCTGGAAAGGATAGGCCTAAGTGGCCCTGTCCCCACCCCATGTCTGCCTTGCCCACCCCGATGAGACCAGGGGTAGACTCGTGGACCACAGCAATCAGACTCTCTCTTATGATTCTGAGCCAAGCTACAGAAACTACAGTCAGTGACTGTGGACTGCAGCTAAGAGCTCCCATCCAGCCAGGGCTGAGGTTGGTGCCAATGCAAGCCATTGTCAAGGACAACCAAAGCTACTTAAGAGCAAGATTATAAATAAACAGATGAAGCCAAAGTCTGTGGACAAAGGAAATTAGACCAGCTTTTAAAAAGCAAAAAGTATGCAACACTCACAGGAAATTAATAATTGTATTTATTTATTTATTTATTTATTTTTATTTATTTATTTTTGAGACGGAGTCTCGCTCTGTCGCCCAGGCTGGAGGGCAGTGGCGCAATCTCAGCTCACTGCAAGCTCCACACCCCCGGGTTCACATCATTCTCCTCCCTCAGCCTCCCCAGTTGCTGGGACTATAGGCGCCTGCCACCATGCCTGGCTAATTTTTTTGTATTTTTAGTAGAGACAGGGTTTCACCGTGTTAGCCAGGATGGTCTCGATCTCCTGACCTCGTGATCCACCCACCCCGGCCTCCCAAAGTGCTGGGATTACAGACTTGAGCCACCGCACCCAGCCATAATATTTTTTAAAAGCAAAGAGAGTCAAAAGAGAAAGTGTCAAAAAACAAAGGAGAGAAAGAAAGAGTCAGAGACTAGAGACCAATTGACTTGAGTTTCTGACTCTCTCTTTCCCAGCTTTGGTCGCTAGGAAGTCTAGCTGGACTTTGTTTCCTGGTGGTGGATGTCTGCAAAATTGCTGGCTTAATCTTTCCAGTTAACTCCTGTTTTTAATTTGAGTTAATTTGAGTGAGATTCGATTGCCAGCAACCAATCGTCTCTGACCAATGAACTTCCCCGTCCCCTTCTCCCCTGGGAACCAGGTGCTTCAGTTTGTTCCTTCTCTCTCCCATCAAGAAAGAATGGGATCTGAAAAACTTTCACACTGTCAAATACTGAGTTTGCTGACTTTTTCAGTAACACTTTAGAAGAGCACAGCCGTGAGAAGGCCACATAAGACAATAAGGGATAACAATTCACGATACCATTTTGGGCATCAGTCGTAATCTATTTCAGGAGGAGCACCGGAACATCTGCTATTACCTCAGTAGCAGATCACTTTCCCCTTTTTGAGGGCTACTTACCGTCACACATAAAGCTTTTCCTTGCTCTCACACTCCATACACCAGATGCTACATAAGTTCTTCTGTCCATTGTAAATGTCTTGAAAGCGGGGATTGTCTCCACTGTGGTGTTATACTCACTGCTCTCACACTAGCAGTGACAGCATTCATTTGAATGGATACATGTGCTACATGTAATCTTAATGGATATTCCCTCTCCCTCTCTCAGAATGAATATTTTGAGAACTTGTGGGCCTAATATTCAGATAACACCTCCTCAAAAACCTTCCTTTTCCTTTTTGCCACTCCCTCTGCACTTCCGTGTGTCCTTGCACTTCTGTGGGATCTCCTAAAACTGAAGAGCATGAGGAAGACAGGAAATTACTATTAGCTTTTCCTTAGTCCAGGAAAAAAAAGACTTAGAGATGGCTCCATCATATTCATAAAGTGTTGATTAAAGAAGCCAGTATCAGCAATTGAAAAGGACTTTCTAGTTTAGCCCTGCTTGCCATTCCATCTGGGCACCTCCAGCATCAGCCCACAGTTTCTCAGGCTCCAATCCATTCCATGCTAGTCATTAAGCTGACTTTCCGATGAAGACACAGAAGGAAGAGAGCACATTTTCATCAATGCAGGTACAGGTGTATAAACTCAGTAGCTCCAAGTGGCTACATTGAGCAATGTTCACTTACTTGGAAAAAGGGCCATTCTCACAGATTCTATTTAAGGCCAATGAGGATAATAGAAATTCTTGAATCTAGGACTATTCATAAATACTGTTTTAGAAGAATTTATTTTGATTCAGAAAGGACCACAGTTTCTGGCAGACTGTGATTAACGTTTTATTTCCTTTTCCTATATCATTAAAGGCAAGGGTAGTATTCAGAACACTCAAAAGACATATACAGAGAGAAAAGAAAATGATGTTTTTGACATGCTTGGATCTCTATCATATTATGTTCTTGTCTCTTCTGGTACAATTGTAGGATTTATTTTCTAAACATTCCAATTTTACAGCATGAGTCATTGCTAATGTAGAAACCAACTGAATCATCCATCCATCCATCAATGAATATACTTGTCTTCTTTTTTCCTATATGTGCTTATCATTATACTAAAAAAGATATTAGGAATTCTTGCATTTAAAGCACTTCTTCTCCCTTTCACTTATTTTGCTTGGTTCACAGGTAATATAGTAAAGCTATCATTAACTTTGTGTTGGTTCAGATTTCCATTCAAAATATTGAGTCAGAAACTGAAATCAAGTGTACTCTTAAGTATCTCAAATCTGATGTCTTCCATACAGGAGGTAAACTTAAAGTCTAGAAAAAGTAGTGTAGAAAAGAAATATTTTCATAGTTTCTGGCCCTAAGAAAGACCGATCAGACTGGATTGTGGTAATAAGTCTATGTCTTCTTCACTTGGCCTTTAAAAGTTGACTTTAAAAGTTATTTGATTGGCCAGGCATGGTGGCTCACGCTTGTAATCCCAGTACTTTGGGAGGCCGAGGTGGGCAGATCATCTGAAGTCAGGATTTTGAGACCAGCCTGGCCAGCATAGTGAAACCCCATGTCTACTAAAAATAAAAAAAAATTACCCGGGCTTGGTGGCATATGCCTTATAATCCCAGCTACTCAGGAAGCTGAGGCAGGAGAATCACTTGAACCCGGGAGGTGGAGGTTGCAGTGAGCCGAGATCACGCCACTGCACTCTAGCCTGGGTAACAGAGTGAGATCCATCTCAAAAAAAGAAAAAAAAAAGTTATTTGATCATCTTGTTTCAAATATGAAGAATCTGTTTTATTCCATTCCATCTTAAATATATCACCTAGGATACTTGGTGTTGTAATATAATTATTTGTTAGGCACATCTTTTATTATTATTATCTATAGCAGATGGTTTCAAGGAGAAGACATGTTTACTTGGAACCAACCTATGGTTTGGGGTGGGGCTGGGGGGTGGGCAGGAGCACTGGTCCAGGAGTCAAGAGAACTAAATGCTAGTCACTGTGATACCACCAGTGAGTGAAGCTGTCACTTATTGGGCTTTCTTGTTCATTAGTTTCTTTTTCAGTAAAATGAGATTCCTTCAGTGCCTGAAATCTCATTCTAAGACTCAATGACTGAGCCTTTTCCTACTGTTTATCTTTTGCCCCAAAACTTGTAGCACAAAATCTCCCCAATTTTTATGTACTTAACCCACTGTTCAGTAACCATTCTATATTACATGCAATTATTATCATGAGCCCCCTTTCCCATTCTGACAATGTGGAGATTATATGGGGAAAACTATAATGTGGATCACATGGAAAAAACTGAATTAAAAGGAAGATTTGGTCTGGGCATTGTGGCTCACGCCTGTAATCCCAGCACTTTAGGAGGCCAAGACAGGTGGATCAGTTGAGGCTGGGAGCTCGAGGCCAGCCTGATCAACATGGAGAAACCCCGTCTCTACTAAAAATACAAAATTAGCTGGGCATGGCAGTGCATGCCTGTAATCCCAGCTACTCGGGAGGCTGAGGCAGGAGAATCGGTTAGACCCAGGAGGCAGAGGTTGCAGTGAGCCGAGATGGCGCCATTGCATTCCAGCCTGGGCAACAAGAGTGAAACTCCGTCTCAAAAAAAAAAAAAGGAAGATTTGAATTTATTATGCATTATTTCTAAGAGAGAACTCGAAAAATCATTTGTCCTAAACAGTAGCTTCTATCTATTGACTCCCAAGTAGTTCCCAAGAAACTAAATTGCTCTTACCAAATTATCCTTTTAATACATCCATGTTATAGACTCATCAACTACCTGTTCATTAAAACACATGGCCTACCAAAATTATATTTTAACATCATTAGCTTTTAAATACTAGAAGTCATTTCAATGCTTAGAAAAGTCTAGTGAGCATGATTACATGTGGAAACTTTCAGATAGAATGTATCCAAAAAAGGAAGTATATTAAAAATGTAAATATATTTCAGACAGCATGTATCCAAAAATGAAGATATATTGACAGGCTTTGCCACTTTTTTGCAGTTTCACATCATGTCTTTACTTGTAATAATAACAATAATTGCTACAAAGATAATAAACTACATTCCCATTCTGCTATCCCTCTACCCCGAGTACTGTGTCTACAGTTTTCTCTGCAACATGGTGGCAGTCTACAAAGAGTCTTTGTGACATCAGGAGGAGAGTCTAGATTTCCTTCCAGGGCAACACATTTTGGTATTAGGTTGAACCATAAAATTGCCATTTTTGGTCAGGATGATTGACTACTGGTGGTTTCATATGGCACAAGCTACAGAGCCTTCCTTGGGTTTGAGTTATAGTCCTGAGAGTCACTTGTGTGTCCAATGGGCCAGTCATTTAACTGCTGAGTCGTGGTGTGTGAAATGGTAGTAACACCTAGTGCTATAGGATTAATTATTAACTTAACATTGAGGCTTAGCAATGACATACAGGAGCACCATGCCTGGAAACAGTTATTGTTCAAGAAATAGGTAATAATACAATATAATTATCGGTATAAGTAAGTTAGAAGAGTTTCCTCACTTTCCCTTTAGCCATTTTTGCATATATGGTGAAGGTAATGGTTGCTATGGTAGAGAGAAATGGAAAATATTTGTGAAGCAAGCACAGTTTTTAAAACCCCAATAACGTTAAAGGCCTTCCCCTCCTGTCTTGTACGCTCTCTTATGTCCTAGTAAGGGCACAGATAAAGTTTGACACATACTCGGTGGAGTATCTAAATAGAAAATGTACTGATGCAAACCAAGAACAGAGTTAAAAAAAAAAAAATCAAAGCACTAAGCAAACATTCTGAACTTTTGGCAGAGGAATTGGACTGTCTGAATGCCCATGACTCTTTGGAGTTATTAATAGTGACGCATTTTGCCATATTTTGAGCAGATGCATATTTATAGGTCACGCAGTATCTGTGTGGGGAGACTTTCAAGGCTTTATGGCCTTTTAAAAATGTCTTATCTTGGAAGAGAACAGGGCAAGGAGGATGCCATTTTGTCATCTGTGCAGCACCAACCACCCTGTGCTCATTAAATATTACGGGAAAGACGGGCACTGCAGCAGGGCCTGGAATGTGGCTCCCATCTGCTCTGCCAGAAGCCATGATAAAGTCACGAGTTGCACAACAGTAGTAATTCGCAGCTATTTATGACCATTTTAATAGCAAAGGTCTAGATCAGAAGGCTGTGTTTACATGCCGTGCAGCAGAATAGTTCATGAATCATTCCCACAGCAGCGTTTGGTCAAACCAATCAACCAAGTAATGAAAAAGCAACCAGTTGTTCTTGAGGTTGTGATTAATAGATCTCTAAATTAGCCTCTACTTTCCTCATGCTCTTCCATACCTGAGACAGAATTGACTCCTGCCCCATGCCCACAGACTCTCCTCCTCTGTCTTCCCGGCAAGCCACAGCCCTGTTACCCTTTCTCCACCCAAGCTCAAAGCCCTAAGACATCAGGTAAGTTAAAGGAGCTTTGAAAACTCCTGTAGAGCACCTGTGCACATAATTAAGGAAAGATTATTTTTAGCACATGTTTATTTTCTCATTGTCATTGCTCCGTTATGTGACTTCAGTTAGTGACCCCAATGGCCCCTTTGCATCCAGATCAGTAAAATCCTTTCACTTGTCTGCTTAAACTGAGTGGAGGTTTTAGTGATTATCACTTCCATGCAGCCTGAAGGTCAGACTATTTCCTTTTGTTTCACTAGACAGTTAATCCCCTCATTAAGAGTGATGGAAAATGAATAATTGAACATGCCATTTTCGCATTTCAGGTAATGAGAGGCCCTAAGATCCCAGAGGATGCTGTAAGACGAAAAGTCAGGGGAGTGTTGAAGACTCTGCCTCCTATAAATATGTGAGTTTCTCTCCCCTGGCTTCATGGTAGAAAAGGTTTGGCAAAGGCTCTTCCTCTAAGTTGAAACAAAAGAAAGTGAAAACCTTAGTTATTGGGCTGTACTCTAACACTTAGTAGCTGTGTGACTTGGGGCAAAGCAGCTAATCTTTTGACATGAAAAGTTTTCTCAATTATATAACTGGAATGATAAAGGTAAACATTATATTGAAGGTTTATGAGCTTTAAAAACATGCATGAGTGACAGTACTTACAACAGTGTCTACCAGATGGTAAGAGCTCTGTAATGTGTTAATTATATTATCATTTTCATTATCACCCAGGCAAGTCACCTGAATGCTGTAGGTATCAGGCCTCAGCCAAACAACCACTTGCAGAGTGTCAAAAAAGCTCCCTTTTGCCTATTAGAACAAGGATTAAGAGTAAATTATGTTGTACCCTGGAGGGAAAAAACCCAAGTAGCCATACCTTTAGGGCCTTAGGGAATTCAGCTTTCACCAAACCTCTTCTAATTACTCTGAAAAGATTTTTTGGAGGGTGGAGGTGGTAGAAGGTAGAAAGCCACAAGAGTTGGGACCCAGATGACCACACTTGGTGAGTGAAGGTGAAGCCACCCACAGCAGCCTCCACTGGTGCAATCTGAATTCCTGCCTTCAATCCCAGGCCCCACACCCTCTGCCCCTTCCTCACATTCTCTAACTCCCAGGAAGCCGGCCTGCCCCTGGCTTCTGGAGCCCTGTATCGCGGAGACTGGGCAGGGACCTCCTTTTGTACTCTGACTCCTGTCTCATCTGACCATGTGTTAGGCAGACCTTATGCTCGTGCCGACTAAAAATGGATCACCCTGCTAAGGAAATCCAAGTCCCATTGGGAAATACCGCTGAGTCTAATTTGATCATTTCTTTTGCCGCTTCAGGCTGTGGACCTTATGAAGCAGAGATAGCACCCTTCAAGATGCAGAGTTCAGGGAAAGCTCCTATACAGAGGGGAGTGGGGATCTCCGCTGAGTTTGGAAAGATGACTAGGGTTTGATTGACAGAGTGAACGGGGGGCGGGGTGGGGGAGATATTTCAAGTAAGTGAGGAGGGTCTGGAATGTGCCTAGAACAGGGAATCTTCTGAGAGGCTGAAACAAGCTGTGTAAGGGAGTGCGGGTTGCTCAAGCTGCTCAGAGAGACACAGACCAGTGCAGAAAGAAAGGTCTGAGGGTTCGTCAAGGTATTGGACCTTATTCTCCATAAATACAGATGGTGAAGGGTGGAAGCAGTGTTTTAGAAAAGAAAAAGTGTGTAATGCTGTGCATGCAGCATTGGTAGAAATGGGCTTGATGGGAGGAAGATTACTTAGCGGACTAAGGCCTGAGGTCATGGGGACCTATGCAAAGGAAAGTAAAATGCACGAGGGTGACTATATGATTATGTGCAGAGGGGGTGGAAACTGTTGCTCAAAACCGAATCTTAAAATTTGTTTTGTCATTGCTTTACCCAAAGTAGTCGATCCTAGTTGGATTTTTGTGGAGAAAATATTTTGCCCCTTTTAAAAAGATTCTAGTAAGAAGCTGCTTTAATGCTGTTTGTGGAAGGAAAAAGTTACCAGGAGAAAGAGTGAATATAGTGCATGATCAAAGGGGTGATGGAAAGTGATAGTGATGCAGGTGAATTAACACATATTATGACAAACACAATCTTACAGCCACTTCATTTTCTTGTCAATATTGGGAAATACTTTCTAGATATTCTAATAATGATGCCGTTAGCATTGTACAATTTTTAATTAAAAAACTTATAGCACAAATAGAAAGTTAAATCCAGAGGGGAACTTCAATATCCTTTCATCATTTTACAGAGGAGTTCACAAGACCAGAGAGTTAACAGCTCACACACGGTCACCCAAGCAGGTGTGTGACAGGTCCGTTGCCAGAAGGTAAATGCTTTGCTCCTGGTCCAGTGCCCTTTCTGCTTGGCCACAAGAGTCCACAAAGACCATTTTATTTATTTCTTTTTCAAAATACACAATTTTATCAAAAAAGGGCCATTTTTATAGCTGAAGTAAGACTTGGTGTTTTCCATTTTCTCTTTTTTAAAGTCAAGAGCTGTTTTCTCAGATAGATTATTCACATTTCCCTTTACTACGGTAATTTTCTTGTTTGTAGAATTAAATAATTAACCTTGAGGTAATCTTTGTGTTGAAGACACCTTAGCCTAAGGGTGCAAGTTGCTTAATGGGAAGAAAAGTGGGTGCCTAAGGGAAAGTACAGACTTCTAGGTGTTCCCTGGCTCCCTCGGAACAGCCCTCTGACCTGGTGCTCAGGATAAGGTGAAGTCATGGAAAAGCATCAGCAAACGTGCCTCTCAACCTGCCTTGCCCATGATGACTGTCATCCCAGGCCCCAGAGTGGAGGCGTCGAGCCTCCTCACAGGGTCCCTGGGCGCCCATCTCCTCGGAGAGGGGCCCTCCCCACAAGGGACCCATCGGCTTCACTTCTCTGTTCTCCCTCCTCCCCACTTCTCTATCTTTTCTGTAAAATGTTTAAAAGAAAAAATAAATCTCTCCTGTTAGAGCATGTTCCTTTTCTTTTACCTCCAACCTTTTTTTTTTTTTATTTCTCAGTCTCTGCCTCTCATCCAAGTGAACTTGCTTTCCTCCACCTCGTGCAAACACACATTAGGGCCTTGTTTCCTCTGCTTCCGGGGCCCGCAGCCTTCCCTTTGTGGCACCTTCTCCCCAAGACCTGTTCCTTTCTGCCTCCTAGGAGACCATTCTGGACAGGGCACGCCCCAATAATGTCAGAGGGCTCCTGCGGATGGTCCCCTACCCCCATCTCAGTTACCTGGCCGGGGCTCAGGCATGGGAAGTCCTGAAGTTCTGATTTTCTTGGTTAATCTCCTTGAAGCAATTCTTCATTATACCAAGTGCCCTGATTCTTTGTTCAAAGTTAGGGGTGGGCCAGTATCAACCTTGATGTTTTTCACTGTTGATTCATGTTCATGAAAGATTCTCCTAAAGTTTGATTGGTGAGTGCCTGGGCCAAGCACCATAAGCCTAGGTGCTCTGTGCCACATCCATATCAAGAGACTGGGAATCTTGGTGGGGTCAAAGTCTCTCCTGTATCCATGAACTATTGTATTGCCTCTCCCGGCAAGTCTATGAGAGAAGGGACAGCATAAGCTCTGCCGTAGGAGGAGGAAAGCTTCTCTCTTCTTCTCCATGGGACACAGGGAGGGAACTGATAGATGGCAGCCCTAAGGGCCCAAATTTAAGAGAGTAAAGTGGGGTGAACATGTTGAGATTGGGACCATTTTCCCAGAAGAAGCAGAGGGTATAATGCATCAAAGTTAGAGCACTAGAAGGGCCTTGGTGTGGCCCCCGACACCAACTTGGGCAGAGAAGCCAGACTCCAGCAGGTGGCAGCAGTGGCAGTGGAGGTGGCACAGGCGCCAACATGCAGCAGGGGCTGGCAGTGACCCTGGCAGGGAAGGATGCAGTGCCTCAGGGATAAGAGGATGCCAGCTGGGGACTCAGGCTCAGGTGCAGGTGTCAGGAGACCTGGGCTAGCCTCCCACCCGCTAGCCAGTTCCACAAGAATCTATTCAGATACAATGTCCCCCTAAGGAGGAAAGTGGTAGAAAAGTAAATACGACTTAATTCCCCAAACTACTCATCTACATCTGGGTAAGACTCCTAAACCAGAAAAATGAGGATCTTTATTGCTAATTACATGCTGGGTGTCCTTAGGAGAGACATTTAAACTTTCTGGACCTCAGTTTTCTCGTATATAAAATAAGGATGTAAACAATTATTATTTTGTAGGATTCTTGGAGGACAAAATGACAATATGAGCAAGTGAAATGCTATACCTAGTACTATGCCCTCAGTAAACAGTAGGCAGCAACCAAGCTGGTGGGAAGTCTGCTATCCAGGAGGGTAGGACTTGTTGACTTGCAAGATGATGAGGATTTCCAGAAAGACCCGGGTGAGTAAGCATTGCTTTTTCCAGTTGGATAACCCTGAGATCTGCTGCTGGAGTGGACTCTGGATGTGAGCAGGAGGCAAAACACAGGGAAAGTAGCCTGAGTGCTGCTGAGCTTCTCAGGTACTGATTTAGAAAATGTCCATGCTCACTACACAAGGACCTAAATATACTGGCTCATCTATCTAAATGGCAATGACAGTTGATGACAGATGTTTCCCAACAACTTCCTCTCCGAGAATATTTTGCACCCTACACGTTCCTGTTATTCAGATTCTTTCTGGAAGCAACACAGTTCCCAAATGTACATCAGATTGTGTTTTTCCCAACATCTTCGCCAGACTTGTGTGATCATCTTTTTACTTTTTCTTAATCTTTTTGATTAAATTGCAATTTAATTTTTATTTTTCTGACCACTAGTGAGACCTACCATCTTTTCACATATTTATTGGCCCTTTGCATTTTCTCCTAGACTTTCATTACTTGAGTTTTACAACAGAATGGCATCATCTTTAGAATCAGTCCAAGGCCAGCATTCATTACAACCACTCCTATTATTTCATTTTGTTTTCTTCTCTTCTTTAAACTTTATGCCTCTGATTAATCTGTTTAATTTTAATGGCTAGGCATGGCAGCTTACATTTGTACTCCTAGCACTTTGGGAAACTGAGGCAAGAAGACTGCTTGAGAGCAGTCTGGGCAATATAGTGAGAACCTGTCTCTACAAAAAATAATAATAATAATTTTACAAGTATATAGTACTTCAGGGCACACACCGACTTTTGTTTGTCTTCCTTTGGCAGAGTCCTCACCATAGATAGAATTTTTTCATCTTTTGGATTAATCATGATTCAGGTCTTGAAATGAAAACTAAAATAAATTTTCCAGTTGACCTTTAATCCCAATTTGGAATTATTCTAGGTTGAATGAAAATCACCTACTTGATAGTACTCTACTTGTGTTTTTGCACTTTTCAAAGAACAGAATTGGAGGCAGAATACTGTAGAAGAAATTTTCAAGAAGATTCAAGTACTAGATTTAGGATGTAGAAGTCCCTGCTTGTATACTGCTGCCAGTCTCCTTGCAGCTTTCAGCAAATCACTTTCCTTCCTCTCTCTGTAAATGGAGGCAGGCAGCAGGTTGAGCTATATCAGTGATTCTCAACCCTGGCTACATAGTACAAGTACTTGAAAAACTTTTTTTGTTGTTGTTAGTTTTGGTTGGTTTATTATTGTCTTTAAAAGTCTTCACAGGCAAAGCCATCCCTCCTTGTCTCTATCTTACACCCTGCCTGGTGCTTTTAGTTGAGGATTCTGGGAAAAAGAGACTTAGAGTGATGATGAGGAGATTTGACATTTTGGGAAGAAAATGGGAAGTTTCTGGAATTTCAGAAATTTTCAAACTTCAAAAACTGTCATGGTTGTTTCTGGCTCTTTATTTTATTCCATCTCTATAAAATTCCATATGTGGAAATAATGTGTTGCCTCATATTTATCTCTATTCAGTCATGCATTTGATACATATTCATTGAAAACTAATTATGTGCCAGACCTGTGCAAGGAGAGAAGGGAATGCAATGGAATTACCCAAAAAACTTCTTTAAAGGCTATTTAAGAAATTTTTAAAAACAACTTTTAAATAATGCATCCTAAGGTCAGTTAAATAAGAATTTCTGGGAGTAGGATTTATGTATTAGCACTTTTAAAAAGTGCCTCAGGTGATTTTCATATGACACCAAGAATGGGAATCACTGAACGTGATGATCTCTGATATCCCTTGTAGTAAACACCTCTATGATTCTAAAACATGTTGAAATTTGGGCAATATATCAAACTCTTTAGTGATTTTTAAGTTAGTAAAATGGAGACTCTACTTCATGTTCCCACACACAGCAATGGAGTTTAGAATTGGCCTGAATGGTTGGCTTGGAAGATGTTTGTTAGTGGCCAGAATCATTCATGAATCTTCTTGCTTTTTCCTCTCCTCCTATGGTGAACATGTCTCTAAATGAAACAATATGTGCTTTTGTTGAGCTGAAAACTGGATGAACTGAGGGTGTAAAATGAATGGAAATTAATCCTATAAATCACTAACCCAGAGGACAGCCAGCAACCACTTCTTCTGTCCCCACTTTGAGGTTAAAAACAAAAATGCTGTGTTTGGAGGCCGTAATGTGAGCTTTTATCAACAAAGAGGAAAGTGCAATACAGTTATAATAAGATCCACTTCAATAAATAATTTTTTCGCAATCCGTAGCTATTCGGCCAATCAATTAATTATGAATTGCCAACATATTTCACCCAGAAAGTGTTTGGTAACAGTTTGTGGTTGACAAAGACAATGTGTTCAACATAGGATCTAGCCCAAATTTACTAACAAAATATGACATTTTTACTGCAAAAGTGACTTAGGAGACATTACTGGGGAGACAAAAACCCTTAATACACAAAGATACTCCGTAAAACTTTAATTGCATGGTGGAATCCATAAATGCAAGAGAAGCAACCTCATCTAGAATTTCAAGTGAGAAATGTTTTGGGAGCCATCTGTGTCCCTATTCAGAAATATAATCAATGAAAGGAGTGAGGTTCCCTGAGAAGCTGCTTTGATCATGCAAACATGAGCTTCCTTTTTAGATGTAACTAGTATCTTCTTTCAGGTGATTATTGATCAGGTTCTTCTCTGCTGAGTCAATGACAAACACACACAAAGCTTGGTCCAGCGTGAAGTTTGATGTCCCAGGTCACAGTTGCAGGGAAACATGAGGTCATAGCACCAGAGGTTTGAGCTCTTCAGTTCAAAAACCATATGCAGCATGAAAGAATGCTCTGGTGTTCTTTGAAGTTTGATGTATATAACTTCAAATCTCAAAGAGAAATACATTTCTCCTCCCACTGAATTCAATTGCTTTGTAAGTGGTCTGATTTCTGAAAAATTGATTTTTGGTGCAACTGAAGAGTCTATTTAACATTTGAGTTGCCTTAATAATAGAAGCCCAGGGATGGTATGACTCTCATGCTTCAAGGACCTTTGCAAAGCCGCAAGGACATAAAGATCAGGACGACATCACTCTGCCCTAGATGAGCTCACTTTCTAGGGGAACCAACACCTATATTAGAGTGTTGGAAGACTGCCTTTAAATGCTTCAAAATGCATCTGCTATTATTTTATGATGGGAGAAAGATCACCATGGTTTTTACTGATCAGAAGAAATAAGTACTTACTAGATTTTTATGTCTATATTATTTATATATTTTGAAATTGTGGTAGAATACACATAACACAAAATTTACCATCTTAACCATTCTGACGTGTACAGTTAGGGGCCTTAAGTACATGCACTTTGCTGTGCCACTGTCACCACCATCCACCCACAGGACTCTTTCCATCTTGCAAAACCTAAACTCCAAACACATTAAAAAATAACTCCCCGTTCTTGGCAACCTGCCCTCAACCCCTGGCAACCACATTTCTACTTTCTGTCTGTGAATTTGTCTCCTCTGATACCCCTTTTAAGTGGAATTCTGTATTTGTTCTTTTGGTTGGCTTATTTCAGTCAGCATAATGTCTTTGAGGTAAGTTTTTTTAAAGCGCCAATAAATACTTCCAAGTGTCTCATCAGCAACCAACTGTGCTTGTTCTAGCTGAGGTGCCTCGGTTTATTTACAGATCTTATTAGAAAGTCACTTCTTCTCATGGTAAAGGGAGCCAATGTCATTTTGTACATCTTTGAAGGAATTCAGTATCATTCATGAATTATCCATTCATGGGTTCTCTGAGCGCTCAAAGGCACCCGCACTGCCCCTAATAAGCTGTTGGTGGGGGTTGTGCAGCCCCTCCACAAGACGTCCAGAGACAAGGCAGCCCACCTGACTCAGAGCTGCCAACCCCCAGCCCACGCGAGCTCTGTGCTTGATTATGGGTGTGTATTACCATCTGGTATGTGGGTTTAGCAGTAAGAATGGGAGAATCAATCAGGCTTTCCATGTCATATGTTGCTATTATTTTATTTAACACTTGTTCTATGGCCAATACTGCACCAAGCACAGCATAAAACCTGGAATTACTTGATACACTCCCTCTCTATTATCCAAGGGAAACTTCTGCCAAACTTGCTTCAGGGGATTCCTCTCAGTCCACTGAAAAGTGGCTTTATTTCCTAATGCCTTCCAAATACAGAGTCTTGATTGTTTAAAGACTAAAAGCTGTGCTTTAGAATTTTAAGTAAGATCCATTTTAATAAGAGTTTCTTAGCAAATTTCTCTATACTTCATTAAGTTTCTATCCTGGAGGAAAATATATCTCTCCATATTCCATGATGTTAGTGCAGGCAATGAAGCAACCACTTCCACTCACTATTTCCCTGGCTGTTTCTATTTAACAAAATGGTGATTTTAGCTGAAGCTTTATTTGTGATTTTAATCACAATCTATATGTTGGACCTCAGTAATTAGAAATTTGAGTGTTTGTCATAAAAAGCTACTTCCAAGGTACATGACTTTACCATAATGCTTTCCAATGTTGTGGTCTCTTAAAAACTCTGTAAGGTCACATTATTTGCCAGTGTTTGTGATAGACGTGATACCTGGCTTCCTCTTACGCCCTTTGGAAGACTCTCCAATTCTTCCCTGGGCTCCAGGGAGTACTGGGATTATTCAAGTGCTTCCTCCCTTCAGCTAAGAGACTAAAGTTCCATTTTTACAGTAAAGAGCCTCAGCCTGCAGAGAGCGGTAACAGCTTCTTGGGCATGTCAGCCCTCGCACATATCATCGTTATGGCAGTCTCTGGTTCTAAAGGATATTATAAATGACGACGCTCCTGCTTCAAATCCTATTCCCTTGTTCTATCCTCACCTCCCAAAAGGAGGAGAAAGATTGAGAGGCTTCAGACAATCAGATTTTACCAGATTTGTGCCTTTTAGTTTGCATCAGAAATCTGTGGGACCCGTATGCAGAGAAACATATATGTCCAAAGTGTAGCAAAAATGCAATTTTTTTTTAAAGGATGTAACTTTAAGAATTGCATGGCCTGGCACGGTAGCTCATGCCTGTAATCCCAGCATTTTGGGAGGCCAAGACAGGTGGATCACCTGAGGTCAGGAGTTCGAAACCAGCCTGGCCAACATGACGAAACCCTGTCTCTACTAAAAATACAAAAATTAGCTGGGCATGGTGGCAGGCAGAGTTTGTAGTGAGCCGAGATTGCACCCCTGCACTCCAGCCTGAGTGACAGAGCAAGACTCCATTAAAAAAAAAAAAAAAACACACACAAAATTTATTTAGAGGCACACAGTGGGGAAGCCCTTTGTATGTTTGCATAGTTCTTTCTTCTTCTTGTGATTCCAGTTGCAAATCTAGGACTTAGATAATTGACTTCAGATTTACTGGGGTAGGGGAAAGGTGCAAAGCCATAACACAGGAGCACACTTGTACAGAGAGAGCAGCCATCAGAATTCAGATTCAGCACACCTTCATGAGTATCCACTATGTGCCACTCAGAGGCTTATCTTTTGCACTTTTATCTTCACACCAGACCTGTGAGTTGGATGCTAATCTCTTCCATTTGACACATGACCCATTTAAACTGAGCCCATATAGAAAGTAAGTGATAGAGTTTAGATTCAAACTCAGGCCCTCTGCCTCAAGTCCAACTTATGACTTGAAAGCATAAATATTTGAAGTCTGGAAAGAGGCTTTTCACTTCATTAAAATCTGGCCTGTCAAAGCTGGACATGCAGCTTTCTCCACACTCTGGTCTGTTGCCTTAGCACCCTGCATCAGAGACAGAGAACGTTAACCATGGGAACAGCCCGGTGTCTGGCTCTTAGCACATATGCACATGCCTCAATTCTAGCTCAAAATTGCATTGCCCTGGTTTAGAGGTGGCTGTCTCCCCACTACTTCTGCTACTGCTTGATCTGTAGAGCTTTCTTAAGATAAAGCAGATGTTCCTAGCCCAGAAGCCTTAAGGTTGCTGGCACTAAGCCCTCCAGCTGGAGCAGGAATGAAGGTCCCGAACACCAGAGACTGCCAACAAGGTACAGGCCTCAGAGTAAGCCTTGAAGGGTTAGCTAATGGCAGCAACTGGCTTTCCATCATGATCATCTTACTTTATGACACAGCACATTTTTAGGAAATTATACTTTCATTTTTCCTGCTGTCCGTTAAACAAGGTTTAATAGCATAGTCTGGAAATACAGGTGGGAAGTAGATTTGGGAAGTTAGAGTATATGCAAATTAAAACCATAACTTGTCTGAATTACTCCAAAGTTGGTATCTTTTACAAAAATAATAAATAACAAATATAGCAAATTATTCAGTATGGTCTGAGTAAAACAGGATAGTACCTGTTTAAGTATATAAAAAGGTATATATTAAAGCCTGGCACACAGGTTATCAGTAAATACTTATATAAATGAATAAATGTATGGTGATTTTAGGATCTTGCCAAAACCAAGAGTGACAGCCTTCTTTGAGTTAGGCCTAATTTTCAATCCTAATGCTAAGGGTGGGGGAGTTATGGTGGTAAACAGTTGAAAGTGTCTGCTGCTCCTTATCCTCTGCCAAAAGGATATTAAACCACCTTTGCATGGTATCTTCACTGGGCTCTGACTTCTGCTAGTGTAGTTTCTTTCCTCCTTGCTCCTCTGCCCCTCCCCCAATGTCTATGGACTATCTGGACCCTTCATTTTTTTGTCTTAAAGCTGTAGCCACACTCATGAGGTACAACCGGAAACTGCTTCAATAAAGGAAGGCAGTATGAACACTTTGATACCTCCTCCCCTCCCTCCATTCTCCTTGCCTTCCTCCCTCTTCTCCTTCCCCTCGTCTTTTTCTTCTTCCCCTATGTATTCTAGAAATGTTTCAGATTAGAAAATAATTTGTTACTTTGCTGTTTTAAAAAGGTGATAATGTAGTCTTCTTATCTTAGAGATTAAGTTCTGTGTTCACCTAATGTACAACCATTTATTCTTTAAGTGAGGTGATGACATGATGATGGTCTACAGCAGATTGGAAGCACCCTGTATAATTAACATGTCTTACATCTTCCCATAATTCTTTTATGTGTAAAGCATTTAATATGTACAATAAAAAAGAGTTGTATACAACAAAGTGAACTGCTATGCCAGGCTCTGATCCAAAGAAATTGTATGGATTAGTTTTTGGCATCTAAGGGCACTTTAGCTTTTGCTTCATATCAGTGAAATTATGTTCCTTTAAATTAGCTCACTAGAAATCTATACTAATTAGAATAATGAAAACTTGAAATAAATAAGGTATATAGAACAAGAAAATATTCCTGATTCAATTGTTTCATAATTTCTATTAGCACATCACACTGACGTTTTATTTCAAAATATGATGGTTACTTTCTCAACATGTTTCTATTTTAAAATGACTTTTACTATTAATATATCTACATGGTGTCAAGTAACTGGAAAGCAAAAACAAAATTCATATAAATATTTGCAGAGACACCCTCAGTGTGATGAGCCTTGACTACAAAAAAGATGTTGATAAGCTCTGTCCTCACCAATAATTATTTGTTCCTTTTGGAAAGGTACATAGTCTGTCAAAGCACCTGAATTATTTCTAGTTCACAAATAAATTTAATGGAGCAAATACTTTCTAGGTCACAGTATGGGAAAGGTGACATTGTTATTATGGAAAGAGTGAAGGTCTGTTTTTTGATCTCCTAAAAAAAATAAATTGGCATAGAGTTGTTTTCTAGTCACAAAATTGAATATTTTGTTTTGAGATTTTAATTTGCAAAAAGCACCATCAGATAAGAAAATGAGTTTTTGTCGTACACATTTTGTCCCAACTTTATAATAATCCATTACTATTATAGCATAAGGTTTTAATAGGTAGTTAGATCATTTGAGTCAAATTATTTGCCAATCTATTAATTATTCATTTATTGAAAATGTCAAAGTTGTGAGATCCTGGACAGTGTTAATCATGAGTGTTTTTAAAACCTTACTTTTACAAAACAGCAGTATTGGTACTGGCATAAGGGTAGTCATATAGATCAGTGGAATAGAGCTGAGAGTCTAGAAATAAACCCACATGTCTATAGCCAGCTGATTTTCAACAGTGTTGCAAAAACATTCAATGAGGGAAAAATAGTCTTTTTCAACAAATAGTGCTAGGACAACTGGATAACCACATGCAAAAGAATAAAGTAAATAAATATATTTACCTCACACCAAATATAAAAATTAATCCTAAATAGATCAAAGGCCTAAACTTAAGAGCTAAAACTATAAAAATCCTAGAAGAAAACAGAGTTGTAAATACTTGTGACCTTAGATTTGGTAATAATTTGTTAGGTATGACAACAAGCAACACAAGAAAAAATAGATAAATTGGACCTCATCAAAACTAAAAGCTTTTTGGCTGGGCATGGAGGCTCACACCTATAATCCAAACACTTTGGGAGGCTAAACTGAGAGGACTGCTTGAGCCCAGAAGTTCAAGACCAGCCTGGACAACATAGTGAAACCCTATCTCTTAAAAAAAAAAGAAAAAGAAAAAGAGAGAAAACTTTTGTACTTCAAAACACACTATTAGGAAAGTGAAAAGACAACCCATAAAATGGGAGACAATATTTGCAATCTGGCAAGAGACTTCTGTCCACAATATATATAAACTCCTACAACTCAATAGTAAAAAGATGAGGCCGGGCACGGTGGCTCACACCTATAATCTCAGCACTTTGGGAGGCCGAGGCGTGCGGATCGTCTGAAGTCAGGAGTTTGAGACCAGCCTGGTCAGTATGGCAAAACCCTATCTCTACTAAAAATACAAAAATTAGCCAAGCATGGTGGCAGGCGCCTGTAATCCCAGCTACTCGGGGGAGGCTGAGGCATGAGAATCGCTTGAACCCAGGAGGCAGAGGTTACATGAGCCAAGATCACACCACTGCACTCCAGCCTGGGTGACAGAGTGAGACTCTGTCTCCAAAATAATAATAATAAAATGATTAATTGCCCAATTAAAAAATAGAAAAATGATATTAATAGACATTTCTCCAAGGAAGATACACAAATGGTCAATAAGTACATGAAAAGATGCTCAACGTTATTAGTCATCAGAGAAATGCAAATCAAAGCTACAATGAGATACCACTTCACACCCACTAAGATAGCTAAAAACAAAAATTCAGATAACAAATGTTGACATGGGTGTGGAGAAATTGGTATCCTCCTATGCTGCTAGTGGAAATGTAAAATGATGCAGCCACTTTGGAAAATAGTCTGTTTTTCAAGCAGTTAAACAAAGAGTAACCATATGGTCCAGCAATTCTACTTCTAGGTATATACTCAAGAGAAGTGAAAGCATTTGCCCACACAAAATTTTGTATGCAAATGATTATAGCAGCGTTATTTATAATGAAAAAAGGTGGAAACAACTCAAATGTCCATCAACTGATGAATGGATTAAGAAACTGTGGTATATGTATATAGTGGAATGTTATGACCATAAAAGAGAAGAAGTACAGACCAGACGCAGTGATTCATGCCTGTAATCCCAGCACTTTGGGAGGCCAAGGTGGGCGGATCACCTGGGGTCAGGAGTTCAAGACCAGCTTGGCCAACATGGTGAAACCCCGTTTCTACTAAAAATACAAAAATTTGCTAGGCATGGTGGCCAGTGCCTGTAATTCCAGCTATTCGAGAGGCTGAGGCAGGAGAATCACTTGAACCCTGGAGGCAGAGGTTGCAGTGAGCAGAGATCATATCACTGTACTCCAGTCTGGGTGACAGAGTGAAATTCCATCTCAAATAATAATAATGATGATGATGATAATGAAGTAAAATACATGCTACAACATGGATTGAAGCTTGAAAACATTATGCTAAGTGGAAGAAGCCAGTCATAAAAGATCACACATTATATGATTCAGTTTACGTGAAATGTTCATAACAAGAAAATCTATGAAGACAGAAGGTAGATTTGTGGCTGCCTAGGGGTGGAAAAAATGGGGGTATGGAAAAGGGACATAGCTAAAGGGTATGTGGTTGCTTTCAGAGGTGATGAAAAATGTTCTAAAATTGTGGTGATGGTTCCACATATCTATGAAAATACTAAAAACCATTGAATTGTACATTTTAAATGGATAAATTGTATGTTATGTGAATTATTTCTCCATAAAGCATTAAAAATGAGTGAAAAAAATCTTATTCTTTAAACACTAGGAAAGAAACAATCCTGGTGATACATTGTCAGGGACGGTTTATAAATGAGACTTTGGCAGAAGGCAAGGGCTTCTCCGTTGTTTTTGCATGGTTCTTTTTATTGCTACAAAGTTATGAATCGTTAGTGGGTACTCATTGCCCTGAAGAAGAGAGTCTGCTCTAAAAACACTGACTCATTCAGAACCAAACCACTTCAGATCTTAAAAAAATGAAAACTAAAATGAAGCCCAAAGCAAACTGAGTATTTTAATTAATTTAAAATGTTAGAGGCTTTTAAAGAAATCTCCTTTGCTATTTTTCTCCAATGCATAGAAATAAGAATGCATCTTTAACATGTTCTAATACATTTTTTAGTAGAACAATAATTTAATCTAATTAAATGTCCAAAGAGAATTTTCTAGATGTTGACTTAAGTTGGCTACTCTGCCTTAGGAAGTTCCTGCTGATGGGAGTAGTAGAGAAGTGATTAAGAGTACCATGGACTTAAGCTTCTTTCCTGGCTCTGTCAAAATAAGTGACAAAAGATGCTCTGAGCCAGGTGTGGTGGAGCTCACACCTGTAATCCCAGCACTTTGGGAGGCGAGGTGGGCAGATCACTTGAGGTCAGGAGTTTGAGACCAGCCTGGCCAACATGGTGAAACCCCGTCTCTACTAAAAATACAAAAATTAGCCAGGCATGGTGGTGGGCGCCTGTAATCCCAGCTACTCGGGAGGCTGAGGTAGGACAATCGCTTAAACCCAGGGAGGTTGCAGTGAGCTGAGATCATGCCACTGCACTCCAGTCTGGGTGACAGAGCGAGACTCCATCTCAGAAAAAAAAAAAAAAAAAAGATGCTCTCAACTTCCCTTTCTTTTTCTCTAAAATTGGTGTAGTTATAGTTTGGTCCTCCATGAAGTTATAAAAAACATTAATTGAAATAATAAAATGGACACATTTAATACACAGTAATCACTCTAAATGCTTACCATTGTTATTTTAAATTAGGCATTCATCTCTTGGCCTAATTACACATTTTGTTGGAGAATGTGTATACAATCTAGTGATTCAGTCTGGCTTGTTTTGTTTTGTTTTGTTTTGTTTTGTTTTATTAAGCACCACAGCAGATTTACCACTGACATACAGGTTTACACCACAGAAAATTTGCTTCACTCAAATTTTCTCCCTGAAGATGGGCAGAAAGCCGACTGGATCCATATACCCCTTCATCCAGAACTTTGCATTTCACATTGTCTGGATGTGACTTACATCATAATTGTTCAAACTGTATTTTGTTATGTGTGAAAAACAAATGTCTTCTTATGTCCTCAGTAATAGAAAATCATTAAGCATCTTGCACCTGCTTAATCTTTTACTCAAGATATTTAGTATGGAAAACTAGAGTAATGGAGGCTTTCTTCTTTCAACTCTTTACTCTTAGCCATTATCATTCTTTCCTAAAAAATCAACATTTTCCCAAGGCATTGAGCATCTTTTCTGTAGGCTATAGTTGAGTCTTTCACATCTGGAAAATAAGAATTTGGAGATGGGTACAAACCTTGGCACTGATGCTAGGTGATTTACAAGTCTGTCTCACTCCCATGTGCAGAGCTTGGCTATACAGTGCAAATCTTGTCAAAAATCTGTTCAACGATTAAATATTTATTAAGCACTCTGCAATGTCCTATCTATTTTTGAGAACTCATGAAAGAATGTCACTGACCTCCTGGAGATTATAATCCTCTAACTCAAAAACAAAAACCATGAGCTCATTTTCTTTTGCTACTTTCTCACTGTAGTGGAGATATCTGAGTTTCATGGGAAGTGTACCATAGGGTAGGAAGCAGAATGCAGAAAATAAGGCTTTTAGGTTAGAATTAAGAATTATTTATCATCTGCTTAATGTAGAAATTCTACTTTCTAGCATAATTACATAGTTATGTCACAGCAGAGATTATTTGACAAAATAATGTTGTTAGTTACAAAACAAGGTAATTAATATCTTTGATAGCAGTTACGTTGAAGAGATCCACATTCAGTTACAACTAGTGGTCAAAAAATATTTCTTATAAATTTTGTTACGTAAAAAAGTGCTTTCACATTACTGAACACTAAAAATTGTTCTGTAAGATATAACAGACATTACTTGAGCTCTAATTGCCCCTTCTAGCCAGTGTGTGAACATAGTCTCATATAAATCCAACTCTACCCAAGCATAGTTGTCTTTTATCCATGCAGAGTTCAAACAAATGTGCTCAATTTTTTATGACATCAATTATCTATAGAGAATAGAGATTGCACAGACATTTCCCTTTAAAAATTTGACATATGGTTAAGACATATACACTTTCATAAAATCAACAAAACAATGTACCAAAATTCTATAGTAAGTCCACCAGTATACCAAAAAAATTAATAACAGTTTCTTTTCCCTTTACTTAATGTATTTTATATTCAAGTAAAAACTCAGTGGATATAAGAAGGCAAGAACAAAAGTTGAATATACATAATTGTTACAATGAGTGTTCTAAATAAACACAGGTGATAGAGCCAGGGCATCACAAGCCTTAAGTAACTTTTTTCTTCTCTTTTTGTATCTATTATACTTTTATTTTACAAAATCAGTATCATGCTTATCTACAATTTTGAATTCTCTCTTTCATTCAAATTTTCATTGTAACTTGGCCCTTCTCTCATGTTATTAAGTATCCTCTGAAAAATTTTTAGTGGCTACTTGATATTTTATGAGTGCATCATTGTTTACTTATCTACTCCCTATTTTTAGAAATTTTTTTGTTTCTGTTTTGGGCTACTATAAAAACAGTGTAATGAACATTTTTGTACTTACATTTTTAACAACTTCACAGATGCATAATTGACATACAATCAACTGCACATAGTGTGTATTTGACAAGTTTTCACACATGTGTACCACCCACAAGGCTATCACTACAATCATGATAATGCACATATCTATTATCCCAAAAACTTATCTCATGTCCCTAACAGTCCCTCCTTGCTTTTCACCCTCATCTCCAGGAAATCATTAGCTGCTTTTTACCACTATAGATTAGTTTCAATTTTTTATAATTTTACATATTGGAATCATATAATATGTACTCTTTTGTCTATTTTTTTCACTCAACATAATTACTTTGAGATTCATGCATGTTGTTTTATGTATGAGTAGTTATTCCTTTTTATTGCTGACACTATTCCATTGCATGGACATACCAAAATGTGTTTATTCGTTCACCTGTTGACAAGCATTTGTGTTCTTCTGGTTTTTTGCTGTTACAAATAAAATTCCTATCAACATTTATATGCAAGTCTTTGTATATACATGAAGTGTTTTTGGTATACAGTTGAGTTTACACTTTGTTCTTGTATCCTGCTTTTATTTCTCTGGGGAAGATAACTAGGAGTGGAATGGCTGGGTCATGTGATAGTTGTATGACATTTTAAGAAACAAATTAGCAGTATATGAGCATTCCAGTTGCTCCACATGCTTACCAACACTTGTTATGATCAGTCTTTAAATTTAGGCATTCTAAACAGAGTGTGGTAGTATCATATTGTGCTTTTAAT
Organism: Piliocolobus tephrosceles; assembly: GCF_002776525.5. NCBI lineage: Eukaryota > Metazoa > Chordata > Mammalia > Primates > Cercopithecidae > Piliocolobus > Piliocolobus tephrosceles. The sequence goes on from NC_045443.1 coordinate 44,186,560, forward strand.
TTGTATTTTACTAATGATTATAAGCAAACTTTCATATCCTTATTTGCTATCTGTATTTGTCTTTGGTGATGTGTCTGTCCAAATCTGTTTCCCTTTTTTGAAAAATTGAATTGGTTTGTATGACAGAGTTGTAGGAGTTCTTTATATATTCTCAGTATGGGTTCTTAACAGGTAAGTGATGAGCAAATATTCTCTCCCAATCTGTGCTTGACTTTTCAGTCTCTTAACAGTGACTTCTAAATAGTAGATATTCTTAATTTTGGTGAAGTCCAACATACCAAGTTTTGTTGTGTGGAGGGTATTTTTGGTGTCAAACCTGAGAAATCTTTGCCTAATTCAAGTTCATAAAGCATTTCTCCCATGTTTTCTTTTAGAAGTTTTATAGCCCTGTGTTTTACATTTTGGTCAATGATTCATTTTTTGTTCATTTTCTTACACTGCCCAAGGTATGAAGGTTCCCTTTTTTGTTTGTGTATTGATTGCACAGTGTTCCATTACCATTTGTTGAAAAAACTGCCCTTTCTCTGGTAAATTCCCTTTGTACCCCTGCAAAAAACCAATTGACCATATATGTGTGGAGATCTAGACTTTCTGGTCTTACTATTCTGTTCTATTGATTTATTTGTCTATCTGATGGCAATACCATACTATTTTGAGTACTGTTGCTTTTTAATACATCTGAATGTCAAGTAGTATTAGCCCTCCACTTTTGTTCTTTTGCTTTTCTTGACTACTTTAGGTCTTTTGAATTTTCATGTGAAGTTTATGATTAAATTGTCGACTTTGACAAAAGGCCTGCTGGGTACATGATTGAGATTGTGTTCAGTCTATACATCAATTTGAGGATAATTGACATCTTAATAATATTGAGTCTTCTGAGCCATAAGCATGGTATATCTTTACACTTATTTAGATCTTTAACTTTTCTCAGCAGTGTTTTGTAGTTTTCAGTGTACAAGTCTTGAATAGTTTTTGTCAGATTCATTCCTAAGTATTTCATATTTTTGATGCTATTATAAATGGAATTATGTTTTTTATTTTAATTTCTGATTGTTCACTGCTAGTGCATAGAAATACAATTGAGTTTACATTTTGTTCTTGTATCTCACAATTTTGCTTAACTCATTTACTAGTTCAAGTCATTTTTTAAAATATATTTCAAAGGATTTTCTACTTATAAAGACATCTGCAGATAAAGACAATTTTATTTCTTCCTTTTCAATCATTTCAAAAATTTCTTTCAAAAATGACTTTTTTTTTCTTATTGCATTGCTTGATACTCTAGTATAATGTTGAATAGAAGTGGTAAGAGTGGACTTTTCTTGCCTTGTCAATCTTACAAAGAAATCATTCAGTCTGCCTTTCATAATTAGGCATGATGGTAACTGTAAGGCTTTTCTATAAAGAAAAAATTTTCAGGTTGAGGACTTTTCCTTCTATTCCTAGCTTAATGTGAGTTTTTATAAGGAATGCATGTAGGATTTTGCCAAATGCTTTCTTTGTATCTGTTGAGATGATCACATGTTTTTCATTTTAGTCTGTTAATATGAATTATATTGATGGTTTTCTAATGTTAAAACTACCTTGTATTCCTGGGGTAAACCCACTTGTTATGAACTATTATCCTATTTACGTAATGTTACATTCAATTTGCTAAACTTTTGTTAAGCACTTCTGCATTAAGTTTCATAAGGGATATTGGTGTGTACGTTTCTTTTCTTGCGGTGTTTTGGTATCAACATAATGCTGGCCTGCTATGAGTTGGGAAGTATTTATTCCTCTGTATTTCCCCTGAAAATTTTTCTAAAATTAGTATTATTTCTTCCTTAAATATTTGGTCAGATTTGCCGAAGAAGCCATCTGAGCCTGGAATTTTTTTTTGTGGAAAGGTTTTAATTTCAAATTCAATTTATTTAATGGATATAGGATTATTTAGGTTGTGTATTTCTTCTTAAATGAGCTTTCATAGTTTGTGTCTTTCAAGGAATTCATCTATGTCATCTAAGTCGTCAAATTTATTTGCATAAAATTCTTCATAATATTCCCTATTCTTTTTACACTCTGTTGAGTCCCTAGTGCTGTTAGCTTTTCCATTCTTGATGCTGGTCACTTGTTTCTTCTCTCACTCTTCCTTTTTGTTGTTTTGGCTAGAGGTTTATTCAATTTAGTTGATTTTTCTCAAAGAACCAGTTTTTTGTTTCATTTATTTTCTCTGTTGTTTTTCAGTTTTCTGTTTCACTCATATTCACTCTGATCTTTATTATTTCATTTCTTCTGCTGATTTTGGGTTATATTTGCTCTTTATTTTCTAATACTTGAAGTGGAAGCTAAAGTCATTGACTTCAGATCCTTCTTCTTTTTGAATATAGTCATTTTAGCACGATAAACTGTCTTTTATGAACTGCATTGGCTGCATCCCATAAATTTTGATACACATTTACATTCAGATTAAAATATTTTAGAATATTTCGTTTACATTTACATACAAATTGAAATATTTTATAATTTCCCTTTGATTTATTCTATTACCCAGGGGATGTTTAGAAGTGTGTTATTTAGTTTCCAAATACTTGAGAACTTTCTAGCTATCATTCTGGTTTTTATTTCCTTTTTTTTTTTTTTTTTTTTTTTTGAGACAAATTTTCACTCTGTAGCCCAGGCTGGAGTGCAGTGGTACAATCTCAGCTCAGTGCAACCTCTGCCTCCCGGGTTCAAGCAATTCTCCTGCCTCAGCCTCCTGAGCAGCTGGGACTACAGGCATGTGCCCCCATACCCGGCTAATTTTTTGTATGTTTTAGTAGAGATGGTTTCACTGTGTTCGCCAGGATGGTCTCGATCTCCTGACCTTGTGATCCGCCCACCTCGACCTCCCAAAGTGCTGAGATTACAGGCGTGAGCCACCGCACCTGGCCTCTGTTTTTCATTTCTAATTTATTTCGATTTTGGTAAAATAGTTTACTTTATAAAACTTAAATTCTTTTACATTTATTTAGATATGTTTTATGGCTTAGAATGTTGTCTATCTTGGTAAATGTTCCATGTGTATTTGAAAGGAATGGGAATTCTGCTGCTGTTGGATGGAGTATTCTGTAAGTTCCAGTCAGGTCAAATTGACTGATAGTGTTGTTCAAGTCTTCAATATACTCACTGATTTCCTGTCTATATGTTTTGATTGTTGAGAGTGCACATTCATTTTTGCATTACGATACCATTTTATGCTTCATTAAAGTTTTGTAGGAGAACAGTGCTGTCATGTCTTCTGAAGGATCTTGGAATCATTGATGCATGGTTGCATCCTTCATTAATAAAGCAACATAAAAACAATACTTAGAAAAGTTATTCTGTAAACTTAGATCTTGAAATAAAAAAATGAAATTGTTGGCTGATTATCCAACTTGAGTCAGGTCAATTTATGAAATAATATAGTGGTATGAGCACTGTGGTTCAAGGGTTGATTATAGCAATTTGCTGATTTCAACTTAACTTTTTTTTTTTTTAGTCGTAGAAATGATTCCTCAAATAAAATTTTACCAGGAACTTAAATACATACAACAGATAAAAGTGTCTTATCTATTTAAAAGTGTTTGAGGAACAAAAAATGGAGAAGGCACCTTCTTTATCTAGACTCCAATTGCTCAGCCTCATTCTGGGCTGCCTCACTCTTCTCTTAGAGGCAACCCGTGAGGTACCTCAGCTGAAGCATTAAGGTGTCATGGAGAACACTGAAAACCAGAGATCTACCCAAGTATTCTGCTAAGCAAGAAAAGAAAGATCCCATTCCAAATATTTACTGAAGTAGAATGGTAAACAGATTTCAACTCTTGTATCAACAATATAGATTGGCAAGCTATCCAGAGAACTGTTTGAAAAAAAATTCTGAGGTTGATTTCTGTCTCAGCAGTAAAATAAAAGAACATGTTTAATTATTGATGTCTGCCGAGAATGCAGGTGTGGTAACTGGAAGAGGAACTGTCATGCATTTGAGATTCCTAGTCTTGAGAGAGAGACAAATCTGATGTTCAAAGCTGGCTTTACATGGTATCTTCTCAGTTGAATTATATGTTTGGAAAATTAGGCAAACCATGCAATGGGGTTAGTGAGGCTTTTCTGCATAGAAAGCAACAGGAAATACTTAGCAAGATAGAGGTTTTTATAAGGACACTTGGGAAAGTGAGGAAGTACAGAAAGCCATCTCTGAATTTCCTTCAAATAATCTTGGGTGGTCTGGCAAAGAAACTGGGAAGTTGGCATCTGCAGCTCCTTTCTCCATCTCTGCCATCATTAAAACTCAGCTGCTGTCTTCTTTCATTGTTCCTGCCTTAACAAACTAATTCTATTTCTCTTTGCCTACCAGCCTTCTGCTTTTTGCCTTCCTTTGGTACATCTATTTCCTTGCTACATTCCTGTCTGTACAACTCAAGTTAAAATCCCCTTCAGTCAGGGCACAGTGGCTCACACCTGTAAGCCACTTTGGGAGGCTGAGGCAGGTGGATCTGTTGAGCTCAGGAGTTTGAGACCAGCCTGGGCAACATGGTGAAACCCCGTCTCTATGAAAAATACAAAAATTAGCCAGATGTGGTGGCTTGCGCCGGTGGTCTTAGCTATCTGTGGTTCCAGCTACTTAAGAGGCTGAGGTAGGAGGATTGCTTGAGTTCAGGAGGCAGAGGTTGCAGTGAGCCATAATCACACCACTGTACTCCAGCCTGGGTGGCAGAGTGAGACCCTGTCTCAAAATAAAATAAAATAAAATAAAAAAATTTTAAAAATATTCCCTGCAGAGAGTAGTAGGTCAACCCTTCAGAATGGCATGCCCGTCCTATCCTAGTCCTAGCCAATTTAAAAAAAAAAAATTTTAAGAAAAAAAAGAATGGCATGCCCCTTGGGTGGAATTCTCATGCTAGGTTATATAAATACCACTGGGCAGTCTAAAGAGAGCTCCTGAGATCAGGTGTCCGTTCCTAGTCCACTCACCTGTGACTACAGTGGCATAATCACAAGAAGTATGGAGATGAGACCATGTGTCTGGCAGGAACTCTGAGGGACCCCAGTGCGGAGTGTTGTGCTACCGTTACAGCCATCAACAGTGTAGTGTATACACTGATTGGACTTGCATGGTTTCAAATGGAGAAAAAATTTCTTATAATGAGCAAAAGCAGTGATTTTCAAACTGCGCTTGGCAAAAAGTCTTGAGTCCTGCTCAAAGAAGAGACTTAGTAGGTAAGACTCTGACTTCGTTGTTCCCTTTTCATCTAAAGCAGTTTCATATTATTCACTTTTATACATGGGCTTTTTAAAAATAAAATTTTACTTGAAGTTAACATTCTACTGTTCAAAAGTAGCTTGACAGCCATTGAGCTGTAGGAACACAAAAAACTTTTGTTTGGCTAATTTTTTTAAGTGGTAAGGCTTTATTTTCAAAGGTTAGGAGTTAATACACACAATGAAATAAAAGGTCACTTAATATATTTTACCCAATTTTTGTAAAAAAAAAAAAAAAAAAAAAAGCCTTCTGGGAGGGGTAGATAAGAAAATTGAATTTGGTTATTTCACAACATCATATTCTTAACTACAATTGTTTTTGTGTCTTGGATGTTATCAATGAAAATTATTTAATTATGATTATCAGTATATGTTTGAGGCCAAGTGTGGTGGCTCACACCTGTAATCTCACCACTTTAAGAGGCTAAGGTAAGAGGATCACTTAAGAGTAGGAGTTTTAGACCAGCCTGGGCAACAGAGTGAAATCCCATCTCTACAAAAATAAAATAAAATAATTTTAAAATTAGCCAGATGTGTTGGTGCACATCTGTAGTTCCAGCTACTCAGGAGGCTAAGGCAAGAGGATTGCTTGAGCTCAGGAATTCAAGGCTGCAGTGAGCTGTGATTATGCTACCCCACTCCAACCTGGATAATAAAGTGAGATCCTGCCTCTAGAAAGTAAAAAAGAAAAAGTTCATGTCTATATCAGAGCAATTAACTTTAGCATTAAATTAAAAAAAAGAAAAGACATGTGTGGTCAGTAGAATGAACATTTTTATAGCAATGATCAGATTATACATTCTTAAGGGTTAAGATACATGTTATTAGTGCTGTTATGTTTGGTTTTGTTTACATATACAGATTATTATTGTCACATCAGAGTAAAAGTCATATTAATTAGCTATTTACAATTAACTAAGATGATTGAATATGTCAAGCAATTACATACATTACTTAAATGTTGTCAGTGCATACTTGTATTTTAATATAATAATCACATTCAGTATATTCAGTCATCCGCCAAAAACAGTTTTTAAAACCTGAAGATATTGTGATCATATTTATGAATTTGAGTTACTTTTATAATTGAGAAAACATATCCTTATTCTATGACCTGAAGCATTCCAATATCTATCACTTACTTAAAAGGTGATTCATCCAATAAAAATGTCAAGTCATTGTCGCTTGCTGGCATAGCAAATAAAACTATCTGTAACTCCTAGGCATTCCCCTCCTTAGGCTAAGGAAAGATACTTCATTCGCCCACTCCAATCCTTGACCTCAGAATGCCCCCAAAACGCCCTCTTTAATCAATGCAAGAACATTTGCCTCCTCTCAGAAACTCAGTGTATCTATGGTTTAAGCAGAAAATTATTCAATTCGTTCTATTTCTGTAGAAAACTTGTTAGGGTAAATGCGTAAAAAGTTGCAGCTCCTCATCTGGCAGAGCATCCAGGTGTGTACACCATTGTCCTTCATCAGTAGTGGCTGGAATTACTCCAGAGAATTCTCACTGTTGACACCACTGAGCACAAAATGGAAAGGGAGAAAGGCTGGAGGGAGCAGCACAGGTAGGAAAGGGTTTTCTCCATGGATCATTTCCAGTTTTATCCGGCATCCTGGTTGTGCTGACACTATTGTCATGTTTTACTTCTTTTTTTTTTTTTTTTTTTTTTTTTTGAGAAGGAGTCTCACTCTGCCGCCAGGCTGGAGTGCAGTGGCGCGATCTCATCTCACTGCAACATTCGACTCCCTGGTTCAAGCGATTCCCCTGCCTCAGCCTCCTGAGTAGCTGGGATGAGCCACCACATCCAACTAATTTTTGTATTTTTAGTAGAGATGGGGTTTCACCATGTTGGCCAGGGTGGTCTCAATCTCCTGACCTTGTGATCCGCCCACCTCCGCCTCCCAAAGTGTTGGGATTATAGGCATAAGCCACCGTGCCCAGCCTGTCATGTTTTATTTCTATTTAGTTATACTTACCTAAAAAATAGGGAAGTTGGAGTGAAAGGCAGATGTCCTGGCCAGTAATGAACTTTGCATGGAAAGTCATTAGCATCGAGTGGAAACATTGTGATTTTTCCAGTGCTTTTTGTTTTTTAAAGGAACACTAACTGGCTGCCAGTAGTCCTGTTAACACATAGTAAATTACCTGTCCCTTTTTGTGAACTCTCTTATTTGCATATGAGCTTCTTCTAAATAAGTCAGTTGAGATGGAGCTTTAATTTACTGAAGTGGGTTTACCTAAACATAGTTACGGGGAAAAGTAACAGCACCACAAAACCATTATATTGATTAATTTTTATTTCCATGTGTACTTAAGCTTGGCAATCTGGAGCTTTGATCTAGTATATCCAAATTAAAAGTAAGGTTCTAATAGAACTTTTTCCTCTGCAACAAATACCCTTGTGTAAATGGCCCAATACTATGGAGGAATTAAATAAGTTTCACTTGGATTTATAATTCAAAGTTTGAATGCAATCTTTATATTATCAGGAAACCAAACCTTCTCACCCAGCATAGTTTATTTTAAGTCATCAAGCTAAGGAATGGGCTCAATCTGACAGTGAAGTCAGTTTAGCCATTGTACTATGTGTAAGTCAATTTCTAGACAACCTAACTAAACACAACCCTACCCAACTGCCCCAGAACCTGTGTTAGAAGGAAGATTGGAGGGACACTATATATGTGACTCAGCCCAAGTGCAGAATTGGTACTGCAATAAAACCTAAGCCATGACCTTCCCCTTCAACATGGTGAAACCCCATCTCTACTAAAAATACAAAAATTAGTTGGATATGGTGGCTCATCCCAGCTACTCAGGAGGCTGAGACAGGGGAATGTCCAGAGGCTGGAGAGTAATATCCCCTTAAATATCAGCATCACTATGAAAGGACAACCAAAATCTAATTGGTACAAATATCTAGCCAATGTTTGTGGAATTTTTGAAAGTTAAAGATTCTTTTTGTTAAAGATTATCATTCAAAATATAGTACATTCAAGGGGAGAAAAGGATAATATGGCGATTTCATAACGCTGATACATAGTTCAATATACTATTCTACTTTAATATGCTTAACATTTTTCATATGTAAAGCTTAAAAATACAATATATAAGATAATTTTCACCCGTTTCTTACAAAAGGGACTGTGTTTTCTTTACATGTAGTTCCATAAAATAATGCAAAGTTATTTTAAATCATGAAAACAAACGTTATTTCCTAACTATTTTTGTATATTGGTAAATCTGCACAAAAAATTTTGGAATTCAACCCTTGACAAGCTAAACTAAAAGAGGCAACATGATGTCTACAAACACATTTTCCAAGTATTTCAAGGTCCATGATTTCTGTGGTAGGGATTGTACTCAGAGACTAAAGATAATTCTATCCCTGTCCTAGAAGGATTTGATGTGATGGATCCTCTGATGTGGCATCTCTTGTACAGGGCCCTGAAAAAACAGAAATAAAATCTATACATGTCTGGACCAAAAGTAGTCATGTAATGTTCAGTTCAATAATAATGGTTTAGGTTTAATTATAGGAGTGGAGCAAGGTAGGAATGGTGGGTACATCATGCCCGTGAGACTTGAAAGAATGACTGTGTGAGATGTGAGTTGAAGCCTGATAATCTCATACTAACTGAAACCTGTTTAGAGTGTGCACTAATAAAATCCTGGTGCATATTAAATAAGCCACAGCTCAAACTGTGTTTAGTATCACAGTATGAGCAAAAATTATACTCAGATATACTACTTGTCAGGGCAAGGGAAAGAAAGGAATCCTAGTGGTGACTTTTAAGATACTATTTCCAGCAACCAAGGTCCTTGTTATGGACTGAATGTTTCTGTCCCCTAAAAAGTTTATATATTGAAATCCTAACCCCTGATATGATGGTATTATGAAGTGCAACCTTTGGGAGGTGATTTAGGCTCTAGCCTCATGAATGGGATTAGGGCCCTTATAAAGGAGACTCCAGGGAGCTCTCTCCCTCTCTTTCTGCCTTGTGAGGATATGAGAAGATGGCAGGTTGCAACCTAGAAGAAAACCCTCACCAGAACCCAACAATGCTGGCGCCTGATTTTGGGCTGCCGGAACTGTGATAGATGAATTTCTGTTGTTTATAAGCCACCCAGTCTATGGCAGTTTGTTAAAGTGGCCCGAATGAACTAAGACAGCCCTTGACTGTATTATGATGTGAATAATCAATCCAGATGTGAGAGTATCTTCAGATTCCAGAGGATACATTCCGTGACATGATGGGCATTTTGTGCAACACTCAGAGAATGAAAAGGAGATTTGGAAAGCGCAAGGCCTTTATGAAATTAGTACAGGAGATTTCAAAATTTACTTTGTAGATGTAATTGTGTGTTTGTATTTCCTTATCAATATGAAACTTTCTCCTTTCTTCTTTTCTTCCTTTTGTCCTTCCTTCCTTTCTTCCTTCAATTATTTTTCTTCAATTCAGTGAAATGTAGAGAAGATATCCCTGTTAATATTTAAAACAAACAAACAAACAGAAAATACATGTATCTGGCTAGAAAATATTAACTTTAAACAGGGCAAAAACATACAAAACAGAAATTGAAGCTACCTCTCCCCACCTGAATGACCCCTTCCCAACTAATCTTTCACCTCAAAGAATATTGCTATTTAACAAAGTCTTAGGCCGGGTGTCGTGGCTCATGCCTGTAACGCCAGCACTTTGGGAGGCTGAGGCAGGCGGATCATGAGGTCAAGAGATCGAGACCATCCTAGCCAACAAGGTGAAATCCCGTCTCTACTAAAAATACAAAAATTAGCCGGGCGTGGTGACGTGTGCTTGTAGTCCCAGCAACTCAGGAGGCTGAGGCAGGAGAATTGCTTGAACCCGGGAGGCAAAGATTACAGTGAGCCGAGATTGTGCCACTGCACTCCAGCCTGGTGACAGAGCGAGACTCCATCTCAAAAAGATACATATATGCATATACATGTGTTCAGATATATTTTCAATCTATTTTTCTTCTTTGCTAATCCATAGAACAGAGCTCACACTATACACACCTCTTCACTCATTTTTTTAACTTATTACCAAATACTGAGAATCATTTCATACTCATATATTACCTTACCCTTTTTAGGGACCAGTATTTGCACCGATGGATTTAACTGTATTTTATTTCACCAATCCCTACTGATAGGAACGGGTCATTTAGTTTGTTGCCATTACAAATAATGGTTTAATTAATGAGTTTGGTGTCCATGTCCATAGATCTAGGTGAACTTCCATCACTATATTCCTATAGTAAGTTTCATACAATGGGCTTGCTCCTTCAAAGGATATATGCAATTAAGATTTTTATTCCAAAGTACCAGCTAGTATGTTAAAGAAAGTTAATTTTTTTTTTTTTTTTTTGGCACCAGGAACACGTGCACTTTATTGAATGACATTGTAGAAAATTGTGTGAGGATAAAGGGCTGATACAGGATGGGGTTCTGGGGGCAGGGCAAGGAATGGAAGGTGGAGTACATGGGAGACACGTTGTGGGCAGAGCTCCTGGCCTGGATGCTGCCTCCTGTTCTATCGATAGACTTGGAAGATCAGCACTGAGATGAGGATGAGCAGAATGGTCAAGATACCCAGAGCCAGGGCTCAGACATTCAGGCATTTGGCAGTGGAGACACAGGCCTGGGCCCCAGTCAGATCGCCAACCATCTTCCTGTCCATAGACTTCCTGTCCTAGACTTCACGGAGTGCTATGAAGTCCAGGCAGCAGGAGCTCATGAAGAAGTGTTGAATAGGGACCAGATGACATGGTCAGGCACGGAGGTCTCACTGCAGATGTGGATCACAGTGAATGTCGGAGGAACAGGATTGTGGGGCGCCCCCAGCACAGCCAACTCATGTTTCTCCTTGAGCATCTCATAGTTGGTGGGGCGGCCAGTGTTGGTGGGAGTGAAGAGGGTTTGGACAGTGTGGTTCATGGTATCCAGGGAAAACCCGCTGTGTTTGGGTTGCTGAGATGGTTCTCCAAAAAAAAAAAAAAAGATTTTTATAGATAAGAACAAATTACTCTCCAGGAGAGCATTCAAAGTTACACTTCCACCAAAAGGGTATAAGAGCCTTTTTTCCTCCATACTTTTGCCAGTACTCACCATTCAATTTCTTTCTTTCTTTCTTTCTTTTTTTTTTGCCAATTTGATAGATATTATTATGTTTTGGTATTCATTTCCTTTATTATAATCATCTTTTACATATTTCTTCCCCATTTGTACTTTTGCTCTGTAAGATGGATGATCTTATCTTTTGCCAATTTTTCTATTGATTTGCTCACCTTTCAGTTCATTTGAATGAGCTCTTTGTAAATCAAGAATATTAACCTGTCCATCTGTCAAAAGTTTCTAATGATTGAAGTAAATTATTTTCTTCCCTTTATCTTAACAGATAGACTTCTTAAGCCCTCTTATACAAAGAATTTCAGCCTGATTTCACTTTAAAATGAGATATAGGCAATAACAAAAGCCAAATTGTCACCTACTTTAAAGGATAAGTGAATAATAAGAAGGCAGCATGATGTACCCAAGGGAAATCTGAGTGATCCTAGCTGGAAAGAAACCAAATATTCATGCCTTTATACTCTGCACAAAACTTGCACACCAGAACTTTAAAAGATGACTCTTTGAAAGTAGTTCTTCAGTGTCTTTCATACTCCTTAATCTTCCAATTTTTTTTTTTTTTTTGATTCTTTCACTTTTTTTTTTTTTATTATACTTTAAGTTCTAGGGTACATGTGCATATTGCGCAGGTTTGTTACATATGTATACTTGTGCCATGTTGGTGTGCTGCACCCATCAACTCGTCAGCACCCATCAATTCATCATTTATATCAGGTATAACTCCCAATGCAATCCCTTCCCCCTCCCCCCTCCCCATGATAGGCCCCGGTGTGTGATGTTCTCCTTCCCGAGTCCAAGTGATCTCATTGTTCAGTTCCCACCTATGAGTGAGAATATGCGGTGTTTGGTTTTCTGTTCTTGTGATAGTTTGCTAAGAATGATGGTTTCCAGCTGCATCCATGTCCCTACAAAGGATGCAAACTCATCCTTTTTTATGGCTGCATAGTATTCCGTGGTGTATATGTGCCACATTTTCTTAATCCAGTCTGTCACAGATGGACATTTGGGTTGATTCCAAGTCTTTGCTATTGTGAATAGTGCCGCAATAAACATATGTGTGCATGTGTCTTTATAGCAGCATGATTTATAACCCTTTGGGTATATACCCAGTAGTGGGATGGCTGGGTCATATGGTACATCTAGTTCTAGATCCTTGAGGAATTGCCATACTGTTTTCCATAATGGTTGAACTAGTTTACAATCCCACCAACAGTGTAAAAGTGTTCCTATTTCTCCACACAACACCTGTTGTTTCCTGACTTTTTAATGATTGCCATTCTAACTGGTGTGAGATGGTATCTCATTGTGGTTTTGATTTGCATTTCTCTGATGGCGAGTGATGATGAGCATTTTTTCATGTGTCTGTTGGCTGTATGAATGTCTTCTTTTGAGAAATGTCTGTTCATATCCTTTCCCCACTTTTTGATGGGGTTGTTTTTTTCTTGTATGTTTGTTTGAGTTCTTTGTAGATGCTGGATAATAGCCCTTTGTCAGATGAGTAGATTGCAAAAATTTTCTCCCATTCTGTAGGTTGCCTGTTCACTCTGATGGTAGTTTCTTTTGCTGTGCAGAAGCTCTTTAATTTAATTAGATCCCATTTGTCGATTTTGGCTTTTGCTGCTGTTGCTTTTGGTGTTTTAGACATAAAGTCCTTGCCCATGCCTATGTCCTGAATGGTACTACCTAGGTTCTACAGTAACCAAAACAGCATGGTACTGGTACCAAAACAGAGATATAGACCAATGGAACAGAACAGAGTCCTCAGAAATAATACCACACATCTACAGCCATCTGATCTTTGACAAACCTGAGAGAAACAAGAAATGGGGAAAGGATTCCCTATTTAATAAATGGTGCTGGGAAAATTGTCTAGCCATAAGTAGAAAGCTGAAACTGGATCCTTTCCTTACTCCTTATACGAAGATTAATTCAAGATGGATTCGAGACTTAAATGTTAGACCTAATACCATAATCTTCCAAATTTTAAGTGACGCTGTTGACAAACTTTAATTTTCATTTTAATCATCTTAACCTCATTATGAAATAGTATTATGCAAATATTTAAGTATAAATGATATCTACATATACTAGAAGACAAGTCATAGTTGGCAAGAGAAGCACGATATAAAAAGGCCATTATGATGAGAGTCACTGGACTTGGATTCCAGATGTGCCACTGCCACTCCTTTGCCATGTAACCTTGGGTAACTCCCTCAAGTTTCTATGGTTCTGTTTTCGAATCTATAAATTGTAAATAATAATAACTTGTATTCCTAGCCAATACCTTGTTTTGCTAATTAAAAGAACTCATGAATTATTTTGCAAACTATGCAACACTCTCGATTACTGTAATCATTGGGAAGTAACATATCTATAGATTACTTTCAGCAATGTCTTATTGCCATTCTCCAAGTTGTAAAAGGTTTTGGTACTAATTACAAAACCTATTTTGAAAATTTCCCATGATGAATATAAATAAAGTCTTAATTTCATTTTTTATTTCCTTCACATTTAAATAATTAAAGGCATATTTTGATTAAACATGTTAGCTTCTTATTTCATCATGTCCAATATATGTCTTCAAATATAGACGTGATTAGAGTTGGAATCATCAACAAATCCAAGGCAATCCTTTGCAAAAATAATTTATCTGTTATGGGAGACAAAATATTTAAGCTATATAACATAAGACCTAAAAGAATGCTATTAAATTATTGTATAAGTGTTTCTAAGATGTTTCTATCCTAATTTCTAAACATTTAGGGAAAGCTATTCCGTCTTTCAAAAAAGGAATCATTTCAGCCTGGGCAGCATGGCAAAATCCCATCTCTACGACAAACACAAAAATTAGCTGGGCATAGTGGTGCACTCCTGTAGTCCCAGCTACTTGGGAAGCTGAGATGGGAGGATCACTTGAGCCTGGAGGTTGAGGCTGCATTGAGCCGAGATCACGCCACTGCACTCCAGCCTGGGTGACAGGGTGAGTGAGGCCCTGTCAGAAAAAAAAAAAAAAAAAAAAAATCAAACAAAAAATATATAATTTAAATACTTAAAGTTTACAAGGCTTAGGTAGTCCCAAAATGTACATTGCTTCCAGAGATGTTTACATTGAAACTAAGAGATGTGAGCCATTTCAGTGATTTGAAACTTTATTCAGAATAACTTCTTGTCATTGAAAAGGACATTATTAGTTAAGTGCAAATGGTCAACATTTTTGAAATTGCATATGAACAGTTCAAATAATCTGAGAAGCAGCCCTCATTCTGGAGTTTCACATAGCATACAAACTCAGGTTACTATTTCTTAAAAAAGTTTCCTTAAAAAGATGATGAGTTGTACCAGACATGGTAAACAGGACATACTGTTCAATAGGTAGCAATGCCTCCAAAACATGTCTGTTCTTTCCTCTTTTACACACACATGCATACAAACACACATACACATACTCAGATATTTCCATTTGATGCCTGCTTCCTGAATAGAACCTCAAACATGAGAAGACAAAGGGAGTTTCTGAGATGCTGGTAGGTTATTTTCTTAGGAGCCATTGCTTCTTGGTCTCTTTTTTTCCCAGATCAGATCTGCCCTTCTTAGCCTTTGTTTTGCCTGGCCTCTTCTCATGATGGCAGTAGTAGACTTCGATCTTTCCAGAATAAGTATAGAACTGGACATTATTAGGCAAGTAATCAGATTTTGGTCTTGCCTTATGCATGGCCGCTTTTGACTTCCTAACTTTCAGTAGCCTGGCTCATGTTTTTAGACTATTAATTATTTTCTTAGAAGATTCTATATGTTCCAGGTTTTCAGATTAGCTCTATCCACTATCAGTACCTGACATTAACAGGAGTATCTAAACTCTATGATGCCTCATTGTGTACAATGCTTTGTATGGATCCAGTGTGTATTTCACCATTATCTTAACTGCAGTTATTGTCACTGTGAATGTCATTTTAATGTATAAAGGTCTACACCATGCTTGCCTTGAGCCAAGACTCAGAAACCATGCTTCCTTTTCAAGTCCAAATGACCCCCTAGCTAAGCCTTCTGCATTTGCAAACCAGGATGCCACTTGTTTACCATCTTGAATAAACAGATGCTTTAACATCTGAAGAATTTCCAATAGACTGTATGTCCTTGTGCCTTTTGGACAATGTTTTTCAACTATTCTTAGATCTTTCATACTTCTACCTCCTTTTCCCTCCTTGTGTTTTTTCTTTAAGCATTAATCACTACCTGACATTATTTTATATATTTGTTTGTTTATTATCTGTCTCCCTGAATAGACTGTAAGTTTCATGAGTTCAAAGTCCTTGCCCTTTTTGTACCCCTCTGATACCTAGTACCAAGAATAGTGACATAATAGATGTTTACTCAATATTTGCTGAATGGATGAATGAATGATTTTTGTAACCTTGGACAAGTTACTTCTCTTTTTGAAGCTTCCCTCTTGTTGTTTGCAAAATGAGGACATTAGACTAAATTAGATGATTTCTAAGAACCGCTTACATTTTATGGTTGGAATTCAGAATACAGGTAGCTAAGGCCAGTCAGGACAGTAATGGAGAGCAGCAGACAGTTGCAGAGAACAAGTGATCTGGGTGCTATCCTGCACTGGGGGAGGGTCAGGGAAAGGATCTCTAAGGATAAGGGAATATACCATGTGCACATTCAGGAAAAGAGAAGTTCAGGCAGAGGGAACAGCAAATGCCAATGGGCTAAGACAGAAGTGTGTTTGGTGTGCTCAAGACAAGGCAAAGAGGAAGGTGTAGCTCAAGTACAATGAAAAGGGGAGAGTTGGAAATAAGGTCAGGAAGGCAGCCAATGGCCAGATTATGTGGGATGTATGTGTATGTGTGCTGGGTATGAAAGGGAATGTAGGTGTGATGTGGTATGGGTAGTGCATGTGTGGCAAAGTCTTGTGTTTGTGTGGTGTATGTGCACATAGTATGTATATGTGTGTGGTATGGTATGTGTGTACATGGGTTTGATGTGAGAGGTATGTGTGTATATGCTATTGTGTGTGTGCTATGCTGTGGCATGTGTATAGTGTATTTTTCTGTGCTTGATGGAGAGGAGAGTATACATATGCAGCACAGTATTTATGTATGTATCTGTGTGGTGTGGCATGTGTATGGTATATAGTGTGTGCATGTGTGTTTGGTGTGGATAGGGAATAAAATATTAGATGATGTGCGTGTGTGGTATATATTGAAGTTACTACTCATGTTACAACAAAAGCTGATTAAAACTCATCCTGCCAGGGTAATTGAAAAACCCAGCTTGAAAATAAAATAAGCATTCCATTTTTTGGTGCTTCCTTCTGAACAAGCTTCCAGGATTAAAAGACTACCTTGCATGTGTTACTGCACATTAATGAGGAATTTTGCTTATCAGATAGTCTAGATTTTTAATAATGGAGTGATGCTTTCTGAAAAAGAACATTGTTTTGCTTTTGCTACATCATCCTGATCATTGAAATCTAATCTTTTTCAACATTGTAAATATATAATGCAGCAAAGCACAGATTCTAAAATAAATCCATAATTTAAATAAGTACAAAGTTTTAAGATTCATTTGGTTATAGTTTTGATGTAAAATGTGGATTTGAAAACCCAGGGATTCTTGACCTATATTATCTAGACTTCTATGCCCCTGGCATCTTGAACTGCCAAGAAATATATATATCAAAGTGTCAGGGACAGCAAAATATGTTGTAACTTTCAACTCTGTTTTAAGCATTAATATTTGTAACTAAAATCTCTCTTCTCATTCGATCAATGGAATGAGATGATATACTGTCTCCATTCTGACCCACATAGAAAACACAACCAAGATTGAAATACTAATGATTTGCTTCACTACTGAGATTTCAGTTATCTTAGACGACAGTGAAAATGCCTCACGTCTTGATAAAAGATAGGACAGAATTTTCCTCTAATCATAATTATAGTGGTTGCATGCACAAAAAAGAAAATATATCCAAAATACTCTTCCAAAAGAGTGCAAAGGAAGTGGATCTCCCTTCTCTATTTAATACAGTTGACTAGTTTGTCCCTGTGCGTACCAAAATATGTTTACCTGCTGAATATCCTGAGCAAAACAAAACAAAACCTTCTTAGGTAAGATGAGTGTATTCACTGAAGTGGCCTTCAACTAGGGATCATTTCTAAAACATTCTACATGCCTTTAAGCTGTTTCATACTCAAGAAACTGAATTCACTGGAGGTACTTAAAAGGATGAGGCTGTATAATGGTTGATCACTTCAGCTGGGCAAGCAGAAGATCATGATTTGAGTCCTGGTTTTGCTCTTTACTAGTTATAGAGCCTTGAGAAGGCTGCTTAATTTCCTCCTCACTAAGTGTCTGTTTAAGATATAACAGGGAGGAAAAAATGATGGAATAGGAGGTCCCTTGATCATATTTCCCCAGAGCAACAAGAATTTGGTGGCCATCCATGGACAAAAGTGCCTTTGTGGGAGCTGTGGATCCCAGTTTGCAAAACCCAAGCACAGCCTAAGACCAAAGATGGCTCCTTTGAAAGGGCAGACTCACATCTAGGTGGTATACTCACCACCTAGTGAGTATACCACCTAGATGTGGTCCTGTGACAGAATCAGAAACATTCTGTTCCTCTGTGGACTCAGCTACAGCCCGATTTGGCTTTGGTCCTGCCACCAGAGCCATCTACCAGGGGATCTGGGAGGACTCACACCCACCTGTGCTTCAGGTGACAGGCCTGCTGACCACAGTCCTGGCTGTGGATCCTGAAGCAGCTTGGGACCCAGCTCCAAGCTCTCTTGGCCATGGTCTGAGAGCAGTCCTGCTCACACAGGAACCTGCTGGGAAACATGCCCATCCATGCCTTGAGAGGCCCACCTGTTTGCCTGCATTCCACAGCAGACCTTCAAAGAGCCCTAAAACTTGCTTCCAGGCCCTCTAAGCTGCAATCTGACTGCAGTCCTCCCATCCCAGGGATGTGCCAGAAGACATACTCATTTATGTCACTAGAGGCAGACTCACTGACCTAAGTAAATCTTAGGCCAGATCTTGAAGCAGCCCTGTGACCCAGCTTCAGCACCACTCAGCTGCAGTCCCAGGGCAGTCCTTCCCAACAAAGGACCCAGGAGGAGGCACCTTCATCCATGACCCAGGAGGCAGGCCTTGAGCTTGTGTGTGGACCCTGAAGCAGTCCTGTGACTCAGTTTTAGTCCCTCTCTTCTGCCCAGTGAACCAGTGGGAACCCTCCCCGAGACCCTGTGGGAACTATACCCATCCATGCATCTGGCAACAGGCCTGCCAGCTGTAGACCAAACTTTGAACCCTGAAGTGGACCCTTGTCCCAGAACCAGACCTACTGACCAAAGACTTAGAGACAGTTGATTTCACTCAAGGACCAGAGAGGATCCATGCTCACTTGAGCCTCTGGTAACAGGCCCACCAACTTCAGACCCCACACTGGACCCAGCAGCAGTCACATTGCCCAACTCCAACCCCATTCAACTGCAATCCTGCTGGCAATTCCATCAGCCCATGGACCTAACAAGACGTCTTTACCTGCTGAAATCAATCTGTAAAGACTGGAAAAGGTGTTTGCTCCTTCAAATGCACAGACACCAATGCAAAGCTACACAGATCAAGAAGAATCAGGCAAACATGACACCAAAAGAAACTAATAAAGCTCCAGTAACCAACCCCCAATAAATGGTTATGTATGAATTGCCTGACAAATGATTCCAAATACTTCCTGACTGTATCTTAAAAAAACTCAACCAGATGCAAGAGAACACAAACAGATGCAATCATATAGACAATCCATAAACAAAATGAGAAGTTTAATAAAGAAATAAAAACCATAGAAAAGAACCAAACAAAAATCTTAGAGCTGAGGAATATAATGACAGAACTGAAAAAAAAAAAAATTCAATAGAGATCTTCGACAACAGAGTTGATCCTGCAGAAGAAAAAACTCAGCAAATCAAAAATAGATTATTGGAAATTAGCCAATTAGAGGAACAAAAACAAAAGAAGAAATTAAAAGAATTAAGAAAGCATAAAGAAGCCATGAGACACTATCAGGCAAATGAATTTACAAATTGTGGGAACAGAAGCAAAAGAAAGAGGCAAAAAACTAATTTTAAGAAATTCGTACACAAATCAACACTACATTAACAAAAATAAAAATAAAAACTATGATCATTTCGATAGAAGCAGAAATGCATTGACAAAATTCAACATCCTTTTATGATGAAAACTCTCCACTTGTTAGGTATAGAAACAATTTACCTCAACATAATAGAGGTCATATATAGTAAGCCCACAGCTAACATCATACCCAACTGTAAAACACTGAAAGCGGCCGGGCGCGGTGGCTCAAGCCTGTAATCCCAGCACTTGGGAGGCCGAGATGGGTGGATCACGAGCTCAGGAGATCAAGACCATCCTGGCTAACACGGTGAAACCCCGTCTCTACTAAAAATACAAAAAACTAGCCGGGCGAGGTGGCGGACGCCTGTAGTCCCAGCTACTCAGGAGGCTGAGACAGGAGAATGGCGTAAACCCGGGAGGCGGAGCTTGCAGTGAGCTGAGATCCGGCCACTGCACTCCAGCCCGGGCAACAGAGCAAGACTCCGTCTCAAAAAAAAATAAAAAATAAAAAAAAAAAAAACACTGAAAGCTTTACCTCTAAGATCAGGAACAAGGCAAGGATGGATACCCATTCTTGCTGATTCTATTCAGTATAGCATTGGAAGTCCTAGCCAGAGCAGTTAGGCAAGAAAAAGAAATAAAATGCATCTAAATTGGAAAAGTAAAAGGTAAATTGTTTCTCTTTACAGATGACATGATCTTGTACATAGCCAGTCCTAAATATTTGACCAACAAACTATTACAGCTAATAAATGAATTTAGTAAAGTTACAAGACACAAAATTAACATACAAAACTCAGCTTTGTTACTATACATGAATGACAAGCTTACATGAATAAAAAACTATTCATAAAAGAAACTTAGAAAACAATTCTATTTATAATAGCATCAGAAAATAAAATATTTAGAAATAAATTTAACCAAGGAGGTGAAAGATCTGTACACAGAAAACTATAAGACTTTGATGAAAGAAATAAAGAAGACACAAACAAATGGAAAGATATCCCATGGTCACGGAATCAGAAAAATCATATTGCCAAAATTTCCATTTTATTTTAAGCAAGCTATAAGTTCAGTGTAATCCCTATCAAAATTCCCATGGCATTTTTCACTGAAAAAGAAAAAATCCTAAAATTTACTTGTAAACACAAAAGACCCTGAATAGTTACAACAATCTTGAACAGGAAGAACAAAGCTAGAGGATCATACTTTCTGACTTCAAATTATGTTACAAAGCTATAGTAATCTAAAGAGTATGGTACTGGTGTAAAAATAGGCACATAGATAAACAGAACAGAATAGAGAGCCCAGAAATAAACTTTACTAGTCATTGCCCTGGTGGAAACTCTCTATGGCAGCTCTGACCCTACATTTCCACTTAGCATTGCCCTAGTTGGGGCTCTCTGTAGTTACTCCACTCCTGCAAAAAATTTTTATCAGGGACCCCAGGCTGTTTATGACATCCTTTGAAATCTAGGTAAAAGAAACCGTGCCCCCACAGTTCTTGCTGTGGGGCACTAAAAAACTAGCACCACATGAATGCCACCAAGATTTATGGCTTATACTTTGTAGAGTGGTGGGTTGAGCCACACCTGGTCCCACTTGAGCCACAGCTAAGGCAGCTGAAGAGCACTGCACTGAAATGTGGGAAGGAGACACCTAGGAGGCTCTGGGTAGAGAGCCCACAGAGGGTTCTCAGGATCATCCTTTGAAACTATTCTGCCCTCCTAGAGCTCTGGTCCTGTAACAGGAGACACAGCCTCAAGGATCTCTACATGACTTTTAGGTCATCCTCCTATTGTCTTGATGATCCTTTCTGTTCACACTAATCTCCTGAACAGTTTCTTGGTCGCACACTTAGTTTGCTCTCCTGAACAGGCTTTTTTATTCTTCACATGGCATGTTGAAAATTTTCAAAATTTTTCCGTTCTGCTTCTCCTTTATAGTCATACATTGCATTTCTAAAAAAGGCATTGTCAGGCAATTTTGTCATCATCTGAACATTACAGAGTGTACTTACACAAACCTATGTGATATAGCCTACTACACAACTAGGCTATATGATGGACCCAAGGGAACACAATGGTAACTATTTGTGTATCTAAACATATCTAAATATAAAAGAAGTAAGGTGAAAATATGGTATTATCATCTTACAGGACCACCAACAGCAAACTTAATCAACAAACGTTCTGTGTGTTCTGTCTGCTCCACCAAGTGGCCATTCCCCTGTCTCAAAATCCCTTGGGCCTTCCTATTCCCTGAGACACAACAGTATTGAAATTAGGTCAATTAATAATTCTACAATGGCCTCTAAGTGAAAGAAAAAGTCACAAGTCTCTTACTTTAAACCAAAAGCTAGGAATGATTAAGCTTCCTGAGGAACCCATGTCAAAAGCTGAGATAGGCTGAAAGTTAGGCCTCTTGTGCCACATAGTTAACCAAGTTGTAAATGCGAAAGAAAAATTCTTGAAGCAAATTAAAAGTGCTACTTCAGTGAACATACAAATGATAAGAAAGCAAAACAGCCTTATTTCTGATACGGAAACTATTTTAGAGGTCTGAATAGATGATCAAACCAACCACAGCATTCCCTCAAGCCAAAGCCTAATCCAGAGCAAGACCCTAAATTTCTTCAATTCTATGAAGACTGAAAAAAGGTGAGGAAGCTGCAGAAGAAAAGGTTGAAGCCAGCTGAGAGACTGGTTCATGAGGTTTAAGGAAAGAAGCCATTTCCAGTACATAAAAGTGCAAGGTAGAGCAACAACACTTTGGTAGAAGCTGCAGAATGTTATTTAGAAGATCTTGCTAAGACAATGGATGAAGGCAGCTACACTAAACAAGATTTTCAATGTAGATAAAACAGCCTTCAGTTGGAAGAAAATCCCGCCTAGGACTTGCATAGCTAGAGAGAAGTCAGTGTCTAACTTCAAAGCTTCAAAGGACAGGCTGACTGTCTTGTTAGGTACCGATGCAACTGGTGACTTGAAGTTGAAGCTAATGCTCATTTATCATTCTGAAAATCCTAGGGCTCTTAGGAATAATGCTAAATCAACTCTGCCTGTGCTATAGAAATGGAACAAACCCTGGATAACAACACATCTATTTACAGCAAGGTTTACTGAATATTTTCAAGTCCACTATTGAGATCTATTACTCAGAAAGATAAATTCCTTTTACAATATTACTGCTTATTGACAATTCACCTATTCACTCAAGAGCTCTGATGAAGATGTACAAGGAGATAAATGTTGTTTTTGTGCCTGCTACTACAACGTTCATTCTGCAGCCCATGGATCAAGGAGTAATTTCAACTTTCAAGTCTTGTCATTTAAGAAATACATTTCATAAGGCTACAGCTGCTATAGACAGTGATTCCTCTAATTGATCTGGACCAAGAAAATTGAAAACTTTCTGGAAAAAAATTTACCATTCTAGATGCCAGTGAGAACATTCATGATTCATAGGAGGACGTCAAAATATCAACATTAACAGAGTTTGGAAGAGTTGATTCCAGTTCTCATGGGTGACTTTAAGGATTCAAGACTTCAGTGGAGGAAGTAACTGCAGATGTGGCGCAAATAGCAATAGAACTAGAAATAGAAGCGGTGACTGAAGAGGTGATTGAATTACTACAACATCATGATAAAACTTGAACAAATAAGGAGTTGCTTCTTATGGATAACCAAAGAAAGTGGTTTCTTGAGATGGAATCTACTCCTGGTGAAGATGCTGTGAATGTTGTTGAAATGACAACAAAGGATTTAGAATATTTAATAAACTTAGCTGATAAAGCAGTGGCAGGTTTTGAGAGGATTGACTCCAGTTTTGAAAGAAGTCCTACTGTGGGTAAAATGCTATCAAACAGCATCTCATGCTACAGAAAAAAATCTTTCATGAAAGGAAGAGTTAATTGATGAGGCAAACTTCATTGTTGTCTTATTTTAAGAAATTGCCACAGCCACCCCAATTTTCAACAACTACCACCCTGATCAGATTAAGGCAAGACCCTATACCAGCAAAATGATTACAGCTTACCGATGGCTGAGATCATTATTAGCATTTTTAGCAATAAAGTCTTTTTAATTAAGATATGTACTTTTTTTGGATACAATGGTCTTGCACACTTCATAGACTAAAGTATAGTGTAAACATAACTTTTATATGTGCTGGCAAACCCAAAAATTCAAATGATTTACTTTATTGTGATACTTGTTTTATTGCAGTGGTCAGAAACCAAAGCCACAATACTTCTCAGATATACCTGTATGTGATTGGTTGTTGACTAAAACATGACTGTAATTATAAATTCCATGTCTGAGTCATTTCTTTCCTCTTGCATCTTACTGTATGCAGTTTAAAGTAGCCTAATAGCTTCTACAATGTTTTGTTTAGAAATTTATTTAGATATCCTAGTTCATTGCTCTTTTTTTTTTTTTTTTTTTTTTTTTTTTGAAATGGAGTCTTGCTCTGGTGCCCAGGCAGGAGTGCAGTGGTGCAATCTCAGCTCACTGCAATTTCCACCTCCTGGGCTCAAGCAATTCTCCTTTCTCAGCCTCCTAAGTAGCTGGGACTATAGGCATGTGTCACTGTGCCCGGCTTATTTTTGTTTTTTGTTTTTTAGTAGAGACAGGGTTTCACCATATTGGCCAGGCTGGTCTCAAACTTCTGACCTCAAGTGATCTGCTCACCTCAGCCTCCCAAAGTACTGGGATTACAGGTGTGAGCCACTGTGCCTGGCCTCATTGCTCTTAAATGTCACCTTCCATAAAGCCCTCAGCCATAAACACAATTCAGTCATATTCTTTGCGGTTATATAACAAGCATGGTCTTTACTTCAGTTTCCAATTCGTTGTTCCTCAATTCCATCTGAGATTTCCTCAGAATGGCCTTTACCATCCGTATTTCCATTGATATCTGTTTACCATCCATATTCTATTTCTATTGATATCTATTTACTATCCATATTTCTGTCGATATCTATTTACCATCCATGTTCTATTTCTATTTGTCTATCCATTTTCTATTTGTCTATCCATATTCTATTTACCATCCATATTCTATTTCTATCTGTCTACCATCCATATCCTATTTCTATTGATATCTATTTACCATTTACTATCAGTATTCTATTGATATGTATTTACGCATCCATATTTCTATTGATATATTGTATTCTACTGATATTCTATCACTTAAGTAATCCCTAAGAAGACTTAGGCTCTCTCTAGTTCTGGAGTCTTCTAAGCCCTCACCAGAATTGCCTCTACTGCTTTATTCATGCCAAACTAACCTTTTTCTGGCCTGCCCTTCCAAATTCTTACAACCTTTACTCATTATCCAGTTCCAAAACCACATCCATGTTACCCATTATTTGTTATAACAGCCCCACTTCTGGATACCAATTTTCTTCATTCCTTTTGTGCTGCTATAACAGAATACCACAGGCCCAGTAATTTATAAATAAAGGAAATTTATTTCTCATAGTTATGGAGGCTGGAAAGTTTGATGTTAAGTTGCTGGCATGTTGTGAGGGTCTTCATGCTATGCCATCGCATGGTGGAAGACAGAAGAGCAAATGAGGACAAGAGCAACAAACAGACGGCACCAAACTCACTTTTATAACAACCCATTTTCACAATAATGAACCCACTTCCACAATAATGACATTAACCTATTCATGAGGGAGCCTTCATGGCCTAATAACCTTTTAATGGTCCCATTTCTTAACACCATCCCATTGATAATTACATTTTCTCATGATTTTAGAGGGGACTTTAAATCCACAGCAGTTAGTATAATCAAATTATGACACTTGGAAATGAGAATGGGACCAGCTATTCCTAATGCCCATGGTTTCTTGAAAAAGTGTGGATACTAGAAAAAATTTAGAGTTCTGTTAGAAGAGAGTGAGTAGGGACTAGCTATAGGGCAGGCAACCAAAGGTATCTGCTATAGCAAATTTACAGGCAGACTAGCATAACATAAGAAGCAATTCACCACAGCCCCTGAAATTCCCACTCTTAATCCAGGGTTTATTTGTGTCGCCTCAGTTTTCTAGAGTTAAAAGACTCCTAAGAGAAAAAAACAAAGGCCCAAAGAGCCAAGTTTGATGTTCATACAGGCTTTATTTTTCAATACTTTGTCCAGTTGTTCACCACAAAGGAAAGCCTTCTCTACTCTAGGAAGGAAATGCACCCTTAGTTTTACAAATTTATTCATCATTATTTCAGATGTGCCTACTCCATCGTCCAGATTTTGATGCTGCTGTCTAGAGTCTCTTAAATTGTTTGAGTATCTCTGTTACCAGAGGGATCACAGCTGTTTTCAACATTTGTCACCCTGAAGAATCTTTTCTCTATTTCATGGGATTTTACAAAATTAGCACCTTTTGTCCCCTTTTTTTCTCCTTCCCCATCCCCATTTCATTTTCCACTGTCCTCACTCCTTTAGGCTTGGTAACATTCTAAGGGAAATGGCACTGCTGAGAATCTTCCCCAGGAAGCTCAGTGGAGGATACCATTAGTCTAACAATCCTTTTGGCTATTTCCAGTCTTTTCAATTTACAGAAATAAATCTGTGCTCTCAGCAAATGGAAACGACTTTCTAGCTATTATTTCTCAGTTTAGACATCACTCAATTACTTTCATAATTTGGTATTTTGTATCTAGCTTCCAAATACTCTAACCCAGAGCTGACAATACACTTCACTCACCTTAAGTGCTTTCCCTCTAGAGTTATCCCCACTTCATTGTGTGTAAACTACAGGAAGAAACATTGACATCCTCACCCCAATTATGGCTCCATTCTCTCTCCCTTTGTCTAATTCCCTGAGAAGCAGCGCAATAGTTGCCTCACACTTTCTGCTACCTGTTATTAGTTCCTTATTCTGCCTATCCCTGTTAAGTGATTTGAGATAACTGTCTTTTTCAGGCTGGCTTATACATTAGTAAATGGCCTACCTACAGGTGCACTTATGTTTCAGGGTAATTTTTTCAGACAGGTCTTTAAAAGTTGACTCTGAAGCTTGTCAACTTGAAGGGTGAAGAGTTAGGAGTATCACAATCATTTTATGGCAAAGATTTATGCTTTAACATGTGAGCTTTTTGTTTTAATAGCTTTTTCTTTTTCTCTGATTACAAAAATAATACTTATTCATTGTGGAGAATTTGGGAGAAAACATGTTTCATTTATATAAGGACAGGCAGCTGTTAGAAGAGATGCGGAGGAGTATATTGAGGGCAAACATTCTAATGAATAGACTAAATCACATTCTGTACTCACACAGTTACTGTAATATGGATTCAAGGCAGAAATACAGATTGTCAGTCCTTATGCTGGCAGTTTATCAGTTGATACTTAATATTAACAGCTAAAACATCTTAAGATATTTCTTTTTTTAACCCACGCCCTCAAGCATTTATAAGATATTTCTTAATGAAATATGAATTTGGCTAATTCAACAAATGTTCAGTATTAATTAGCTTGATTGTAATAATAATTTCACAATATATCTATATATCAAATCATCATATTGTACATCTTAAATGTGTACTATTTTCATTTGTCAATCATATTTTAACAAAGTTGGAGGGGGAAAATGTTCAATAACAACTATATACATATGTATTTAGTTTCTGCTACTAGAACAGTTCCAGGTACTGTTCTAGATCAGGGAGTATGACAGTAAATAAAACAAAGCCCTCATGGAGCTCATACTCATGTAACTAAGGCAGCCAAAGAAATAGGCCCGGCAGAGTGGCTCAGGCCTGTAATCCCAGCACTTTCGGAGGTCGAGGCAGGAGGATCATGAGGTCAGGAGTTCAAGACTAGCCCGGCCAACGTGTTGAAATCCCGTCTCTCCAAAAAAAAAAAAAATACAAAAATTAGCTGGGCACAATGGTGGGTGCCTGTAGTCCCAGCTACTAGGGAGGCTGAGGCAGGAGAACTGCTTGAACCCGGGAAGCAGAGGTTGCAGTGAGCTGAGATCATGCCACTGCACTCCAGTCTGGGCAACAGAGTGAGACTCTGTCTCAAAAAAGAAAAAAGAAAAAGAAAAAAGAAATAACTCTGTAAGATGCCTCTTGAACAGAAGCCTGAAGGAAGTGAGAGACTCACCCATGTTGATACATGGGGGAGAGCATTTCAAGCAGAGAGAAGAGGAAGTAGAAAAGCACTGAGGTAGGAGCTCGTGGGGTGTGTTGAGCAGCGAGGAGCTCATGAAGCAGCACGGAGGCCAGTGTGACCTGACTGGGGTTAGGAAGAGTCTGGTAAGGAGATGGGGTTAGAGAGGCATAAGAGGGTCAGATCATGTAGGCTTAGGCCATGTGGAAAGGACTTCTAATTTGACTTTGAGTGAGGTAGAAAGTCCTGGAGAATTTTGTGCAGATAGAATACGACTTAATTTTTAAAATTAATATAAATGGTAATAAGTAAACAATTACAAATGAACAACATGACATAAAGGGAACACAGAGGAAAAGAACTAACATAAGTAACTTTGGAAGATAGTATTTTGACTGTATACTGTTTTATTCTGAGTTCTCCAGAAAAGCAAAACCAATAGGATATTATTATTATACATATATACTCTGTCTATATATATATATATGTAATATATACACACATACATATGCATATATTTATAAATATACAGTCATAGGCTGCATAACAACATTTTAGTCAATGCTGGACTGCATATACAACAGCAATCCCATAAGATTAAATTGTATTTTTACTGTACCTTTTCTACATTTAAATATGTTTAGATACACAAGTACTTACCATTATATTACAATTGCCTACAGTATTCAGAATAGTCACATGCTGTACAGGTTTGTAGCCTAGGAGCAAAAGGCTGTACCATATAGCCTAGGTGTGTAGTAGGCTATACCGTCTAGATTTTTTTGTGCAGTCTACGATGTTCACACTAAGACAAAATCACCTAATGATACATTTCTCAAAGCTTATCCTGTCATCAAGCAATGTGTGACTGTATATATAAAGAGATGTATTATAAGGAGTTAGTTCATGTGGTTATGGAGGCCAGGAAGTTACAAGATTTACCATTGACAAGCTGGAGTCTCAGGAGAGCCAATGGTATAATTCCAGTCTGAGTCTGAAGGCCTGAGAAGCAGGAAAGCTGATGGTATAAATTCCAGTCTAAATTCAAGTCTGAAGGCCAGAGAGGACCAAGGTCCCAGCTAGAGGACCAGCACATAGAAAGAAAGAATTCTTTCTTACTTAGTCTTTTATTCTATTCAGGCCTTCACCCAAATGAGATGAGACCCACCCACACTGAAGCAGGTTATCTGCTTCACTCAGTCTGTCCACTCAAATGTTCCATCCAGAAACACTCTTACAGATACACCGGAAGTAAGGCTTAATTGAATATCTGGGCACCCTGTGGCCCAGTCAAGTTGACAAGTAAAATCAATGTCATATATGTAAAACAAAGACAACTGATATACATAGATAACTGAATAAGTTATTTCTTCAAGTCTTCTTTACATTAGAATTCCAATTTATAAATGCAGACAGATGGTAGAAATAGAAAATCATTCTCTGGTAAACGCTATAGTAATAACTATTACAGGCTAGCAATGTTGATGGATGTTACAATTAGTAAACAAAAATGTGATGAGAAATAGGATATTTGCAGAGTCTCAGATTATCTCCCCACAAGATACTTTCTAGTTACAACAGGGAAAATGTCATAAATTCCAGGTGGAGAAACCTGGTCAAGACCACATAATCAAAGTCAATATTGCTATTTGTAATATGAGGTTTATTGAAACCATGCACCTCCTGAGATGTACACTGAGAAGGGCACAATATTGCTTCTGGAGTCTTCTTGCCAAAAATTGATAACCTCTGTTGAATCATGAGAAAACATCAAACAAACCCAAATTGAAAGACTCTTCAAAATATTAAGGTCATAGAGAGTAAAGATAAAGGAATTGATCCAGATGGAGGAGACAGGAAAATTACACACAATGTGGGATCCTGAATTAAATTTTAGAGCAGAAAAAGGATAATTGGAGAAATTTGATTAAGTTCTACAGATTAGGTAATAGTATTGTATCAATGTTATCTTATAATCTTATAAAATAACATCAGGGCTGGGCACTGTGGCTCAGGACGGTAATCCCAGCACTCTGGGAGGCCGAGGCCGTTGGATCACCTGAGGTCAGGAGTTCGAGACCAGCCTGGCCAACATGGCAAAACCCCGTCTCTACTAAAAATACACAAAAAATTGGCCAGGTGTGGTGGCACACACCTGTAGTCCCAGCTACTCGGAAGGCTGAGGCAGAAGAATTGCTTAAACCTGGGAGGTAGAGGTTGCAGTAAGCCTAGGTCGTGCCAGTCCACTGCAGCCTGGGCAATAGAATGAGACTCTGTATCAAAAAAATAAAATAAAATAACATTAGGCTGCCAGTTAGTAAAAGTTATTTAGAAAATGATTATTATGTAGAAGACTATAATGAAATGTAATGATTCTAGGAAAAGGAGAACATGCTTAGAATATAAAAATTTAGAAATTCAAGTTGTAATGAATTACACAGTTTAAAATCATACAGAATGTTCCAATTGATTTGATATACATATTTAAAATAATTCAAGTTCCATACATCTTAAATCTGGCAACTTTATCTCCCAATTCAAGTCCTTTAAATAGAAGGACAAAGAACTGTGAACTGTTAGATATCATCAAAGGAAAGGAAAAGTCATCTATACAGAAAGAGGAAAAATATTAGCTCTCCATAACTAAACTTTGAACCTTTGCATTGCCTTTAGGGAAAGATTTTTCCAATTACTACACTTTTAAATAATCAGTTTTATTCTTTCTTCTGAATTATGAAATACATAATATGTATGTCTCTGAACAAAGAATAAAAGAACAATTCTGTTTCCTTTGTCCTATTTCCTTCTCCATGAATTGACCTTTTCATTCACGTTCATTTCCATGAGAAGACTAAACCTGCTGTGCTCCAGGCTAGAGCTGGATGGACCATGTGGACTTTCTAGATAGTCTACAGTCTGTGCCCCTTTATACCAATATTCTTTCTCTATGTGTTTCAATATGTGTTTGTTTATTGAAGTGGGACCTACTATGCTATATTCCACTATGTCACATGCATTTAACATATTACATCATTGATGGGAGACAGTTCTCCAGGGTCTCTACACATCTTGCAAGCAAGGCTCTGACTGCCCTTTGTTCCAAACCATTTGACCCAGGAGACTCGTATCTTCTACCAGCCTCCATGAAACAGTAGCAGGCTAATTTATTAGCTTGCAAGGACAGTGACATGGTAGGGCCTTGGCAGTTTCTGGTAGTCCTTTTAACTTACTACAAGTGTTCATTTCAGGCACAGAATTTCAGGATTGGTGGCTCATCCCATAAGTGTACCATATGACTTCCTTATGATCACTACGAAAACACTCATTTGAATCATGCTTAGCACCTGAGGGAGCTGGGGTTTTGTTTTGTTTTGTTTTTAACCATTTCTCCTAGAGGTCAGTGTCTCCTTTCCAGGTAAAGGACCAACTTTATGTTTCAGCCACCATGTACAGTCACTTTCAAAAACCTCACCGGTTTTTGCTTTTAAAAATCTTAGTTGGTATCATAGTCCTAATTTACGCCAATGATATTTTAACACTTCCATAGATGTATTCCCCAGTCAAGTGCCTCCTAACCTACTTATAATCTGGTTCTGCTACCTAAAAGAGTAAATGTATGTGTGTGGGCCTCCTGTTTCCAAGCAGGTGACAACAGCAACTCTGGGGTCCCAACTACTCATATTCCCTTAGAGCCCTAGTTCTGGGGATTGTCACATGAAGTCTCAAGGCAGAAATATGTAGTGTAGGACAGAGGGGTGTGTGTGTGCGTGTGTGTGTGTGTGTGTGTGCATCTTCCTACTGCCTCCCCCAACAATAAGACTGTGATTAGCCTGTTTCTGCAAGCCTGTAAAATTATATTCATTACATTCTTGCCTGGTTCCATTTTAGAAACAACTTTGAAAATCTCAAACTAAGTATTTTTTGTTTTGTTTTGTTTTAGCAGGAATCCATGGGGTGGGGAGAAGAAGGGTGAGGAGATGCACAAAGAGGGCACCAGATGGTATGGATCACATAGGAGACTGGATGGATGATTCTGACATGTCTTCTCTTAGGAACAGATGTGTTGCCAGGTTGCAGTAGTTCAGAAAGATGAGATGAGTACTTGCCATGAATCTTATCTTTTCTGTCAGAGATTTATTGCACAGAAATTGGATTTGGCTCCTTCTTTTATTTGTTGGCTTATAACCAAAGCAAAATGCTCCATATGCTGAAAGGAGCTACCCTATTTCTTCTAATCTAAGGTTTCCTCCATTGTAAGACACTCTATTATTTTATGATCAACTCAGAAAGAAAAGTCACTGCCAATTAACTATGACACATCTTATGTTGTGAGAGACATCCCAGTTTTAGAGATGCGAAAACATGAAGTACCTTGTGTTGTAGAATTGATGAAATATGATATGATGTAAATCAAGGGTTCCAAACTTTTTGCCGAAGCCATTTCATAGTGTTTTATGATCTGAATTATCATGAGTCTGTGACCCTGAATAAATAACAATAGCTATGACCAATTATTGAACAAATAATGTGTTGCTTGTCACATTTACATTCATTACTTCCAGTCCTTTCAACTACATTGCATGGAAGAAAGTATAAATTCCATTTTACAAGGCAGGAAATTGAGCTCCTAGAGGTTAGCTAAAGTATGAAGGTGAAGCTGCCAGGAGTGAGAGCTGAGACGGGAACCCAGCTAGGTCTCCCTTCAAAGCTGAGATGCCTTCAGTTACTCTACGGAATTGCTCTTTTTGACGAAGCTGCCTGATTTGGGAATGCCTTTGAGAATGGTACTGTTATCTAAATATTTGTGGATTGTTTTAGAAACAAGTTCCCACCCATCACACAGTTGTCACCCAGCAGTAATAGTGAGACTGGCTCCTTTGTTTCAGCTAGAGTTAAAAGTGAAAGGAGGGGAGAAGGGGTAGCTATTCACCCCCAAAGAAATCATGACAGACATAATAGGGCTCATGTTTTGTGAAACTGCAAAGTGCTGCATCATTGTTTACCTTCTGCCAAGTCCTTATTCCTAGCAGAGAGAAAGCCCCTTCAGAACTCCTGAAATGTTAGGGCTTCAAGTTCTTATAGCACATGCATAAAGTATTTCTAGTACATTATTCAAAATATACTCTTTCTTTTTGTTTTTTTTCTGTAATTTGAAAAAGTCTTCACTGTAGCCAAGAACAAAATTTTAACTGATGGCAAAAATATAAAGCCTTCAGGTAATGTTTAATCGCTATTTATTATTGTATCCAAAGAAGAGGCCTTGACAATATTGGCTGCTACTGAGTTGCCATGGCAGTGATCAGTCAAACAGGAATGGGATTTTGCAAGCCTATTTAACCCTTTTTCTTACCCAGCAGTGCAAAGCTGACAGAAATAATTTCATTTTGCACAATTCAAATCGTGCAAATCTGATGAGGCAAATATGTCCTTTTCTAACAAGGTTCCAGTCTTGCTCCCTGCTTCCCAAGCCATCACATTCCCTTGCACCCTTGCTCCATCCACACTGAACCACTTGCATTCTTGAGTGTGCCACAGTCTATGCCTTTGGGCTCAGGGCACACAGGGCTGCTTCTGCTTCGAACACCCTTTAGAACCTATTCTAGCCCCAACTCCTACTCCTATTCTGTTCTGTGACCATACCACCTCCTCCAGGAAGCCTTAAGCATCCTTTCCTCCATTCAGTATGAGTTAGACACACATTCTGAGTGCTCTGATAACACTCTATCTTAGCACATGTCACCTTGATCATAGTTGCCTATGGCAATCTTGGTAAAGAACATCTGGAGCTGGTCTGCCTGGGCCTGAAGCTCTCCTTCGTTACTTACCAGCTGTGATCTTGGCCAAGTCATTTGACCTCTCTAAGTCTCAACTTCCCCCTATGTAAAAGGACAAGAATAATATCTACTTCACAGAATTACCGTGAAGATTAAGTGAGATGATCTAAGTAAAATGCTTAATGCTAATGAGTTCTCAATAAACATTATAGTAAAACTTGTCTCCTTCTAGAGTCTAAGCTCCATGAGGGCAGAGACCACGTCTTTTATTTTTGAATATTCAGGACCTCACAAACATCAGGCACACGGAGAGCATTTCCTCATTGTCTAACACAATATGGTTAGACTGTGTTAGGAATGGGTTTCTGTATATAATTTTTCCTGTAGGTGGAGCTTACCCCTGAACACACAAAAAATACCATCTTGTTAATTACATTAATTACAAAATTAATTCATTGGTGAAAATTTGGAATATACAGAATTATAAAGACAAAAACCATCTGTGGTTGGGTGGGATGGCTACACCTGTGATCTCAGTACTTAGGGAGACCAAGGCAGGAAACACCTGTAATCTCAGTACTTTGGGAAACCAAGGCAGGAAGATGGCTTGAGACTAAGAGGTCAAGACTAGTCTGGTCAACATAATGAGACCCTGCCTCTATGAGAAATTTTAAAAATTGGCCAGGCATGGGGTGTGCCTGCAATCCTACCTACTGGGGAGGCTGAGGCAGGAAGATCACATGAGCCCAAGGATTCAAGGCTGCAGTGAGCCATGATAACGCCACTGCACTTCAGCCTAGGCGACAGAGCAAGCCCCTGTCTCTTAAAAATATTATATTGAAATATTCTAATTTAAATTTTTTTCTAATGTTTTTCATTGTGGAAGTATATATAACATAAAATTTATCATCTTAACCATTTTTTAATGTATAGATCAGTGTAAAGGTGTGTTAAACGCACCCATAATGTGCTACTATCACCAGGATCCAGCTCTATAACTATTTTAATCTTGTAAAACTGAAACTCTGTACCTGCTACAGAATAGCTCTCCATTCCCCGCTTCTTCTAGTCCCTGGCAACCACCACGCCACTTTCTGTCTCTATGATTTTTGACTTATAAGTACCTCAAATAAATGGATTCATATGGTATTTGTCTTTTGGTAACTGGCTTGTTTTACTTAACACAGTGTCCTCAAAGTTCATCCATGTTGTAGCATGTGTCAGGATTTCCTTCCTTTAAAGGTTGAATAATCTTCAATCATATATACGTACCACATTTCACTTATCTATTCATTTGTTGATGACTATATTTGTTGATGGTTACTTCCATGTTTTACCTGTTATGAATAATGCTGCTATGAATGTGGCTATACAAACATTTCTTTGAATCCCTGCTTTCAATTCTTTTGTCTGTGTTCCCAGAAGTGGAATTTCTAGATCATGGTAATTCTGTCTTCAGTTTGGGACTGTTTTCCACAGCAACCATATCATTTTACATTTCCACCAACAATGCACAAGGGTTCCAATTTCTCCATATCATTGCTTAACATTTGTTATTTTCTGGAATTTTTTGTTTTGTTTTTTACAGTAGCCATCCTAATGGGTGCGAGGTAGTCTCCCTTTGCGGTTTTGGATTTGCATCTCCCTGATGATTAGTGAGGTTGAGCATCTTTTTATGTCCTTACTGACCATTTGCATATTTTTGAAGAAATACCTATAAAGTCTTCTGCCCGTTTTTGAATTGGGTTGTTTGCTATTTTGTTGTTCAGTTTTATGAGTTCCATTTATATTTTGGATATCAATCCCTTATCAGATATATCATTTGCAAATATTTTCTTCCATTCTGTGGGTTACATTTTACTCTATTCATACTGTCTTTTGATGCACAATTTTTATTGATACACAATATTGGTACATATTTATGAGGTACAGGTGATATTTTGTTACACACATAGACTGTAGTAATCAAGTCAGGGTATTGGGGTGTCCATCACCTCAAGTATTTATCACTTCTATGTGTTGGGAACATTTCAAGTCTTCTAGCTATTTTGAAATATTCAATACACTGTTATTAACTATAGTAACCCTATTCTGCTATTGAACATTAAAACTTATTCCTTCTGACTGTGTTTGTACCCATTAGCCAACCTCTTTATCTCCTGCCCCCACCCACAGGTAGCCTCTGTTATCTTTCTACTCTCTACCTCCATGAAATCAACTTTTTTAGCTCCCATGTATGAGTAAGAGCATGCAATATTTGTCTTTCTCAACTTAACATCATGTCCCATTCCATTCATGTTGCTGCCAATGACATGATTTTATTATTTTTTTTTTTTTTTTTAAGACAGAATCTCACTCAGTCACCCAGGCTAGAGTGCAGTGGTGCAATCTCGGCTCACTGCAAGCTCCACCTCCCGGATTCACACCATTCTCCTGCCTCAGCCTCCTGAATATCTGGGACTACAGGTGCCTGCCACTACACCCTGCTAATTTTTTGTATTTTTAGTAGAGACAGGGTTTCACCGTGTTAGCCAGGATGGTCTCAATCTCCTGACCTCGTGGTCCACCTGCCTCGGCCTCTCAAAGTGCTGGGATTATAGGCGTGAGCCACCGCACCCAGCCCCGATTTTATTATTTTTTTTACAGCTGAATAGTATTCCATTATGTATATATATACCACACTTTCTTTATCCATTTATCCAATGATGGACACTTAGGTTGATTCCACATCCTTGCTGTTGTGAATACTGCAATAAACATGGGAGTGCAGATATCCCTTTAATATACTGATTTATTTTCCTCTGGATAAATACCAAGTAGTGGGATTGCTGGATTGTATGGTAGTTGTTCTATTTCTAGTTTTTTTGAGAAATCTCCGTACTGTTTTCCACAATGGCTGTACTAATTGATATTCCCACCTACAGTGTATGAGTTCCCTTTTTTCTTCATCCTTGCCAGCATTAGTTATTTTTTTGTCTTTTGATAATAGCTATTCTAATTGGGGTAAGATGATATCTCATTGTGGTTTTTATTTGCATTTCTCTGATGATTAGTGATGTAGAGCATTTTGTTGGCCATTTGTATGTCTTCTTTCGATAAATGTCTATTCATGGTTTTTGCCCACTTTTTAATGGTAATTTTTTTTGTTTGTTTGTTTTTGTTTTTGTTTTTACTGTTGAGCTCTTGGATTTCCTTGTATATTCTGGATATTAGTCCTTTATTGAATGAATATTTTGTAAATATTTTCTCCCATTCTGTGGATTGTCTCTTCACTCTGTAGATTGTTTCCTTTGCTGCACAGAAGCTATTTAGTTTAGTAGAGTTACATTTGTCTACTTTTGGTTTCATTGCCTGTGCTTTTGAGGTCTTAATCATAAAATATTTGTCAGAACCAAAGTCCTAAAATATTTCTCTTATATTTTCTTCTGGTAATTTTATAGTTTTGGATCTTATGTTTAAGTCTACAATCCATCTTGAGTTAATTTTTGTATGTGGTGACAGATGGGGTCTAGTTTCATTCTTCTGCATAGATATATCAAATTTTTCTAGCACCATTTATTGAAGACAGTGTCCTTTCCTCAGTGTATGTTTTTGGCACCTTTGTCAAAAATCAGTTGGCTGTAAATACGTGGATTTATTTCTAGGTTCTCTATTCTGTTCCATTGGCCTATGTGTCTGTTTGTATACCAATATCATGATATTTTGGTTACTATAGCCTTGCAATATATTTTGAAGTCAGGTAGTGTGATGCCTCTAGCATTGTTCTTTTTGCTTCCAAATTTTTAAATGTTCATGAAGTCCAATTTTTTTTATTTTGTTGTTGTTCGCTATGTTTTCCTTTCCTTTCCTTTCCTTTCCTTTCCTTTTCTTTTCTTTTCTTTTCTTTTCTTTTCTTTTCTTTTCTTTTCTTTTCTTTTCTTTTCTTTTCTTTTCTTTTCTTTTTAGTTTTGAGATAGGATCACTCACTGTCACCCAGGTTGGAGTGCAGTGGCGCAATCACTGAAGCCTCAAACACTTGACCTCAAGAGCAATCCTCTTGTCTCAGCCTCCTGAGTAGCTAGGATTATAGGAATGCACCACCATGTCCAGGTAATTTTTTAAATAAATATTTTTGTGGAGATTGAGTCTTACTCATTGCCCAGGCTGGTTTGAACTCCTGGGCTCAAGTAATCTTCAATGTTTCAGCCTCCCAAAGTGCTGAGATTATATGTGTGAGCCACACTACCCAGCCAGCATCTTTCATGTCTTATCCAAGAAATCAGTGACAAATCCAAAGTTTTGATGCTATTTTCATGTTTTCTTCTAAGATTTTTACAGTTTTAGATTTTACATTTAGTTATTTGCTATGTTTGAATATGGTTTTTCCCCGCTAAAACTCGTATTGAAACCTTGATTCCCTGTGTGGCAATGTTGGCAAGTGAAACCTCTAAGAGGTGGAGCCTGATGGGAGGTATTTGGGTCATGAGGACTCTGCCCTTCTGTGTGGTTCGGTGCTGTTCTTGCAGTAGCGAGTGCACTCTTATTCTGACAAAACTGAATTGCTTATAGCAGGAATGGATTAGTTCCTTCAGGAGTGAATTGTTATAAAGCCAGAATGCCCGTCAGGTTTTGCCTCTTGACATCTTTTCACTTCCCCTTTGACCTTCCACCATGTGGCGTTGCAACACAAAAGCCTTCACCAGAAGCCAAATGAATGCTGGCGCTATCTTTCCGAAGTTACCAGCTTGCAGAACCATGAGCTAAGTAAACTTTTCTTTATAAATCACTCAGTCTCAGTTATTCTGTTATAGCAACACAAAGAAGTCAATCTTTGATCCATTTTTAGTTTTGTTTTTTGTTTTTTGTTTTTTGAGACAGAGTTTCGCTCTGTTGCCCAGGCTGGAGTGCGGTGGCGTGATCTCGGCTCACTACAAGCTCCGCCTCCCGGGTTCATGCCATTCTCTTGCCTCACCCTAACGAGTAGCTGGGACTACAGGCGACTGCCACCATGCTCAGCTAATTTTTTGTATTTTTAGTAGTGGCGGGGTTTCACCATGTTAGCCAGGATGGTCTCAATCTCCTGACCTCTTGATCTGCCCACCTTGGCCTCCCAAAGTGCTGGGATTACAGGCGTGAGCCACCATGCCCAGCCAGTTAATTTTTATATATGGTATTAGATAAGGTGATATATGGTGTCAGAAAACTGGGTGTTCTTTTATATGTGAATATCCAGTTTTCTAGCACAATTTGTTGAAAAGATGGTGTTTTCCTCATTGAATGATCTTAGTACCGTTATTGAAAATTATTTCACCACGTATGTGAGGATATGTTTCTGGGCTATTTTATTTCATTGGTGGATGTCTGTGACTTTATGCCAGTACCACAGTGTTTTGATTACTACAGCTATACAGTAAGTTTTGAAATCAGGAAGTGTGAGTCCTTTTATATTAGTCTATTTAGCGTTTCTATAAAGAAATACCTGAGGTTGGGTGATTTATAAGGAAATGAGGTGTGTTTTGGCTCACAATGCAGAGTGTGTAAGAAGTCTGTTTTGCATTTCTATAAAGAAATACCTGAGATTGGATGATTTATAAAGAAAAAAGGAAATGAAGTATATTTTGGCTCACAATTCTGCAGTGTGTACAAGAAGTCTACTTTGCATTTCTGTAAAGAAATACCTGAGGTTGGGTGATTTATAATGAAATGAGGTTTATTTTGGCTCACAGTTCTGCAGAGTGTACAAGAAGCATAGTGCCAATATCTGCTTCTGATGAGGGCCTCAGGAAGCCTAAAATCACGATGGAAGGCAAAGGGGGAGCACGCATGCAACATGGTGAGAGAGGCAAGAAAGAGAGAGAGGAGGGAGGGGCCAGACTCTTTTTAACAAGCAGATCTTATGGTAACTCATAGACTAAGAACTCATTCATTACTGCAAGGGAGGTACACCCATGACCATTAATAAGGGATCTACACCCACGACCCTAACACCTCCCATCAGGCCCTACCTCCAATATTGAGGATCACATTTCAACATGAGATTTGCTAGGGACAAATATCCAAATTATATTACACCCAGCTTTGTTTTTTTGCAAGATTGCTTTGGCTATTCAGGGACCACCTAAGATTGCCTGTGAATTTTAGGATGGGTTTTTCTATTTCTAAAAATCTATCTTTGGAATTTTAATAGGGATTGCATTGAATCTGTTGATGACTTGGGGAAGCACTGACATCTCAACAATATTAAATCTTTCCATCCATGAACATGGGATTTCTTTCTATTTATTTATGTCTTCTTTAATTTCTTTTAGCAATGTTTTGTAGTTTTCAATATTTACATTTTTATTTTCTCACTTAAGTTAGTATCTAAGGATTTAATTCTTTTGATGCTATAGATGAGATTGTTTTTATAATTTTCTTTTCAGTTGGTTCTTTTTAGTGTATAGAAATGCAACTGAATTTTGCGCATTGACTTTGTATCCTACTACTTTGCTGAATTTATTTATTACTTCTAACAGTTTTTTGATGAATTAGAGTTTTCAACAAATAAGATTATATCATCTGCGAACAGAGACAATTCTACTTTTTTCTTTCTGATTTGAATGTCTTTTACGTCTTTTTCTTCCCTGAATACTGTGTT
Source organism: Piliocolobus tephrosceles (assembly GCF_002776525.5). Lineage (NCBI taxonomy): Eukaryota > Metazoa > Chordata > Mammalia > Primates > Cercopithecidae > Piliocolobus > Piliocolobus tephrosceles. The sequence goes on from NC_045443.1 coordinate 44,226,633, forward strand.
TACAACTTCCAGTTCTATGTTGAATAGAAGTAGCAAAAGTAGGCATCATTGCCTTGTGCCTGATTTTAGAGAAAAAGCTTTCAGTCTTTCACCATTGAGTTTTATGTTCATAGTGAGTTTTTTCACATATGGCTTTTATTATACTGAGGCAGTTTCCTTCTATTCCTAATTTGTTGATTTTTTTTTTTTAATTATGAAAAGCTGTTGAATTTTGTCAAATGCTTTTTCTACATCAATTGAGATAATCATGTGGTTTTTTTTCCCCCTTGTCTTGTCTCAGTCCATTTGGTGTTGCTATACCAGAATACCCATGGCTGGATAATTTATAAAGAAAAGAGGTTTATTTAGCTCACAATTATGTAAGTTGGGAGATTCAATAACATAGCACCCAACTTCTGGCAAGGCTATAGTCTGGCTAAAAACATGGTGGAGAAGGCGAAAAGTGAGCAGGCATGTGCAAAGATATCACATGGTGAGGGAGGAAACAAGAGAGTCTAGAAAGCAAAAAACTCGCCGCTGTAACAACATGCTTTCTGGTAAACAATTCCATTCTGTGAAAGCAACAACTCACTCACTTCTATGGAAGGGCATTAATCTACTTATGAGGGATTAATCCTTATGACCCAAGCACCTCCCACTAGGCCCCTCCTCCCTACAGTGCCAAACTGGGGATCAGATTTCAACATCAGTTTTGAGAGTAATAAACCACATCTAAACCACAGCATTTTGTCCCAGGCACCAAAAGTCATGTTCTTCTCACATACAAAATAGAAACATTTGTTCCCAATAGTTTCAAAAGTCTTAATGTGCTCCATCACCAAATCAAAAGTCCAAAGTCTCATCTGAGAGCCTGTGAAAATGTTTTTAAAACTTACTTTAAAGATACAATGGTGGGACAGACATTGGGTAAACATTCCCACTCCAAAAGGGAAAAATAGGCCAAGAGAAGGGAGGAACAGGCACCATACAAATCTAAAACCAACAGGGCATACAATTAAATCTTAACACTCCAAAATAATCTTTCACTCCATGTGCTGCCTCCTGGACACACTGGTATGGGGATTGGGTCCCCAAGGCCTCAGAAAGCCGCACCCCAATGGCCTTGTTGCGTGGGTTGGAGGGTAGTGCCTGTAGCTTTCCCAGGTAAGTGTTTCACACTGCCAGTAGTTATACAATTCTGTGGTCTTGACAGTGGCCATGTTCCCACAGATCCACTAGGCATCACCCCTGTGGGAGCTTCTCTGGTGGCTCCACCCTTGTGGCAGGTTTCTGCCTGGGCTCCCAGGTTTTCCATTACATCCTCTGAAATCTAGGTGGAAACCTCCACACCTCCATCACTCTGGCATTTTGCATGCCTGCAGAACTAGGGCCTTGTGGACCTGGATGCTGCCAAGGCTTATGGCTTGTACTCTTTGGAGCAGCAGCCCAAGCTGTATATGTGGCTAGTTGAGTCACAATGGATTGGCTGAAACAGCCAGGATGTAGTGAGCAGTGTCCTGAGGCAACCCTGGTCAGTGTGCCTATGGGGAATAGTTGGAACTGTCCCCTGAAACCATTCTGATCTCCTAGGCTTCCTCTGGCCTCCTCTGGTAGCTGGTCAAGCTGGGCCTTAGGAGACCAATGTTGGCCTGCCCAGGTACTACTCGAGAGTTTTACTCTGTAGGGGCTCCTTTGAGCTCGGGTTTGCAAATTCCCAACTGGGATTGTTTTGCTCAATTTTCATCTTAGATGCTATCGTCATCTTCTAAGTCCAAACTGTGGTTTGTAATAAGACAACATTTTTTTTCCTTTTGGACTTTCAGCGTACAGTATAGAACAAACCCCACCAGAGACATATCTGAGTTAGCAAAACATTTACTCCATTTCCCTATAGCAAATTATTCCACATAGTACTGCTTGTGATTGCAAAGATACCACTGTTTTACAGCCAATAATGAATGAATGATGGGAAATTTTACTAGAATTGCTTTTCATTTTTGTCAGCTTTATAAAAGTTTTCACATTTTCACGTATATGTTTCCAAAGAGTGAATGTGCATGGGGAAAGATTCTGAGAATTAATTTCGCACATATTTTAACAACTCGAGAGAGAACATATATCATTTATTGTCAGTTGTTTCAATAATGTTTTTACAATGAAAGGATTCACAAGGCTAAAAAGTTATATTCTGTATTTAATTTGCTTGTGCAAATGTCTATATAGGCTTTTATTACTAACTCCATGATTTTCTATCATCAATTAAAGCTAGTGGACAAATGTTGACTATTTGACACAAAACCTTGTTCTTCCATTTTAAAAAGTTTTTCCAAATGGTGGATTTAAGGCTCTCTTTGGAGCCAATTTTATTATTCTGTTACATAAGAATGTGTTCAGGGACGATGAAGGCATAATGTGCAAATTAGTCCTCTATTCAATTACAAGTTCAATACTCAGTATTAATTTGACCTTATATTAGTAGGCAAAATTATAAATTTAGTGACCAAGCAGAATCATATGTCAGCAGCTATAATATTAAAATCATTACTGTAGCATGATTTCTTTAGGCTACATCTGAGAACTGTTCTTTCCTGTCATCACAAATGATTTTGTCATGCCCACTCCCCCACCAAGAGACTTGATTAAACGCTAGCATAGCTCAAGGCCCTGACCTGGGATCAACCCAGCCCTCCTCAAGTTCCTGTCTGGGAAATCTCAAGGTTGTTGAAAAATTTACTGTTTGCTCTAGCCAACATCTTAAGACTTGGCCCCTGTCTCCCAGGCTCTGTGGGAGGGTAAGAGCCTAACTTCAATAAGCACTAGTTAACAAACCCAGATGGTCTAATCACATTGGCCAACCCCTTTTACCCAATTATTGTAATTTTTCACTTCCGTGACTTTGGTTAAGCCAGGCTGTTTCTCTCTCTTCACTCTCTCATTTTCCCTTTAAAATGCCTAGTCGTCTATATATGGATTGAAGTTGAGCTCATTTCCATACTGGTTTGTCTTCATAATCTTTAACTAGTATCTGGCTTCGTTTTTCTTTAACATGTTTAGCCAAAACTTGAGCTAAACCAATTAAAATACAGAGGCATAGAAACTTTTCACTCACCTGAGAAACATGTCAATAGCAATAGTGTATGAATTAAGTACAATTGAATGGCAGCTGGCCACAGTCATGACAGTAAGTGATTTACAATCCAGTCTTGTGAGAGAATTTGAAATAATGCTCTACTCGTCTCAATCATTCCCACTATAAAACAAAAGAATCAAAGAGGGTAGTCTTTCTACAAACAAGTAACATATCAAGATGAGGTGTAGTAAAAATAATAATAATAATAAAAGCATCTCCTGTGTCAAAGTATTAATTTTTCTATTGGTTATCAGAGTAGAAAAAAATACATTTTTTTATTTACCCCTCTTAGGTTTATTGACTTGGAGTCCATGAATCAAACAAATAACAGACAGATTAACAAGAGAAAAAAACAGTTTTAATTATGTACATAGCTACATACGTAAACACCAGAGTTTATAAAGAAAAATGTTCCTCAAGGAGGTAGCCAGATGGTTAAGGCTTTTACAGTATTCCATTTTTAGCTAAACAAAGGAAAAGGGATTTAGGACTTCTAGGTCAGCAGGCAAGTTATAGGAAGGTGACCAAGAAAAGTATGGTAAACAAGGATTGTTTAGTGTTTCTCCACTGATAAGAGTTATTGAGTCTTCTTCTCCATAAGGGAAAAGGAGATACCTTTAAAGATGGAAATTTTCTAAATTTCCTTTATTAAAGGAAAATTTGTGCCCTACTTTTAGAGCTTTTTCTGTGTCTGTTGGTCTCGATGACTTTTAACTAAAATATTCAACGTAACAAAAAGGCATATTTTGGGGGGTATAGCATATCTTGGTACCCTTCGTGGTGACAAATTCCATTTCTGTTGGGCATTCCTAGGGGTTAGTGCTAGATTTCCCTGCTGACCAACTGGGAAAATGAGGTGGGAACTGAAAAAGGCATTGTGGCTGTCTCTCTAACAGTCTTTCCTCAGATGATCACTCAAAGCCAACTGTCCCCTACCTGTGATTGGGCTAAAGAAATGTGAGATGTTTTCACCAGAGTTGTCAGGGGAAAGAGCCAGTTGTCTTTGAATCCTGCACATGGACAAGGACACACGTGTACCCAGTTTTGCTGGTAGCCATATTATGACAATGAGGAAAAGCAACCCTACAATGAAGTGAGTGTCATAAATAGCAGCATGGAGAAGGAAGCTGGATTCTAGATGATATTGCTGAACCATGGAATCGATTGAATTACTTAAGATAATAAACTCCCTTATGGTTTAGGACATTTTGAGTTGGTATTCTGTTACTGGCAGCCTAAAACTAACAGAGCCCACGGAAGGAGTCAGTGTTCTCCATGGAGGGAAGATGGGCCTTCTAGCTCAAAGGAGCACCTCTGGAGTAAAACTCTCGAGCAGTACCTGGGCAGGCCAACATTGCTCTCCTAAGTCCCAGCTTGACCAGCTGCCAGAGGAGGCAGACATTTTGATGAGGGAAGGTGGTCAGGAAGGGGGCAAGGAGCAGTGATGTTGAAACCAGCAAGTCTGTGAAGTCAGTTAAATGTGCCAAAATATTTGGGTGAGGTAGATGGGGAGACGAACATTAAAGAGAGGAAAAATGATGAAGAGAAAAAAGGAGAGGCCAGAGATTGCTTTTTCTATACTCTGGAAAAGTACCAGTTCCATATGAATTACCTGGTTTACTTGTTTATTTTTAAAGATCAGCTAGAACTTACCTCTGAATCTATCTGATTCTGGTGATTTTTTAGATAGTAGGTCTTTTAAGCTTCCTTCTGTCTCTTCTGTAGCATTTGATCTATTCAAGTTTTTGTGTTTCTTCTTGGGTCAATTGTGTTAGTTTATATTTTGCAGGAACATCATTTATTCCCTCTAGGTTTTTTGAAATCTTGCCATTGAATCTAATATTCTCTTAGAATGTTTTCAGTGTCTTATCTTTGATTGTCTCTCATTTCTTATCTTGTGTATGTTTCTCTTAGTCAGGCTTCTATTGACTTTCCTTTTTAGGTTTATTTATCCTTTCTACTATTTTACTTATTATTTTGCTTTCCCGTTCATTATTTTCCTTCTTCACTACTTTAATCTTTCCACTTTTGTTTGGTTTTGTTTTCTTTTTCTAATTTCTTAAAGATGAGTATTGTTCTTTACTTTTCAGCTCTTAACCTTTAATGGCAAAGGCACTTAAAGCTGCAAATATTCCTCTCATAGATTTCCATATGTCTTATTGGTTTGACATAAATAGTAGCTCTTGCGATTGCTTTGAAATAATTTTTAGTTTTGGTTTTTACTTTCTTTTTGACCCAGAGCTATTAAAGTGTTGTTACTTTATTAAAGTGTTGTTGTTAATTCATAAGTGTTTAGAATTTTTGTCATTCTTTATTTCTTATTTCTGAGTTTTATTAGAGAATATGACGTGTAAAATTGACCTTTAAAAAAAAGTTACATTTTTTCAACCAAGAGTGTGACCAAATGTCACAAATACTCCATGAACATGCAAAACTATGAATATTTTCTACTTAATACTTTCTACTCAAAGGATATATGGTTTAATATTGTAGGGTCGGAAAAATATCTTCTCACTTCTGAGTTGTTTGCTGGGGCTGTAAGATACAGATTAACAAGAGAAAAGTATACAAATTTATTTAAAATCTGTTTTACATAACACAGAAGTGGAAATGAAGACCCAAAGAAACAGTTAACCCTGAGTATTTTTATACTAGGTTTGACAAAGAGTATAAAGTTGTCGAAAAATATGATGGGGCAGAGAGGGTTTGAGCTAGGATAGCAAACTGGAGGAAACTTAGCAAGGCTTATTGGTTTAAATTACTTTCAACATCCCTCCATCTTCCCGTCTTCGGTGTTAAAGGTGTCCTTCTCTCTGAGTATCGGGAAGGTACCTCTCATGTGAGGGTCTTATGTCGTATTTCAGGGAGAAGAAAGAGTCAGAGTGTCCTTCCTCTCCCTGCCGTTTTTCAGATTCCTTCAGCTTAAAATATTCAATATGGCAAGCTGCCCTATTTTGGGGTAGTATATCCTGAACCCCATCATTTCAATAGTTTTACTATTTAATTTCTGCTTGTCATTATTACTATTTTTTGCCCTGTTGGATTTGGATGATTCTGAAAGACATATATATTTCTAAATGGAGTTCTCCTTGCATTTCTAACACTTTATATATTTAGCTGCTGTATCTAATACATACAAAGTAATGACTAGTATATCTTTTACCTAAATTGTACTTTTTTAGCCCAGGATGGTGACTGATGCCTGTAATCCTAGTGTTTTGGGAGGCCAAGGTAGGAAAATCGCTTGAGCCCAGTAATTCAAGGTTGCAGTGAACTATTATCATGCCACTGTATTTCAGCTTGGTCAACAAAGTGAGACGCTGTCTCAAAAAAAAAAAAAATTCTTTTTATCATTATGTATTATTCATCTTTAATTTCATTGGTGGTTTTAAGCTTAAATTCTGCCCATCTGGCATTAATGTGAATTTCTGCTTTCTCTTTGTGATATCTCTCTGTCCATTTCAGTTTTCAGTCTTTAAAAAACTCACTGTTTTAAGCATTAAAAAACAATAAACAGTGTATTGCTTGATATTGTTATTTAACCCAACCCGCCAGTCTCCGTTTTTCAATAGAAAAGTTTAGTCCATTCGTGTTAAGTATAACAACTATTTTATTCATTCCATTTTATTTAATATTTATCTTTGGTCTTACATTGCATTTCCTCTTTTTTCTTTCTTCATTTTTGCTGATTTGTTCCGGTTGCTCTACATTCTCATTTTCTTATTAATTACCTTCCCTTTATCATCACACACAAGTGTCTGGACTATCATATGAAATCCTCATGCTTTTTCCTTTCAACCAAATCACTCCTTTTTTCACTGTTCCCACCAATAAATGAGACCTTTGAATACCTTTACTTACCTTTACTTCTCCGTTCTTCCTGCCAGGTTACCTTTAAATTTTTACTCTACAGAATAGAATCTATTCTACTTTCTTTTTTATTTTATTTTATATTTTTCTTGAGATGGAGTTTCACTCTTGTTGCCCAGGCTGGAGTGCAATGGCGCCATCTCAACTCACTGCAATCTCTGCCTCCCGGGTTCAAGCGATTCCCCTGCCTTAGCCTCCCGAGTAGCTGGGATTACAGGCACACATCACCACGCCCAGCTGATTTTGTATTTTTAGTAGAGATGGGGTTTCTCCATGTTAGTCAGACTGGTCTAGAACTCCAAACCTCAGGTGATCCACCCACCTCGCCCTCCCAAAGTGCTGGGATTACAGGCGTGAGCCACGGCGCCCAGCCCTATTCTACTTTCAAATACCTTTTTTGCTGCTACGGCTTAATACTTTGGGTTCTAGGCTATTATTAGATTTCTCTTGCAGTAAATTCTTCTTTTCAAGATTGCTTATTTAGTTATTATATTAATCTCACTCTGTTAACACCTATTTGCATCTAACTTCACTTACTGCAAGCTATACTGCTTACCATTCTTGTTTCCTCTCTTCATCTTCTACTCTGCCCTGGTTTCCCTAAGATGGAATAGGAGGATGATATTTTCTATGAATTCCTGCATAGCCACAAATACATTTTTTCTACTGATAAAAGAATGATAGTATCTTGCCTCAGATATAAAATTCTTAGATTGTAGTTCTTTTCTCTCTGATATTAGTAATTTTTATTAGCTCCTGAGTTGTAGATGACACAGTCCTGTATCAGTCTAATGTTTCTCCTTCTTCTCCTTCTCCTTCTCCTTCTCCTTCTCCTTCTCCTTCTTCTTCTTCTTCTTCCTCTCCTTCTCCTTCTCGTCCTCCGCTGCCGCCGCCGCCTCCTCCTCCTTCTCCTTCTTTTTCTTCCTCTTCTATATGTATATATATATATGTGTGTGTCTATAGATAGATATTTGCGTACTTGATCTTTCTGTCTCTGTATTTATAAGATTTGTCTTAATCCTTGGAGTTCAGAAATCTTACCAGAATATGTCTAAGTGTGTGGATCTTGGTAGTACATTTCCATCTGCTGACTTGAATAAATCTAATTTTAACTAATTTTGCCTCTCCTCAATCTGTGCTCTTACGTTTTTCTAATATTTACATGTAGGTCTCCTGCATCTTTCTTCCAAGTCTGCTATCTTTTTGCTCATGATTTCTACCTTTTTGAATTATTGCTCCTTATTTTGAGATACTTCTTCCAGTTGTTCTTTCAGGCTACTAATTTGAACCCAACATAAATCATCTTCTTCAGTTCACCCATTTGCTTGTTCAGTTAAAAAGTCATGGGTTGGCCGGGCGCAGTGGCTCAAGCCTGTAATCCCAGCACTTTGGGAGGCCGAGACGGGCGGATCACGAGGTCAGGAGATCGAGACTATCCTGGCTAACACGGTGAAACCCCGTCTCTACTAAAAAATACAAAAAACTAGCCAGGCGAGGTGGCGGGCGCGTGTAGTCCCAGCTACTCGGGAGGCTGAGGCAAGAGAATGGCGTAAACCCGGGAGGCGGAGCTTGCAGTGAGCTGAGATCTGGCCACTGCACTCCAGCCTGGGAGACAGAGCGAGACTCCGTCTCAAAAAAACAAACAAACAAACAAACAAAAAAGTCATGGGTTGCTTTTTTGTTTTTTTCCAATCGTTGTTCAGTTATTTTGTTATTGTTGTTTGGGTTTTCATTTTTTATATTTTTAAATATTATAAGTAATACCCTTAAGGTCACTTTTAATTTTTTCTAGATCAAGTTGTTGCCTCTCTCCTCTAGCAGTTCTGTTTTGCATGGAACTCCTGCTGTGAAGGTTATGCTATTTTAGCCTTAGAGCATTTATTCTCTAAATCAGTCCTTCTCAAACTTTAATGTGTATATGAATCACTCAGGAATCTTCTTAAACTGTTGATTCAAACTCAGAATATCTGGAGTGTGATCTGAGTGTCAGCATATCTAACAAGTTATGCCAATATTTCTACACCTATTTCTAACAGGTGATGCCAATGCTACTGGTCTATGGACTACACTTCCGGTAACACAGCACTCAAACATTAGGATACATCAGAACTGCCTAAAGGGTTTTTTAAAATGGGATCATTGGTTCTACTCCCAGGGTTTCTGATTCAGTGGGTCTGAGATAGTGCCTGAACATTTGCATTTCCTTTTCATGTGTGTGTGTGCTGTCTGTGTGTGTTTGTGCGTGTGTGTGTAGATAGTAGGTATATATATTTATGAGGCACACGAGATATTTTGATACAGGCATACCATGTGTAATAATTACATCAGGGTAAATGGGGTATCCATCATCTCAAGCATTTATCCTTTCTTTGTGTTGCAAACAATCCAATTCTACTCTTTTAGTTAATTTAAAATGTACAATAAATTATTGTTCACTGTAGTCACCCTATTGTGCTATCAAATACTAGATCTTATTCATTCTATATATATAACTATATATAGATATTTGCATACTTGATCTTTCTGTCTCTGTGTTTATAAGATTTGTCTTAATCCTTGGAGTTCAGAAATCTGACCATATTTTTGTACCCATTAACCATCACCACTTTCTCCCACACCTCCCCCAACTATCCTTTCCAGCCTCTAGTAACCATCATTTTACTGTCTATCTTCATGAGTTCAATTGTTTTAATTTTTAGCGCCCACAAATAAGTGAGTGCTAAATGCGAAATTTGTCTTTCTGTGCCTAGTTTATTTCACTTAGCGTAATGCCTCCAGTTCCACCTATGTTGTTGCAAATGGCAGGATATTATTCTTTTTTGTGGTTGAGTAATACTCGGTTGTGTATATATACTACATTTTCTGTATCCATATGTCTGTTGATGGACACTTTGATTGCTTGCAAATCTTGGCTATTGTGGGTAGTGCTGCAATAAACATGGGAGTGAAGATATCTCTTCGGTATTGCTTTGATGTGCTTACTTTTGGGTATATATCTAGCAGTGGGATTGCTGGATCACATGGCAGTTCTATTTTTTATTTTTTGAGGAAACGCCAAACTGTTCTCCATAGTGGTTGTACTAATATACATTCCCACCAACAGTGTATGGAGGTTCCCTTTTCTTCACATTCTCACCAGCATTTGTTATTCCTCTTTTTTGGATAAAAACCATTTTAACTGGGGTGAGATGATACCTCATTGTAGTTTGTATTTGCATGTCTCTGATGGTCAATGATGTTGAGCACCTTTTCATATACTTGTTTGCCATTTGTATGTTTTCTTTTGAGAAATATCTATTCAGATTTTTTGCCCATTTTTTAATCAAATTATTACATTTTTTCCTGTGCAGTTGTTTAAGCCCCTTATATGTTCTGGTTATTATTCCTTTGTCAGATGAATAGTTTGCGGATATTTTCTCCCATTCTGTGGATTGTCTCTTCACTTTGTTGATTGTTGCCTTTGCTGTGAAAAATTTTAACTTGATGCGATACCATTTTTCCATTTTTGCTTTGGTTGCCTGTGCTTGTGTGGTATCACTCAAGGAATCTTTGCCCGTGTTTTGGAGAGTTTCTTCAATGTTTTCTTTTAATAGTTTCATAGTTTGAGACCTTAGATTTAAGTCTTCAATCCATTTTGATTTGATTTTTCTATATTGCTAGAGATAGCGGTCTAGATTTATTCTTCTACATATTGATATCCTGTTTTCCCAGCACCATTTATTAAAGAGACTGTCCTTTCCCCAATGTATGTTCTTGGCACCTTTGTAGAAAATGAGTTCACTGTAGATATATGGATTTATTTCTGGGTTTGCTATTCTGTTCCGTTGGTCTATGTGTCTGTTTTTATGCTAGTACCATGCTGCTTTGATTACTGTAGCTCTGTAGTATAAATTGAAGTGAAGTAATATGATTCTTCTAGTTTTGTTCTTTTTGCTCAAGATAACTTTGGCTATTCTGGGTCTTTTGTGGCTCCATATAAATTTCAAAATTATTATTTCTATGTTTGTGAAGAATGTCATGGGTATTTTGATAGGCATTGCATTAAATCTGTAGATTGCTTTGGGTAGTATGGATATTTTAACCATATTGATTCCTCTAGTCCGTGAACATGAAATATTTTCCAGGCTGGGCGCGATGGCTCACGCCTGTAATCCCAGCACTTTGGGAGGCCAAGGTGGGCGGATCATGAGGTCAGGAGATTGAGACCATCCTGGCTAACACGGTGAAATCCCGTCTCTACTAAAAATACAAAAAATTAGCTGGGCATGGTGGCGGGCACCTGTAGTCCCAGCTGCATGGGAGGCTGAGGCAGGAGAATGGTGTGAACCCGGGAGGCAGAGCTTGCAGTGAGCTGAGATCACACGGCTGCACTCCAGCCTGGGCAACAGAGCGAGACTCTGTCTCAAAAAAAAAAAAAAAAAAAAAAAGAAATATTTTCCATTTTATAGTGTCCTATTTAATTTGAAATATCAATGTTTTATAGTTTTCATTATAGAGAGCTTTCACTTCTTTAAGTTTATTCCTATGTATTTTATTTTATTTTATTTGTAGCTATTATGAATGAAATTATTTTCTTGATTTATTTTTCAGATTGTTCGCTATTGACAAATAGACAGGCTACTGATTTTTGTAGGTTGATTTTGTATCCTGTAACTTTACTGAATTTGTTATCAGTTCTAGCAGATTTTTTGGTGGAGTCTTTAGATTTTTCCAAATATATGATTATATCATCTGCAAACAAGGATAATTTGATTGCTTCCTTTCCAATTTGGATGCTGATATAGTTTGAATCTGTGTCTCTGCCCAAATCTTATGTTGAGTTGTAATCCCCAATGATGGAGGTAGGGTGTGGTGGGAGGTGATTGGATCATGGGGGTAGAGTTCTCATGAAAGGTTTAATACCATCCCTGTTGGTGCTGTTCTCATAATAGTGAGGAAGTTCTTGTGAGATATGCTTGTTTAAACGTATGTAGCAGCTCCTCGCTCTCTTTCTTGCTCCTACTCTGACCATGTAAGATGAGCCTGCTTCCCCTTTGCCTTCTGCCATGATTGTAAGTTTCCTGAGGCTTCCCCTGAAGCTGAGCAGACGGCTAGCATCATGCTTCCTGTACAGCCTGCAGAACCGTGAGCCAATTAAACCTCTTTTCTTTATAAATTACCCAGTCTCAGGCATTCCTTTATAGCAATGCAAGAATGGACTAATACAGATACCCTTTATTTCTTTCTCTTGTCTTACTGCTCTAGCTAGGACTTCCAGTACTATGTCAAATAATAGCAGTAAAGGTGGGCATCCTTGTCTTGTTCCAGACCTTTGAGAAAAAGCTTTCAGTTTTTCCTCATTTATCATAATACTAGCTGTGGGTAGTCTGTCATATGTGGCTTTTATTGTGTTGGGGTATATTCCTTCTATAAGCAGTTTTGTGAAGGTTTTTATCATGAAGGGATGTTGAATTTTACCAAATGCTCATTCAGCATCAATTCAAATGATCATATGTTTTTTGTCCTTCATTCTGTTGATATGATGTATCACACTGACTGATTTGCATATGCTGAACCATCTATGCATCCTTGGGATAAACCCCACTTGGTCATGATAAATGATCTGTCTAATGTATTGTTGAATTGGGTTTGGTAGTATTTTGTTGAGTACTTCTGCATCAACGTTCATCAGGGATATCAGCCTGTAGTTTTCTTTTTTTGTTGTGTCTCTGTCTGATTTTGGTATCAGGATAATACTGGCCTCATAGACTGAGTTTGGAAGTATTCCCTCCTCTTCTATTTTTTGGAATAGTTTGAGTAGGATTAATATTCGTTATTCTTTACATGTTTGATAAAATTAGCAGTGAAGCCATTGGGTCATGGGCTTTTCTTTGCCAGAAGACTTCTTATTATGGCTTTGATCTCATTACTTGTTACTGGTCTGTTCAGATTTTGGATTTCTTCATGATTCAATCTTTGTAATTTGTCTGTGTCTAGGAATTTATCCATTTCTTCTAGGATTTCACTTTTCTAACACATTCCCAGGTGATGCTGATGCTACTGGTCTGTGATGCACACTTTAAGATCCACTACTCCAGATGGAACTCAGGTCCAGCTGCTGGGGCACCTTATGTGTACACACTCAAGCCAAAGGTAAGAGCCACAGTTGGCTCTACCAGGGAGGTAGGTGGTATACAGCAAGTTCAGCAAGTTGCTGGCTCTTTTTCAGAGCACTGGAAGAACATCCTGGTGGTCTTCTTGGCTACAAAGATCAGTGGCCTTTCAGCCTCAGAGAAGGAGTAGATTTGGCCCATTTGTTTAACTCTCCTGCCAAAGAGACCAGCAGGCTTTTCAGGAACACCCACCTGTGCTAGTGCTATCTGTCTCCCCAGAGAGAACTACAAATCTCCTCAGAGCCAATCTGATACTGGCCTCCAGGCTCTGATTCCAACTACAGGGCAAAATTCCTGCCCCAGCTACCAGATTTCTCCATCCATCACTACTTAGATTAAGGCCATGCTCCACTCCTCTAGGCTCAGCCTGTCTTCCAACTGCAAGAACCACTGCGCTCATAAAGGAGTGCAATTGGATTGGTGCAATAGAGGAGGAATGAGGAACACTATCTTCCAAATTTCTCAAGTGTTTAGTAGGAGAAAAGCTGGAACTAGAAGAGTCAGAAAGGTCCTATGGAAGGTGGACATGGTGAGCCTTAAAGAATCGGTAGACTTAGGACTGGGAAAGGAAGAGGTAAAGTAGGTACAGCCTACTTTAAGACATAAAATCAAGAAACCCTGTGTGATGATTACCCTGAATGGAATTTCTGGGAGTCATGGCACATAAAATTGGTTGAATAAAATTTGATTCTGGCAGGGAGCGGTGGCTCACATCTGTAATCACAGCACTTTGGAAGGCAAAAGCAGGCGAATTACTTGAGGTCAGGAGTCCAGGACCAGCCTGGCCAACATGGTGAAACCCCATCTGTACTAAAAATTCAAAAATAATTAACTGGGCTTGGGAGTGCATGCCTGTAATCCCAGCTACTCAGGAGGCTGAGGCAAGAGAATTGCTTGAACCCAGGAAGCAGAGGCTGCCCTGAGCTGAGATTGCACCATAGCATTCCAGCCTGGGTGAGAGGGTGAGATCTTATCTCAAAAAGCAAAGAAAAAACTTGATTCTGATCAAGGAAATCTATGACTGCTAGACTGATAAATTTTGAGTTTCATTTTGAATATGGTAGAAAGCAAGATGACATAGTGAAATAGCATGAATTTTTTGACTCAAACTGAATTAGCATGAACTAATGCCAACTGGGCATTTCCCAGCTTTATGAACTTGGGCAAACTGCTTAATTCTCTGACCTTGATCCTGTAAAATGGAGATAGCTATGCCTTCCTCCAGATCTCTTATTAGAAGATCATATGTGTAAAAGATAAAGACTGGCACAGGACTGAACCTCTCTTCCTTTCCTGGTGGTATTGAGTTGGGGAGGAACTGTCTCCTGAGATCCTGCTCAGATCAGCTGCCTAGAGGAAACAGCAATGTTGTTGAGGGAAAGAGGTTAAGAATGTGACAAGGAGAAATCATTTTGAAACAGACAAGGCTAAGAAGGTACCAAAATGTATTTGTGTGTTTGTGAGGGCAGTTTTTTGAGAGACAAGTTATTGAAAAAGGCAGTGGGGAAGACAGGACAATAAAGAGGAGAAAATCAACTGAGATAGTGAAGTAAGAAGAAACTCAAGATTTCCTTCATATTTTTGACTCAAAGCAGCCATGTAGTAGACATAGAAAGTGTCACAGAATGACCTATCGGGCATTAAATCGGATGGTTAAACTATGGCGGGTAGTAGAAGGAAGAAACCAACCACCAAAAAAGTTGTAGATTCCTTCAGAACCTGATATGTAACTTAAAGTAACTTTTTCGAAGTTCAGAATTATTTATCTCCTGTTCGTGTGTTTGTTTTGACAGTCTCCCTCTATCGCCAGGCTGGAGTGCAGTGGCACAATCTTGGCTCACTACAACCTCCGCCTCCTGGTTTCAAGCGATTCTCCTGCCTCAGTCTCCTGAGTAACTGGGATTACAGGTGCCCGCCACCATGCCCACCTAATTTTTGTATTTTTAGTAGAGACAGGGTTTCACTGTGTTAGCCAGGATGGTCTCAATCTCTTGACCTTGTGATCTGCCCGCCTTAGCCTCCCAAAGTGCTAGGATTACAGGTGTGAGCCACTGTGCCCAGTCTTTTAGCTCCTTAACTCTGTACATATACACATACTTTTTTTTTCTTAAGCATAAAAAAGTGAAATATCTATGATATTTATAATAGAAGTTGGGCCATCCTGCCAAAGAAGATTCATAGTCACTAATTTTAGGATGCATATGATTAATCTCTGAAGTACCAGAAGAAAAATGTAATGCCCAAATAAGAGATACTATCTTCATCAATTGTTTAAGTACTAATCTAAAAGGAGAGATTTCAGATCTTTAAAAAAATGATTATACGAAGCTCACAAATATTTCTCAGGTGTATCGTATGTTTTAAAAGGCTGAAGAAAATGTCTATGGTAAATGCTGCAGATGCTTTGAAGACTATTCTTATTCAGATCAATTAAAATAAGTATGTATGCAAAAGTGTCTAGCATCATGGCCAGCAAACAACAAGTTTAATAAATGTTAGGGAGGGGCCAGGCATGGTGGCTCACACCTGTAATCCCAGCACTTTGGAAAGCTGAGGCAGGCCCATCACTTGAGACCAGGAGTTTGAGATCAGCCTGGGAAACATAGTGAGACTCTGTCTCTATTAAAAAAAAATATGGCCTGGTGAGGTGGCTCACACCCGTAATCCCAGCACTTTGGAAGGCTGAGGAGGGTGGATTACTTGAGGCCAAGAATTCAAGACCAGCCTGGCCAACATGGAGAAACTCCGGCTCTAGGAAAAAATACAAAAATTAGCCAGGCATGGTGGCCTATGCTTGTAATTCCAGCTACTCGGGAGGCTGAGGCAGAAGAATCGCTTGAACCTGGGAGGTGGAGGTTGCAGTTAGCAGAGACTGTGCCACCGCACTCCAACCTACACTACAGAGTGAGACTCAATCCCAAAAAACAAACAAACAAAATAAACAAATAAATAAATAAAATGTTAGGGAAATCAAATTAAGCTCTTTAACCCAAATTTAATCTGAAGTACCATGAAGACTTCTGCTTCCTTTGGCTGTGCATTGGCATACTCTACCTACTGGTCCTGGTATGCCTCAGGTCCTCTTGCTGTTAGTGCCTCATCTATTCCAGCATTTACCTTTTTTAGACCCATGCCTAAAAGGAATGAATATGACAGTTCTGTAAAAGGATAGAAAAGTAATTTATATACACTTTTGCACATCTGGAATTTAATTTTTTTAAGTGGTTCTCTGCCTTTTCTACCTCAGAGCATAGAGGTTAATTGCATAACCCCTGGGGTCAGAGAGATGCAAGTTCAAATCCTGGGCCTCCCACTTAGACTATTAACTTGAGCAAGTTACTTAGCATCAATGAGCATTAGTTTCCTCATCTGTAAAATGGGAGTTAAAACTCTGTACTTCAAATGAGGTAATGTAGGTAAAGCGTGGCAAGGTGTCAGATGCATAGTAAGCCTTGATAAGTAATGCTGAGTATTGTGACTTATAGCATGTATAACTGTAATAACTATATACCATATATATCTAGATAATATACATCTATAATTATTTTTAAACAGCCTTATAATATCCCTCCCTAAATTCCTATAATTCTGCAGTTTTGATATTTAGAATAGAAAAAGTGAATCACAAATTGTAAAAGAAATATAATTGCTAGTTGAGTAGAATATTTATTTATTTTTATTTTTTTTTTTTTTTTTTGAGACGGAGTCTGGCTCTGTCGCCCGGGCTGGAGTGCTGTGGCCCGATCTCAGCTCACTGCAAGCTCCGCCTCCCGGGTTTACACCATTCTCCTGCCTCAGCCTCCGGAGTAGCTGGGACTACAGGCGCCCGCCACCTCACCCGGCTGGTTTTTTGTATTTTTAGTAGAGATGGGGTTTCACCGTATTAGCAAGGATGGTCTCGATCTCCTGACCTCGTGATCCGCCCATCTCGGCCTCCCAAAGTGCTGGGATTACAGGCTTGAGCCACCGCGCCCGGCCTGAGTAGAATATTTACAGTTAATATATGGTGCTGGCTTTATCTTAGAACTATAATCTAGAGATGTATATTGACTTTGAAAAAGATTACATTATCCTAGATGCAAAGTGGAAAAGTGCTCATAATATCTGGGCAACAAAAACAAGTTGAATGTAAAAGTATTTATTCACTTTTGGACTCTCATATTAATTTGAATTGGCAAATTGATATTAACTTGCATAGTATCTTTATATCCATGAATTAAATTAATTCAGAGCTTTTTTCCAAAGGAGCCAAACCTCATTAATAATTTTATTTGGTTGTTATCTAGAATGTTGTAACAATTTCTAAATGTCAGGTTATAGAAATTTCTAGTATACAGAAATCCCGTTTAAGAATTCAGAAACCTTTTTGTTTACTTCTTTCAGTATGTATGTATGTATGTATTTTGAGATGGAGTTTCACTCTTGTTGTCCAGGCTGCAATGCAATGGCGCAATCTCAGCTCACCGCAACCTCTGCCTCCCAGGTTCAAGCAATTCTCCTGCCTCAGCCTCCCAGATAGCTGGGATTACAGGCACCCACCACCATGCCCAGCTGATTTTGTGTATTAGTAGAGACAGGGTTTCACCTTGTTGGTCAGGCTGATCTCGAACTCCTGACCTCAGGTGATCTGCCTGCCTCAGCCTCCCAAACTGCTGGGATTACAGACGTGAGTCACCGTGCCTGGCCTATTTATTCATTTTTAATTTCATTTCTTTTTTTTTTTTTTTTTTAGAGACAGGGTGTCACTACATTGCTCAGGCTGGTCTTGAACTCCTGGGCTTAAGCCATCCTCCCATCTCTGCCTCCCCAGTTACTGAGATTACAAGCAGGAGGCATCACACCCAGCTTGCTCCTTTTAATACTGGTATGCCCTAGCCAATAGTTCTTTAAATAATATTATTGCTCAATATCATCCTTATTAAAAAGTGGCTGGATTTCATACTAAAATCAGGAAAACATAAGGAAGAGAAGTACAATATTGTGATTTATAATAAGGAATACATATTTTGGTCTTTATCCTCAATTCCTGGCACAGAGCTCCTATAACCCTTGTAATTTCCTAAGCAGTAGGGGTGCTAGGTGCATCTTTGTTTCTAATTTTTTTTCCCCCAGTTCCTGATGCAGAGCTCCTAATCTCTTGGAAATCCCTGGGTGACAACAGTGTCTTTTGTTCTAATGATGCAAACCTCAGTAGGTTCTTGGATGAAGGCTAGACACCAGAAAAGCCAAGCCATGATTAGAAGCTTGGAAACTTCGGACCCATTCCCCATCCTCTGGGTTTCAGAGACCTTCTGGATTGCTGAACACCTGGAGGTGCTGGGAGGGTGGCATGACCATGCCCCATGCCCCATACCTTGTCCTATGCATCTCTTCCATCTGGCTGTTCATTTGTGTCTCTTAAAATATGTTTTCTAATAAGTTGGCAATAACAAGTAAACTGTTTTCCTGGGTTCTATGAGCCATTCTCATAAATTATTGAACCTGAGACGGAGTCATGGGAACCTCCAATTTGTAGCCAAGTCCAGTAGAAGTTACGGTAACCTGAGGATCTACTACTTGCAGTTGGCATCTGAAGTGGTGGATAGCCTCATGGGACTGAGCCCTTCGCCTGTGGGATCTGACGCCATTTCCAGTGTCAACTGGTGTCGGAATATGGGTCAGTGTGGGAAAAAAAATCCACACATCTGTTCACAGAAGCATTGAATGTTGAGAGTACGGTAGGAAGAAAAACCAGATTTTTCACCAAACCGGAAGTCAAAGCTATCTCCAATGGGAATGGCAGGAAGATACAGTTGTGACTGAGTAAAGAAAGAAGTAGCGGAGAGAAAGCAAAAGGACTGTCTCCTTGGCATAAACTGAGCAGCTCCACATGAAGCGCCAGCTGTGAACTCTGAGATGCCTCCGAGCAGGAGTAGCGTAGGCTGTGTTCATCGAGGCTCTAGAGGACAGGAAAGGGGATGCCATCCAGTTATAAAGTGCCCAATCAACACAAATACTCATCTAGGGGCATATGAGGAAATGCTGCAAAGGGATGACTAACCCTTGGCACTGGAAGGACTGGCAGTGCCTACCTAAATGATTCACTGAGGGAAATTACTTTGTGTGTGAAGATTAAGGTTGTCAGGTTTTATCTCATCATTGGAGAAATTGGAGAGAAATATCTCCTCATATAAGAGAGCATTTTGGCTGACTGACTGCTAATGTCGTGACTGACACATTCACCCCATTCCTCACTGTGTTTCCAATCACCCTCACACTAAACCTGTATGTAGCCTTTGATGTACATGGAGTCTTCTGCTTCGTGACTGATTAGAGGACGTGAGTTTTGTTGAGAGAATGTCTCAAAAGAGAGGGGAGAGATGATGATTATAGCACCTATGTTGTACTGATGCCTTAGTCCAGCCTGGTGGTGGGGGCAGGGGGGCAACTAGAAACTGGAGGAATGTCCCCAAAAGAATGTTTGAGGTTCTGGGCCGGGCGTGATAGCTCATGCCTGTAATCCCAGCAATTTGGGAGGCCAACGCGGGCAGACCAACTGAAGTCAGGAGTTTGAGACAAGCCTGGCCAACATGACGAAACCCCGTCTCTACTAAAAATACAAAAATTAGCCCTGTATGGTGGCACACACCTGTACTACTCAGGAAACCGAGGCAGGAGAATCGCTTGAACCTGGGAGGTGGGGGTTGCAGTGAGCCAAGATCACGTCACTGCACTCCAGCCTGGGTGACAGAGCGAGACCCTGTCTCAAAAAAAAAGAATGTTTGAGGTTCTGGCCATGGAATTAGTGCCAGATGCTGACAGATCTATTTTCTTGGGAGACTTTAAGGTTCTGGCAGAGGGTAAAGGCCAGAAGCTGGAAGAATAGAAAGGACTCTAAATGTAATCAGATCTGCTTAAGGGCCCACATGACCAAGGGTAGCAGAGAATTAGAAAAAGGGCCTTTCTCCCTTCCTCTGTACAAAACCCCACACCACACTCATACCCAAGAATACATAACCTTTGGCATACACAGCAGCATCCTCACCTCAGACTGTGGTGGTTGGCTGTGGTAGGGACTAGATGGCGGACAGGCATCAGGAAGTGCAGCTGGAGGAGGACCCAGTGGATGCCATGTGCTGACTGCATTTGACAGACTGGTATGTGGACAAGTGCAAAGCACCCACTTGTAGAAAGTCCCCAGCATAAGTAGGGACACATTGTGGGGAGGCAGTGCTAAGTTGCTACTTAAGCAGGTGGAGTGCTGCCTCAGGAAATTTCATGGGCTGGTGAGGACAGGTAACATCAGGCTTATGCTTTCAAACAATGGAATGGCAACAGCCCAGGTAGCCTATGTAGCTTTTGCCTCCATCTCAAAAAATAAAGGGAAAAAAAAGCATAGAAAATTGGGATGAGACCCCAAATGTACCAGTGTCATGAACGTAGATTGATTCTCTTCATGCTGAATGTATAAAAATGCATTACCATTGTTTACAACAGGCCCTGAGGCAATTGTCTATCATTTTTAACTTTGAAAAATAATTACATAAATTTGTGTCTAGATTATACAAATTGCAAATTAGAGCATTACCATAATTTGCCTTAATTTGCTTTGTAAAATGCCCAATTATCTACTGTGAGGTTGCAACCACAATTTAGAACCTAACAACTAATCTCCACCTTCCCCTTCTGTTTCTGATCTTCTACATCTCTGAAAGGTTCATACAAGACCTTGTGTGCCAATGTTATTTAGTTTGAATTAAGAAAATTAATATGGAGCTTAAACTAGGGAGGTCTGTTCTCAAAGATGACACAAGGGAACATCAAAGCTCATCAGAACATCTGGACATGCTAGCCGAGGGGGAGATTTTCATAAAGCTTTATTATCAAATGCAAAATTTGCACCAATGTAATAATTCATCCTCTCAGAGTCTGCATCTTTCTTCTTTAAATTTGAAGCCTCAATTAATTGCAAATGTGGATCATTCTGGCCAAATAACATTCCCGGTTAATCAACTTTCTTTTTAAAAAGCAGTATTTTGTCAGCATATTTCTAAATACAAAACAACTGCTCTGCTTTAAGAGGTACAGTTTCATTGTGACATGACTAATATTATGTTGATGATTACAGACCTCACAATGCCTCTGCTTCATAATTCTGAACATCACTTCTCATTTTTCCAGTACCAAACATAGTATTTTCATTCATTCATTTATTCATCAATCCATTTAACAAATCTTGACTGAATGCCTACTCTGTGCCAGGTACTCTTCTAGAGACTGAGGGTACAGCAGAGGCAAAACAGACAATAATCTCATCTTCTACTGAGATTAAATTTTGAGTCAATATTATATATATATATATATATGTTGACATGTATATATCAATATGTCAGTGTCATATATATATGAAATAAGACATTGGATTGACTTATTGAGAAGTGTCTGTTCATGTCCTTTGCCCACGTTTAAATGCTTTTTTCTTGAGTTAATTTTTTTCTTCAACTTGTATTTTAAGCTCTTGTTGCCCAGGCTGGAGTGCAATGGTGCAATCTCAGCTCATTCTGCAGGATGTGGTGGTTTGTTACATAGGCAAACATGTTCCATGGTGGTTTGCTACACAGATCAACCCATCACCCAGATATTAAGCCCAACACTTATTAGCTATTCTTCCTGATGCTCGCTCTCCCCACACTCCCAACAGGCTCCAGTGTGTGGTGTTCCCCGCTATGTGTCTATATGTTCTCATTGTTCAGCTCCCACTTACAAGTGAGAACATGCAGTGTTTGGTTTTCTGTTCCTGCATTAGTTTGCTGAGGATAATGGTTTCCAGCTCCATCCATGCCCCTGCAAAGGACATGATCTCATTCCTTTTTATGACTGCATAGTATTCCATGGTGTATATGCCTGCACACCTACAACCATCTGATCTTTGACAAACCTCACAAAAACAAGCAATGGGGAAAGGATTCCCTATTTACTAAATAGTGCTGCGAGAGCTGGCTAGCTATGTGCAGAAAATTGAAACTGGACCCCTTCCTTACACCTTACACAAAAATTAACTCAAGATGGATTAAAGATTTCAATATAAAACCCAAAACTATAAAAACTCTAGAAGAAACTCTAGGCAATACCATTTGGGACATAGGTATGAGCAAAGATTTGATGACAGAAACACCAAAAGCAAGAGCAACAAATACAAAAATAGACAAATGGAATCTAATTAAACTAAAGAGCTTCTGCACAGCAAAACAGACTATTATTAGAGTGAACAGACAACCTATAGAATGGGAGAACATTTTTGCAATCTATCCATCTGACAAATGTCTAATATCCAGAGTCTACAAGGAACTTAAATAAATTTATGAGAAAAAAAAAATCATTTAAACGTGGGCAAAGGACGTGAACAGACACTTCTCAAAAGAAGACATTCGTGCAGCTAACAAACATATGGGGGAAAAAAGCAGCTGATTTTTTTTTAACCACTGAGGTCAACTAGTTTTTTATTCAATACTTTCAGGAGACAGTATACATATACATACATACATATATGTATATAGTGGTTCCAGGGAGTTAGGTTTCAATTAGTTAAGGTATTTTCAACTATATTCTCTTTTTCTTTCTTGCTTGCTTTTTTTTCTTTTCTTTTTTTTTTTTTTTTTTTTTTTTTTTTTTGAGACAGAGTCTCACTCTGTAAGTGCAGTGGCACAATCATGGCTCACTATAGCCTCAACCTCCTGGACTCAGGTGATCCCCCCACCTCAGCCTCCTGGGTAGCTGGGACTACAGGCACCTGCTGCCATGCCTGGCTAATTATTTGTATTTTTGTAGAGATGGGTTTTTGCCATGTTGCCCAGGCTGGTCTTGAATTCCTGGCCTCAAGGAATCCTCTCACCTCATCTCTCAAAGTGCTGAGAGTATACACATTAACCCCTGCACTTGGCCTCAACAGTATTTTCTTGATATATATTTCAGTGCAGTATTTTCTTTTCTTTTTTTTTTTTTTTTTTTTTTTGAGACAGAGTCTCGCTCTGTCACCCTGGCTGGAGTGCAGTGGCCAGATCTCAGCTCACTGCAAGCTCCGCCTCCCGAGTTTACGCCATTCTCCTGCCTCAGCCTCCCGAGTAGCTGGGACCACAGGCGCCCGCCACTTCGTCCAGCTAGTTTTTTGTATTTTTTAGTAGAGACGGGGTTTCACCATGTTAGCCAGGATGGTCTCGATCTCCTGACCTCGTGATTCGCCCATCTCGGCCTCCCAAAGTGCTGGGATTACAGGCTTGAGCCACCGCGCCCGGCCCAGTGCAGTATTTTCTAATGTATATTGGAAAGAACATTAGAATGACATAGATTCCTTCATTAATTTTTTTTTTTTTTTTTTTTGAGATGGAGCCTTGCTTTTGTTGCTCAGGCTGGAGTGCAATGGTGCAATCTCAGCTCACTGCAACCTCCCAGGTTCAAGTGATTCTCCTGCCTCAGCCTCCTGAGTAGCTGGGATTACAGGCGTGTGCCACCACACCCAGCTAATTTTCTTTGTATTTGTAGTAGAGACAGAGTTTCACCATGTTGGCCAGGCTGGTCTTGAACTCCCGACCTCAGGTGATCTGCCTGCCTTGGCCTCCCAAAGTGCTGGGATTACAGGCATGAACCACCCCACCTGGCCAAGATAGATTCTTTCTAATATATATTAGAAAGAATACTGGCTTTCTAAATTATTTTAAATTCAGAACATTTTTCTTCTCAGTCTAATTTGTCTCCTCTACTGTAAAAAAAAAAAAAAGTAAAACAATTCAACTTTTTGTCAGTACTAAACAGAGGACAACACATCATTACCAACCATCACAACCTTCTGTGATTCCAATCCTGTCAAAAGAAACATCCTGTAATTTCCCCCTTCAAAATCAGAAAAATCCAACAAGATCAGTGTAGAAGTGCATTCTAATAATAGCCCGCTCCTAGTACTAATGGAAAGGCTGAAGGCTTCACAAACCTTTTCAAAGAACACGTTGATGTAATTTTGAAGTCACGAACAGTTCTGTTTCTCTAAGCAGGCATTTTTCAGAGGACTGCAACCAGTTAGAAATCCTAAAACTGAAGAGCGCCAGTGAAACTTGAAGATGGTTCAGAAAAGAACAGCTGAAATGACTGAAAGCCTGGGAGATCCTTCTAGTGAGGGGGTGCTTGAGGAACCAAATGTATTTACCTGATTTGGTTGGATAAGAGAGAGGACTTAGAATTCACTGTGAGTCACTATAAGCAATAGACCTACAGTATTGAGAGAGCTAGAGTGATAAGAATACTACTGGCCTGGCACGGTTGCTCACGCCTGTAATCCCAGCACTTTGGGAGGCCGAGGCAGGCGGATCACAAGGTCAGGCATTTGAGACCAGCCTGACCAACATGGTGAAACACCATGTCTACTAAAAATACAAAAATTAGCCGGGCGTGGTGGCGCGTGCCTGTAATCCTAGCTACTCCGGAGGCTGAGGCAGGAGAATCACTTGAACCTGGGAGGCGGTGATTGCAGTGAGCCGAGATCACGCCACTGCACTCCAGCCTGGGTGACAGAATGAGACTCCGTCTCAAAAAAAAAAAAAGAATACTACTATGTTCAGCGCTTTATACCTATTATCTTTTTAACAGCCTTTCAGTAACTCAGGAGGCAGATTATTAGTTCTATTACTCCCATTGCACAGTTGATGAAAACTGAGGCTTAAGTAACTTGCACAAGGCCACATGGCTAGTAACAGTTGAGCTGCAACTTGAACTCAGGCTGGCTCCAGAATCCCAGCTCTCACTTGCCACACCATACTACCTTAAGAGTAGAAACATCCAACTGCCCATAAGGATATGCAAAAATGAGGACACATAAACAAAGAAGATTTTGAAACTCATCACTCCAGAGATTATAAATGCAAATGAAGTGTGTTACTGGGGTAGACAGAATTTAGTTCTGCCCAACAGCTAAAAGCTAGATTAGAATGACTTCAGGGGTCTCTCTGTTTTTTGGCAATGATTAAAAGGATGATTTTTATTCTTTATACCATTTGGAAAACAGGTGACATTAAGAGGATTAACATCCTGATCAAATAACATATCTGATATCTTGGGAGTGTTAGCTACCCAATTAGGGGATGAACTTTTTCCAATTAGGGAAGAATACAGTGCTACAATTCAGGTACTCACAAATTCTAATAGTCAGGTAAACATGTATGTTATAGTGATTGTATATAGGTAAAGAAGTGGGCAGAATGTACATAGAAAACTTCCAAACTGTCTATCTCTTGCTGTCTAGGGATGGAATTTCTAAATATATTTTGCTCTAGTGCCTAATAGAAAATTACCTCAAGGAAGTAGAGACCTTTTGAGAAATCTAAGACGGCAATATGCTGGTGTTTCCTAAAATGTGCTCTGTGAGACACTTTAGGCAATGCATCTCAAAAATGGATTCCATGTTCAAAATAGAGTCCCACATATCAACATTTTCTTTGTATTGGTAGTAGAGACAGAGTTTCACCTGTCTAAAGTTTCACCTTTAGTAGACAGAGTTTCTATTAAAGAAATCGATTTAACTTGGGTTAACCAACACTTCCCAAATATACTGGCTACAGAACCATTTCTTTTTTTTTGAACACCTATATATCACCCCTTGAATCAGTATTTTACTGAACACAGTATGGTAGACTGTTTAAAACTCACATCCTCATAACTTTCACTACTTGAAATTACAAAGTGCTTTTGTTAATTGCATATTTTTGCTCAGCCATCTTAGAATTGTGTGCCATATGAGGACAGGGACTCATCTGTCTACAGACTTCCCACACTCATAAATTTTTTGTGTGTGTTTTAATAGACTTTGATTCCCTCAGTGTTCTGATAACTACAGAATCTCTGATCATGACTCCAAGGAAGACAAGGGCCCCTGAACCCAGCTGGTGCTATGCTAGGCAGTGGGAATATTGCATTAACAGAACAGATATGGTTCCTGCTG
The DNA here is from genome assembly GCF_002776525.5 of Piliocolobus tephrosceles. Lineage (NCBI taxonomy): Eukaryota > Metazoa > Chordata > Mammalia > Primates > Cercopithecidae > Piliocolobus > Piliocolobus tephrosceles. The sequence goes on from NC_045443.1 coordinate 44,252,728, forward strand.
AGGCAGAGCTGACATTTTATTGAGGAAAATAGACCATTAGGTACTTAAACCAGCCATGAGAGAGACTATTTTTCTTTTTCTTTTTCTTTTTTTCTTTTTCTTTTTTGCAGAGAAAGGGTCTCCCTATGTTGCCCAGGCTGGTCTTGAACTCCTGGGCTAAAGCAATTCTCCCACCTTGACCCTCCCAAAGTGCTGGGATTGCACCGCCTTCGGCCAAGAATAGTTTCCATTGTAAATGTATAAATTAGTAAATGAAGTTTACCTCAACTTCATGTGTGTTTTAGTTGGTGTGAGCTATACCTTGCACGCTTACCCTCTGGCTACTTGCAAGACGCAGGCTGGAGACAGTGGTGTGCTGGTAAACGACCAGCTGGGGAAGGGGAGGTGGTTTGATTTATAACATTTGCAGATTTCCATGATGCAAGTACTCCCGCCACATTGGATTTCAAACCATCCATGTGATGCCAAGTAGCTTCCTGGAAATTTAACCATCTGCTCTCGGTAGCTGCTGCCAGTGGCTCCAGCACACACCACTGGTTCTAGCCCTTCAAAGCAAGTTTAGCCAGCATTCTTGTCATCACAGACTTTTGAGTTTCACAAGCTAAGTAAAAGAATTTTTGAAAATTAGAGAAAGTCTACCTTTCTGAAATCTTTTTTCTTCTCTTCCTTCCTTCATTTTTCCCTTCCCTTTTTCCTTCCTTCCTTTACCAAAGACACTAAAAAAATAACAATTACAATCTACAAATACCATCATTTCATAAAAGAAAGGATATTTTAATTTTTAAAAAGTGGGAACAACAATTTCAGAATAAAGATTAATCCTTTAAATTTAATGAATCCAGATCTATGAAAATTTTATTACCTTACTTATTTTTCTAATTTTATTATGAAGTAGGGAAAGTTTTGTATATGCTTTGGAATGTTTTTGGCTATAAGTGAAAGAAACCTGGCAATGAGTTAAGTAACCTGGAGTTATTTTTCTTACCTAGCAAGAGGTCTAGAGGTGAGTGGTTGCTGGGCAGTAGTTCAACTGTGTAGTGATGCTGTCAGACTCCTACCTTTTCCCTAGCTTTCCTTTCCACCAGCTTTAGCTTGTAAACTTGTTTCCTCATGTTTGTAGCCTCATAGTCACAAGATGTTGCTGCATCTCCAGACAAATGAAAGGCAGGAGCAAAAGGCCTTTACATGGATTGAATTGTGTCCCCAAAAAAGATATGTTGATATCCTAACGCAGGCACCTGTGAATGTAGCCTTAGTTGGAATACAAATGTAATTAGTTAAGATGAGGTCATATTGAACCAGGGTGGGCCCTAATCCAATAACTGATGTCCTTACAAAAAGAAAAAACAGAGAGAAACACAAGAGGAGAACCTATGTGAAGGCACAGACACACACAGAGGGAAGACAGCCCTGTGAAGAAGGAGGCAGAAGTTGAAGTATTGAAGCTGCAAGCCGAGGAATGCCAAGTATTGCTGGTGTAGGAGAGGAAAATAATTATCTTTTCTGTACCCATCTTAGGTTCTCCAGCTAGGAAGAATTAGACTGTATATTAGAGTGGCCAGGCAAGGTGGCTCACGCATATAATCCCAGCAGTTTGGGAGGCTAAAGTGGGTGGATCACTTGAGGCCAGGAGTTCGAGACCAGCCTGGCCAACATGTTGAAACCCCATCTCTACTAAAAATCCAAAAATTAGCTGGGCTTGGTGGCAGGCGCCTGTAATCCCAACTATTCAGGAGGCTGAGGCAGGAGAACTGCTTGAACCCAGGAGGTGGAGACTGCAGTGAGCTGAAATCATGGTATTACACTCCAGCCTAGGCAACAACAGAGCTAGACTCAGTCTCAAAAAAAAAAAAGAGATTGTATATTAGACTGACAAAAGACAGATTAATAAGAGAAAAACAAACAAGTTTATTGAAATATGCATTGCACATACACACAGGAGTATTCAGTAATGAGTAATTCAGAGAAGTGGTTAGAACTTGAACTTAGCCTGGCACAGTGGCTCATACCTGTAATCCCAGCACTTTGGGAGGCCGAGGTAGGCGGATCACGAGGTCAGGAGTTCAAGACCAGCCTGACCAACATGGTGAAACCCTGTCTCTACTAAAAATACAAAAATTAGCTGGGTGTGGTGGCAGGTGCCTGTAATCCCAGCTACTCAGGAGACTGAGGCAGGAGAACTGCTTGAACCCGGGAGGTGGAGGTTGCAGTGAGCCAAGATCATGCCCCTGAACTCTAGCCTGGGCAACAGAGTGAGACTCTGTCTAAAAAAAAAAAAGAACTTGAACTTACATAGCATTGAGCAAAGAACAATAATTTTGTAGAGAAGTGGCAACAAGACAAAGGAAAATGACTTTGAGCTTCTAGGGGCAGCACATTGTGGGAAGGCAAATATATGGGGAAACTTATGGTAGATGAGGGCTAGTTAATACGTTTTGTTTTTTGTAGATTCCTCTGGATGACATGTTGTCTCCAGTGATAAGGTGTTATCCCTTTACGTTATCCCTTTACTGGTAGCGAGGTGGAGGGGGACACTTTCACAAGGGGAGCTTATGTTCTGCTTTCAGGCAGATAGGAGGTGGACAGAGGCCTCATCCTGTGTCTGCTTTTTCTCAATTGCCTTCGGGTCAAAATAATCCATATGCCAGAGTGGCATATTGTGGGGTGGCATAATCCAAACCCCTTCATTGGCAAGTATCAGAAGCCAAGAAGAGACAAGAAAGGGTTTTTTTCCCCTACAGCTTTCAGAAGGAGCATTGGCCTGATGACAACTTATTTCAGTCTGAGGGCCTTCAGAACTGTGAGATACTACATTTCTATTGTAACCTACCCAGTTTGTGATACTTCGTGATGGCAGCCCAAGGAAATTAACACAGCACAAAATCTTGTCTTCACTTAGGATATCTCCAGCTGATTTCTTTTTATAACTTATTGGCCAGAACAAGGTTGAATGCCCAAACCAAGAACAACAAATAGACAAGGGGAGAGAGATTTCCATGACTGGTTAGGCCCATCCTGGAGTCGGGGACCACTCTCCTTGGAAGCAAAATCCCTCCTCACCACCTGAACACACTGAAAGAAGGAAAAATGTCTCTTGGGGAGGTAATGGGTAGTGACTATCACACTTGAAGGTGGACCATTGTGCTGCTCCGTGGACTTTAGAAATGCTACACTACTTAACAGTGTTTGAGATTCATCTCAAAACAGATCTTTACATTCTCTCAGGAGTTTAGGTAAAGGATCCAGGTGGATAGCTCCAGGGTAAGAAGTTAGAAATGCTGATAGTATCTAAGAGGTAGTATTCACAGGGAGAGACCATGGGATCTCATCTAAAACCAAGAAATGGATGGTAAATGTAGTGAAAAGAAAGTGTCAGGAAATTGGAAATCTCAGGGAGGAGAAAAGGCAGGTGAAATGATCTGGTACTGATGAAAATCCCCCATCTCTACATCAAGGGGATTATTAACTCAGTTTCAAAAATAGAGGACAAGAGAAAAAAAGAGAAACAGGGATGCTGTTTTAACTACAGGTAGCAGCGTATAGTAAGACATATTTTTAATCTGTTATCAATGAAAGTGTAAACAGTTAAATCCAGCACTAAATAATAAATGTGTTAATGTTTTAAAATATATTTCTTCACAGCTAAAATTAGAACTAAACATGCTAACGAACTCAGCACCAAGGGCCAGAGGTGATGGAGAGAACATTTCATCTCCCAGGCAACTCCCAACTCTGCAAATTCTAGAATTCCTAAACATTAAATTTTCTTCATCAAAGACATATGTGGGAACTACAGCTTCATCATAAGGCAGCCAAGTCTTGTGATTATGGGTTAAAGGAAAGCTATGCTTCTCCTGGGGTCTTCCTCTACATTTCAACCCAGACAGGCCTGGGTTGTGTCCCCAAAAAAGATATGTTGAGGGAGGGGGGAGGGGGGAGGGATTGCATTGGGGAGTTATACCTGATATAAATGATGAATTGATGGGTGCTGACGAGTTGATGGGTGCAGCACACCAACATGGCACATGTATACATATGTAACCTGCACGTTATGCACATGTACCCTAGAACTTAAAGTATAATAAAAAAAATAATAAAATAAAATGAAAAAAAAAAAAAAAAAGATATGTTGATATCCTAACCCAGATACCTGTGAACGTAGCCTTATTTGGAATGCAAATGTAATTAGTTAAGATGAGGTCATATTTTTGCTCCCAGGAGGAGCAAAACGTTCACCTGGGCCTCTTCCACCTGGACCTATCCTTTCTCCTACCAGCTCCAAGAACAGGATTTTAATTGGTCGACTGATCTACGTACATCTTCCTGATTGCAACACGTTCTTTGCCCCATAGCTGCTTTATTTCCACAGTTTGTCTTACCAGGTAGCACCTCTTCCTTCTTGGAGTCCCTTCTGTTCCCCTAACAAACCTCTGTCATGGCACCATGGCATTTTGTGGCTTTTAAAAATTACATGTCTTATCTCCCCTTACTAAGGACTTTGGGGACAGTGATCATGCTTTAGTTATCTTTGGGTTCCCAGCATCTAACACTGTTGGGGTCTCTTAAATGTTGGATGAATAAATGAATTATTAAAGGCTAATCTCAAGGGGGAATAGAATATGTCACAAATTCCTCAGCTGGAACTCATAGGGATCAATGATGTCCCACACGAAAGCCCTGTAGGGACAAGAATTCAGGAAGGGTGTTAGCTGCAAATCTTCCTGGCCTATGGAAAAGCATGGAATATACTGTGAGCCATATATGTCCTTGAAGCTAATCTAATCTATCTCAATGAAATTCTATGGTTAGGTATTGTCATCTCGCTTTCTAATGTGTAACTTTTGCTTTCCTTGGAAATTGAAAGGAATTGAGCCATTTCTTAGGTAGTTTCAGGACCACACTGCTTCTCAGAGTTAAGGACTTCCTTTCTTCAATGTGTACCTGAACATCCAGAAGTTAAAAACAAGAGTAGCAGAGTCTTGCAGATGCAAACATAGTACAGAAGTTCTCATCCATCGCCCAAACTGAAATGTGAAAAGTAAACTGTAGCCATCCAGTTCCACTGCAGTGAGGGAGCAGAGGAGAAAGGGAGTTGGAATGAATGTGAAGAACTCAGAGGACCATTGGGAGCATAGTCATTTTACTCATTCTCCATAAAAAGCAGGCATGTCCCCACATGGCATTTTGCCCCATTTTCATTTCTGCTCTTGATTAGATCACTGTGAACTTTCTCTCTGTGTTTACTCGAAGTACCAGAAATATGTAGGGACAGCCTCCACTTATCTCGAGACTTCCTACTGTTCATGATTCAGCTCACTTTGCTGTTCTTTTTCATTTCCTCTACCTTACATTTTGATTGTTTTTTATCTTCTTTTTCTTCAGCTTTATTGCTTGTTTCATTGGTTCTTAGCCCAGAGTCTGGAAGTGACCCTGAGAAGTTGTCTAAGCAGAAATGCATGTATTGTGTTTTTAGATTGTTCAAGACAGGGCCACCATTACCCCATTGGATGCCTTTGTGCAAAGTGGAAAAATGTGTCCCTTTTTCTGAGGAGATGCAGCCTTACACTAGGGTGCATGGCTTCGTTAGCAGAAGGCAGACTGATTTCAAAACCAAGTCTATTGTGCATTCTTGTGCCATGAATGGAGAGGTACAGCTCTGTTTAGAGAAGAGCCTGTAATCTTGCTTAAATAAGTCACTACAGCAACTATTATCTCACAGTGAAAATGTTCCTCCAAATGGATGACCTTGGACATACATTTATTTCCTCACTTTTCAGTAGTTTAGAAGATCCCTGAACACCGTTCAAGGCTTATATTAGCGGTTTTCTGCTGCCACTAACACCAAATCCAAAACACCATGGACTTACTTGCAAGGTCTTATTCGCACTTTCAGCATAGCACCATGGACTTATTGGCACGCTTTAGTGTTATATTACCATCTCACACGTGTCTTCATTTCAGCAAACAATTCATAAACATGGACTAGGAGCCAAACTCTTGAAGCACAACTTTTGTTTATCTCCAGCTTGGCATTTTCACTTCATCTAACACTATTTACAAAATGCGTATCCTTGAAACTTCCAAACAGAAGACTCTGGGGATGTTTGGCAAACCCTCAGCATAACTTCTGCTGTTCCAGGCTTGGGATCCACAAAAGAGCTGCCTCTTGGGTCAGCTCCTCCAGCCCTGCTTGGCTCCTCCCTTGTCCACTCCCAGTCCCACAGACCCTCGTCTATGCACTGCGCTCAGATACCTGCTTGAAGTACACAAACTAGTTTAGTATCACTTGAGGGAATCTTTAGGTATAAATTCTACACAGAAGAAAAATGTTAATACTCTATTTGCATAGTGTTTTGTTCTTTAGGAAATGCTTTCACATGCATTAGCTCGTGTAATCCTGAGTTGGAATAATCAGCCAAAAAGTGAAACTGCATACAATTCAGTCATCTTTCAGTCTATCCCACCCCGTTCTTTCCACAGTGCTGGTTGGTTCATAAAAGGGAGCAAGTGAAAGCCTGCCCCACCGTGGCCCCAGTTCTGGGCTTCAGTTTCCAAAATAGATACAGACCTTGGCCAAGTTCCATCTGTTCTGACCCACTTCCTCCTTGCCCTGGTCTCCAACCTTTGGCCCCCATGCATTCACTTTGGTTGCTTCTTTGAGGCCTTTCTTCCTCCAGCTCCCTGTAGGCTAAAGATGAAGTGGTTTCTCTCAATTCCCTTTGTACAAGAAACACAAGGTTCTTTATGCCTACACCAGTTTCAGTGGGAAGCTCTCTTTATAGCAGCTACGCAAATCCTGTGTCTGGGATACCTGTGACTCATTCACACAGAATCCTGATCCCTTCAAACAACAACAGTAACATTAACTCATGCTTACTGCTTTCTGTGTGGCAGGCATGGCACTCTGTGCTCTCTGCATGTTATCTCATACTGTTGTAGATTTAGGTTGAGTACCTGATGCCAGTAAGCCAAACACTGACACATCAGTGCTTAGGAGCACAGAAAGGTTATTCAAATTGGCTACAGCATGAGGGTGTGAGAGGCACCTCTCAAACCCCACCTGCCTTTGAACATAACTGGGGAGCTTTTATGAGTAAGGTAGATATGTAGGAGTTGAGATTCTCTGATGATGAAAGCTGCTTGTGTCCCTCGGTCAATTGAACTTCTGGATGCCATCAAGGAGGTCTCCATGACCTGAGGATCATTGTTCTTTAAAAGAAAAACCAGTTCGTTAATCTTGCAGGCAGCTCCTGGGGGTAAGGACATGAAGTTAATCACTTATTAATGACTACCCGCTACCGAAATGACTATGTGCAAGCAAGCATGCATGGAGGAAGGAAAGGACAAAGAAAGAGGAAGAAGTAAAATGAACATCATATGATTTTTGTAACACAGGCTTGGTGACATCACTTTCCCAACAGACACACAGGGCTGCTATGAGTATGCTCATTTACAAATGAGGTTGAATTGAAGCAGTTTTCACAAAGAGACACCACTTACCCTAAAGCCCTGAGCTGTCTGTTTCCAGATTTTTTTCACTCCTTTACCTTTTGCCAGCTTTACAACTTCATACATTTAATTCCTCAGAGACCACAATTTTTGTTTAAAATCTCTAAGTTTCTTCCTAATTCTATACCCTAGCGTCAGCATTCGGCAGTTCTATAATATCTCAAAAGATTATTTCTCCCAAATCCTCACCTTGCCCTTCCCCAGGCAAACGTTCACATATTCACAACCCAATGCGTTCACTTTACTCTCATCCTAGGCAAACTGGGGGAAGTCATGTTTCCATGGCAATCCAGAAGAAGAAATATTCACCGCAGGCCTGCCCCTGTCCACCCAGGACTTGGGCATAGTCATCATTCAGTCTTTGCTCTAAAGCAGAGGTTTTCAGCCCAGGTTGCACAATAGATTCCCCTGGGAACTTTCATAAAGCTGGACACCCGGGCTGCTCACCTTGAGGAACTGAGGCAGAATCGCTGAGGGTGCAGCCTGGACACAAAAGTTTTGGAGATTTTTTGGTTATTTTGTTTTGTTGTGTTGTGTTTTTTTAGAACCTCGTGATTCTAATGAGAACCACTTGCCTGCCTTTCTCTTTGCCAATCTGAGTCCATTACCATTTTCTTGGGCTAATTCAGACATCATTTTCTCCAGATACTCTATGGGAGCACCTAACAAGGCGCTTGCCACAGAAATGATTGATTGTTTTCTCTCTGTACATCCTCATTAGCTCCAACTCAGTAGAACACCAATTTAATTTGCCTTCTTTGTAAAAATGTATTCAATCCACCCCATATCACTGTAGAATATCCATACATTGTTCTAGAATTACTGTTTTCTTATTTCATATGGATCTGGTTTGCTTTAACTATTTCAAAAATGGAGGCTACGCTTTTTTTTTTTTTTTTTTTTTGCCTCTTTCCATAGTGCCAGCAAAGAGCTTCTAAATCACAACAGACAGTAAATGCATGTTGCTTACAAGTAAAACTTATTTTTGCTTTCACTTTCCTTTGATATGAAAGTCAATGAAATAGGCTGCAGAGAACAGGGAGTTTAAAAGGCTGAAATAAGAGAAATGCATAGCCTGGAAAAAACTGGAGCTGCCCCCCAGCCCAAAAAAAAAAAAAAAAAAAGGAGATGCCCAGTAAGCAAAGTGAAATTGTATACTGCAGACTGATCAGCTCTATCCAAGTGGGTGCTCATTTTGGATATGAGCTCATTCAAATGGTAAATGATTTCATTCAAAACTTTCCTTTGGAAAAAGTCACTTGGGAGTGTTCACTTTACATAAAATAATCCAATTTAATCTTCAGTGGAAAAAGTGGAATTGGATGAGGGCAGAGCTCTCCTTTCATTTTAGAGCATAAAATTGGCAGCCTGGATACTGGTCCAGTCTCTGGTACTAACTAGCTGTGAGTTTGATACATCACTGAGTCCATCAGAGCTGACTGACTCCCAGGCCTCTCCGAAGTAATAATGGTAATAAAAATAGCGAACATTCATGGAGTTCTTGCTGTGTAACAGACACTGTGCTGAGCATTTTTCATGCATTATTTCATTTAACCATCTTTCCTTGGGACAAGTACTATCATTAACCCCAAATGAGGAAACTAAGGCTCGGAGAGATTAATTTGTCTAAGATCACAAAGAAAATTTATTTTGGTGAAACTATTCATTCAATCCTAGCTCCAATGTCCATTCTTTTTTCCTCACATCTACATGAGACCTTCCTTATCCCTACATTTGCAAGCAGAGTACATTATTCTGGGCTCACTGAATGCTTTATGCACACAGATATTTTAGTGCTTCTCCCACTGTATCTTGCGAATTGTTTTTGCATGTCTCTCCTAGCTGACTGCAAACAATGAATTCAAGAGCTGTATTCTATTTGTCTTATTACTCTCAGCACTTACCGTAGGGCTTAACAATTAGTAGACTCTCATATGTACCAAAACATGAACTCTCAAATTTGTTATATCCTCGGAGAGGTTTAAGTAATTGACTCATGTACACGCAGGAAGTACAAAGTGAGCCTGGACTTTGCATTCAGGCATCTGACCATCCCAGCTCCCTATGAGCATAACTGTCCACTCAGTTGTTCAAGCCAATGCAGAAACCAGGGAACCATTCTTTATAATAATTCCCTGCTCACAATTCCTGCCCCCTTCCCCCTTTCCACTGCAATCATTGTTTCAACGCATCACCTTCTTCCCAACCCTCAATCACCATGGTAATTCAGATTACTTCCTTAACACACCTGGATTACAACAATAGTTAGGGTATAGGATTTTGGCTGACCCCCAAAACAAAAGATTAAAAATTATGGATGACTTCTATAAACTACAAGCATGTCTTACAATTTCCCTTAGAGACAAAGATATACTTCTGCATACTCAGCCCTGAGTAGCTTCGATCATGGTTCTCTAGTAAGTTAGAATTATATTTTCTCCCTGTGACATAAATTTCAGTATGAGGATCAGCAACATTGCTCCAGTCCTATAAATCATATGAGGCAACCAAATAGTCTCCAAAATTCTAGCTCATTTTTTGTTCATCTGTTTTAAGATTGCATTTCACCAGTTTATCTCAGGGTATCTGCCGTTTTGGCCCCAGTTTTGATAACTGCAGATTGTTGTTATTTTAAAGCCATTTCGTTGCACAGTCTTGCTGGGACTGGGGCCCTGCCTTGCTCTTGCCCTCACTAAGCTGCATTCTGGTTTCCTGCCTGCCTCCCTTGATTTTGAATAAATATCACATGCTGTTGCTGTGCTTTTGCTGTGCTCTGCTACCTAGAGAGCCCTTGGTCATACTGTGTTGAGACCTCCCTGCAGGACTGGCTGCTTGCCCTTTGCAGCCAGCATTTTTCAGATAACTTCCCTCCATGCTCCCAAAACACATCTGTCTCCCCCCACTGCCTGCCTCCTCTCAGGGATAGGTTTTTTTTTTTTTTTTTTTTTTTAGATGAAGTCTCGCTCTGTCACCCAGGCTGGGGTACAGTGGCATGATCTCAGCTCACTGCAACCTCTACCTGCTGGGTTCAAGCGATTCTCCTGCCTCGGCCTCCTGAGTAGCTGGGATTACAGGTGTGTGGCACCACACCCGGCTAATTTTTGTATTTTTAGTAGAGATGGGTCTTCACGATGTTGGTCAGGCTGGTCTTGAACTCCTGACCTCATGATCCGCCCGCCTAGGACTTCCAAAGTGCTGGGATTACAGGTGTGAGTCACCGTGCCTGGCTGGGATGGGTCTCTTTACAGGTACTGAAACTAATTTAGAACCTTAAATGTCCCTTTTATAGCTACTTATTGCAAACATAAGATAAATTTCCTTAGTGTAAAGAAAATCAGTCAATTTTGGCAAACTACTTAGACTTTCAACAGTGAAGCTTCTCAGAATATTGAGGTCTCCTGCTCTTCTGGGAACTGTGGGAGAAAAGCACTCCAGTTAATATTCTCGGATGACCTGCCAAGAAGAAAGGTCACACCGGTAGGAGTTCCATGTGCTATTTAAAGAACAGACCTTAGATGGGAGAAGCAGCAATATGTGGCCAGGGTTTTAATGAGGAATAGAAAGGTGCCATGTGGCTAAATTAGATAGTAAATGAAATTGTTGTGTTCAGAAACAACACTGGCCACTTATCCTGTTTCATAATTCCTCTGCTTTAAAGTTATTATCTTCATTTTGAGTATTGTGAATTATTTATTAGTATTATATATTTAACTTGTTAAATGAAGAAATGTGTTCTTGTATGAGAGGGGGGAAGTAAAGCCTGTTTTAGTCTTTTGGAATTCATCTTCAGAAATATTTTTAAAAGTAGGCCAGGCGTGGTGGCTCACGCCTGTAATCCCAGCATTTGGGAGGCTGAGGCGGGTGGACCATGAGGTCAGGAGTTCGAGACCAGCCTTACCAGCAAGGTGAAATCCCGTCTCTACTAAAAATACAAAAATCAGCCGGATGTGGTGGTGCGCGCCTGTAGTCCCAGCTACTCCAGAGGCTGAGACAGGAGAATCACTTGAACCCAGAAGGCAAAGGTTGCAGTGAGCTGAGATCGTGCCACTGTACTCCAGCCTGGGCGATGGAGCAAGACTGTCTCAAAAAAAAAAAAAAGAAAGAAAAAGAAAAAAGAAATATTTCTAGAAGTGACAGCTATGTCTCAAGGGAGAAAATGAGGATCATGAGAAAATGAAACAGTTTTTCTCCATATTAATTATGTGTATAATCCAAATCCATCTAATAGTTGGTGACTATAAATTTATTCATTTTCCCTCTACCCACCCTCCTTCCTCTGATTATCTTCTGAATTCACTTACAGGCAGCAACTACCCAAAAAAACCCCATCATAGTAGAGTAGAGGAGTGATGGGTAATGTGTTAAGGAAGGTATAGTCCCCGTAAGTAACATGCTGCAGTAAGGGCCAGAAACAAGAAGATTGCTCACAGCAGCCCCAGTAGAGTTTAATATCAGATATTGAGGTGAGTCAGGAAGATCTAAGAAAATCAAACCTGAGTCTACCAGAGTTGCCTGTTCCCACTTTTTCATTCTTCATTTCCTTACCCTCTATTCACTTTTTATGTGTAGTTAAATATTCATGATTCATTTTATTATGCCCATGAAGATAGCAATCAGAACTTAATGTTGTAGTATACTGGTTATGGTTATGTTTTATTAACCATTTGCTTTTTCTTGAACTTAATAATTGCATTTTTTAAAAACTGCTTAGTTTTCTGGTATCTATTACAGTTCTTCCCACGCCTTCCAATATTCTATTAGCCGAATTTTCCAAAGATTAGTCAAACCAGATGATGTATTAATATCAGTTCCAAAATAAATGAATTCCTTTAACTTTGCAAAGACTATTACATATAGCACTGTGTTACAAAATTTGAATATATAGACATTTTTAAAGTAGAGTGTTTATGTGTGTAACTTTTTAAAAATATGTAACCATAAAAAAGTAGCTAAATAATACCATTTTCAACTTAGAGTGCTTTTCTAGGAGGCAGTAGAACTTTGTAGTTAAATGTCTGGCATTAGAGCAACTAGCTTCAAATCCGGGCCTTGCCACTTACTAGATGTGCCTACCAGAAACAAGATACTCAACCTATTTGCGCCTCCGTTTTCTGATCCATAAAATGGAGATAATAGTACCTAACTCAAGGATTGTTCAAGCTGAACTTACATAATACGTATAAATCACTATGTTGCCTGACATACAGTAAATGCTCAGTAAATGTTAGGTATTATTTAGCACAGTAGCAAAGGAAGAAACAATTTAAAAACACTGAAAACTTCATCTAAAGTTTATATATGGGTTGGGCACAGTGGCTCACACCTGTAATCCCAGCACTTTGGGAGTCTGAGGCAGGTGGATCACCTGAGGCCAGGAGTTCGAGACCAGCCTGGCCAACATGGTGAAACCCCGTCTCTACTAAAATTGCAAAAATTGGCTGGGTGTAGTGGCAGGCCCCTGTAATCCCAGCTATTCGGGAGTCTGAGGTAGGGGAATTGCTTGAACCCAGGAGACAGAGGTTGCAGTGAGCCAAGATCACGCCTCTGCACTCCAGCCTGGACGACAGAGCAAGACTCCATCTCAAAAATAAATAAATAAATAAATAAATAAGTATATATATGAAAAAATATGAACATAAAATTAACAGAAAAGTAATCAGCTGAAATAAAAACTTTGCAGCATGGATGGCAGGTCAAAATGTTAATACACTTAATTATGTAATAATCCTTAGATAAAATAGAAAAGTAGGCAAAGTACACAAATTGACAGTTTATTAAAAAAAAAAAAAAAAAAGATGATAGACCAGTGTGGCCAATATGGTGAAACCCCATCTCTACTAAAAATACAAAAATTAGCTGGACATGGTGGCAGGCACCTATAATCCCAGCTACTCAGGAGGCTGAAGCAGGAGAATCGCCTGAACTTGGGAGTCAGAGGATGCAGTGAGCCGAGGTTGTACCACTGCACTCCAGCCTGGGTGACAGAGTAAGACTCTGTCTAAAAAAAAAAAAAAAGAAGAAGAAAAAGAAATAAAAAAGGATATAAAAACATATCTGCCCTCATCTGTAAAAAAAAAAAAAAAAAAAATGCATATTAAAATACAATGATAGCCAGGTGCAGTGGCTCACGCCTGTAATCCCAACACTTTGGGAAGCCGAGGCAGGAGAATCACTTAAACCCAAAAAGTAGAGGTTGTAGTGAGTCGAAATCGCACCATTGCACTCCAGCTTGGGCAACAAGAGTGAAACTCCATCTCAAAAAAGTAAATAAATAAATAAATAATAAAATAAAATACAATGACATACAAAAAAAGGGAAAAGACGTAAATTACCAATATCAGAAATGAAAAAGGGGCCATTGTTACTGACTCCATGGACATTAAAAGAATATTAAAGGAGAATTAGTCACAACTCTATGGCCACAAATATGATCATTTATATGAAAATAGACCATTTTCTAGAAAGACACAGCCTACTGAAACCCACACAAAGAGAAACAGATAATCTGAATTAACCAAAATATATTAAAGAAATTTAACTGATAATTAATAACCATCTAAAACAGAAAGTACAAGGCCCAGATGGGTTCACTGGCTAATTCTACTGAACATTTAAGGAAGAAATGATACCAATTCTCTACTATTTCTTCCAGAAAATAGAAGTGAAGGAAACACTTAACTCATTCTGTGAGGCTAGCATTAATCCTATACCAAAACCAGACAAAGACGTTAAAAGAAAGGAAAACTACAGACTCATATCTTTCACAGTCATAAATCCAGAAATTCTCAACAAAATATTAACAAATGAAATCTGATAATGTATAAGAATTATGCACCACAACCAAATGTATTTTATTCCAGGTATACAGAGTGGTTCAATTGATTTGAAAATCAATTAATGTAATTTATCTTACCAATAGGCTAAAGAAGAACAATTTATATGCTCATATCAACAGATGCAGAAAAGCACTTGACAAAATCCAGCACTCATTCATAATTTAGAGAAAAAAAAACCCTCAACAAACTAGGAGCAGAGGGGAACTGGATCTCAACTTCATAAAGGATAACTGCAAAATAACTACACCTAACAACATGCTTAGTGTTAGGAAACTAGATTCTTTCTCCCTGTGATCAAAAATAAGGCAAGGGTGTGCCTTCCCTCTCACTACTTCTATTCAGCATTGTACTGGATTAGGAGGCCGAGGCAGGCGGATCACCTGAGGTCAGGAGTTTGAGACCAGCCCAGCCAACATGGTGAAACCCTGTCTCTGCTAAAAATACAAAAAATTAGCCAGACATGGTGCTGCATGCCTGTAATCCCAGCTACTAGGGAGACCGAGACAGTATAATCTCTTGAACCCAAGGGGCAGAGGTTGCAGTGAGTTGAGATTGTGCCATTGCACTCCAGCCTGGGCAACAAGAGCTAAACTCCATCTCAAAAAAAAAAAGAAAAGGAAAAGAAAAAAGAAAAGAAAAGAAAGGAAAAGAAAAGAAAAAGAAAAGAAGGAAAATCCCAAAGAATCAACAACAGCAAAAAACCATCCTGAAACTATCATAGTAAGTAATTATAGCAAGATCACGTAACACAGTTAGTATACAAATGTAATTGCTTTCCTATATATAAGCAATGAACAACTGGAATTTGAAATCAAAAATAGACCATTCATATTTGCACCAAAAAATTACTTAGGTATAAATCTAAGGACCTATATAAGGAAAACTACAAAACTGTGAGGAAAGAAATCAAATCACTAAATAAATGAAGAGTTATTTCATGCTCATGGATAGGAAGACTCAAATTCCTCATGCTACCAGTTCTTCCTGATAACTTGATCTATAGATTCAACACAATCCACATTCAAATATCAGCAAGTTATTTTATGAATATTAATAATTTATTCTAAAGTTTATAAGAAAACGCAAAAGACCCAGAATAGCCAACATAATATTGTAAAAGAACAGAGGTGAAAGACTGATGCTATCTGGCGTCAAGTGTTACTATAAAGCTATAATGATCAAGACAGTGTGGCATTTGTGAAGGAAAAGACAAATAAAACAATAAACCTATATAAATACAGTCAATTGATCTTTGACAAAGGAGCAAAGGCAATTCAATAGAGAAAGACTAATCTTTTCAACAAATGGTTCTAGAACAACAGAACATCCACATGCAAAATAAGAAAAAAAATTAATCTAACATAGACTTTGCACCTTTCACAAAAATTAACTCAAAGTGGATTATAGACTTAAATGTAAAATATAAAACTACAAAACTCCTAAAAGATAACAGGAGAAACTGTAGGTGACCTTGTGTTTAGTTGCGAATTTGTAGATTCAACACCAAAAGCACAATCCATGAAAGAAAAATTGGTAAGTGAGACTTCAATAAAACTAAGAACTTCAGCTTGGCAAAAGATACTGTTAAGAAAATAAAAGGGCAAGCCACAGGGAGAAAATATTTGCAAATACATCTGATTAAGAAGTATTATCCAAGAAGTATTATCCAAAATATCAGCCCGGGCAACATGGTGAAACCGCATCACTACAATACAAAAAAATATGAAAATTAGCCAGGCATGGTGGCACAAGCCCTATAGTCCCAGCTACTCAGAAGGCTGAGGTGGGAGGATGGCTTGAGCCCTGGAAGGTTGCAGTGAGCCAAGTTCACACCACTGCACTCCAGCCTGGGCTTCAGAGACAGATCTTGCCTCAAAAAAAAAAAAAAAAATTCTATCCAAAATATGTAAAGTGTTAATATTCAACAATATGAAAGCAAACAACCCAAGTAAAAAAATGGGCAAAAGACCTGAATAGACACCTCACCAAAAGAAGACATACGGATGGCAAATAAGCACATGAAAAAATACTCAATATCATATGTCATTAGGGAATTACAAACTAAAACAATGAGGTACTATTACACCCCTATTAGAATGGTTAGAAAATCAGAACACTGACAACACCAAATGCTGGTGAGGATGTGGAGCAACAAGAACTCTCATTTGTTGCTGGTAGGAATGAAAAATGCCACAGCTGCTTCAAAAGGCAGATTGGCAGCTTCTTACAACATTAAACTTAGTCTTTTTTTTTTTTTTTTTTTTTGAAACGGAGTCTCGCTCTGCCGCCCAGGCTGGAGTGCAGTGGCCGGATCTCAGCTCACTGCAAGCTCCGCCTCCTGGGTTTACGCCATTCTCCTGCCTCAGCCTCCCGAGTAGCTGGGACTACAGGCGCCCGCCACGTCGCCCGGCTAGTTTTTTGTATTTTTAAGTAGAGACGGGGTTTCACCGTGTTAGCCAGGATGGTCTCGATCTCCTGACCTCGTGATCCGCCCGTCTCGGCCTCCCAAAGTGCTGGGATTACAGGCTTGAGCCACCGCGCCCGGCCTAAATTTAGTCTTAACGTAGAATCCAGCAATCGTACTCCCATTTACCCAAGTGAGTTGGCGTTTATCCAAATGAGCTAAAGACTTAACAACCACCCCAAATCCTGCATTTGAATGTTTGTAGCAGCTCTATCATAATTTCCAAAACTTGGCAGCACGCCAAATGCCTTGCCGATATTAGTGCAGTGTGCTTACAGAATTCCACTGATCTGCTGGACCAGTAACGCTAGGCCATGTCAGTTCAGATCACTGCAGAGTAAGTGGAAAAAATAATAATGAGACTTAAACAATAACAGACGTATGCAATGTGGATTAAAAGACACAGTTGTTCATTTAAATTCTATTTCCTCAGTGTTCTAAAAAACAATATAGACGTTTGTTTGAAGTTATTTGAAAGGCTTTTAAAAAGTTTCAGATGGTATGGTTATTGACACTGCCCAGCAGTATTTTATTGTTATTCCTTAACAAGGAAGAATTTTTTTTTTTTCTTTTTTTCTTTTTTTTTTTAAGACAAGGTCTCACTGTATTGTTCAGGCTGGAATGCAGTGGTACGATCTTGGCTCGCTGCAGCCTCAACCTCCCAGGGTTAGGTGATCCTACCACTTCAGCCTCCTGAGTAGCTGAGACTACAGGTGTGCACAACCACACAGAGCTAATTTTTTGTATTTTTGTAGAGATGGGGGTCTCACCATGTTGCCCAGGCTGGCCTTGAACTCCTGAGCTCAAGTGATCTGCTCGCCTTGACCTCCCAAAGTGCTGTAATTACAGGTGTGAGCCAATGCACCAGGCCTGGAACCAAATATTTTTAAGTCTGTCTTTGAGGAGTGGTGTGTGTAAACCCGAGCATCTATCTGAAAACAGGCCACTAAGCTCTGCCCAATTATGAAGAAATATTTAAAGCCATTTAGATCAAGTATCACATTAGTTAGTATATTGATGTTACAAATATACAATTATCTATATTCATTGTAAGCACCACAAATAAAATATAAATATCACCTAGAGGATACTTATGAAGCATTCAGGCTTTGAGAACCTGATTCTAATGTGCTACTAAGATAATGAGAATTCATTAAGAGCTCTTTGCACATAACAGAAGGGTTAATATTTGCAACGACAGGGAGTTGATACTCAGTAGAACATTCAAAGCTTCCATTCCTTGATTGGTTAAAAGTCTGGAAAATTATGTCAAAATTTGCCCATCAAGAGATGATACTGCACTGCAGAAACACATGAACTTCCAGGTTATGCCAGACTGGATGTTGCCTGGGAAACCATTACTGGTTTTTGCTACAGCTAGAAGAGAAAGTCTGTTCCTAAGGCGAAGATAGTTTCAGAACTTTCTGTCTCTAGTTCTTGCATAGCTTCTGCAGTCCTCACTGCTCACATGTCTTCTACACACAGCTCCAGTTTGATCTGATTCCGTGTAGTCCCTGATTCCCAGATATTTGCCTGAATTTGACTCCTTCAGGTCTAGACATAAGTTAAAAAAAGGAAAAAAGAAAAAAATTGCAAAGCTGCAAAACTGTTTGGTTTTACCTATGCAGTACCTTTTTATTTGAGGAGATGTTTAAAAATCAGGATACAGCTCATATATATATATATATGTATATATATGTATGTATATGTATGTATGTATATGTATCTGTGCATATATATATACTTTTTTTTTTTTTTTGAGACTGAGTCTCGCTCTGTCACCCAGGCTGGAGTGCAGTGGTGCAATCTCGGCTCACTGCAACCTCCACCTCCCGAGTTCCAGCAATTCTCCTGCCTCAGCCTCACGAGTAGCTAGGATTATAGGCACCTGCCATCATGCCTGACTTATTTTTTTAGTAGAGACGGGGTTTCACCATGTTGGCCAGGCTGCTCTTGAACTCCTGAACTCATGATCTGCCTGCCTTGGCCTCCCAAAGTGCTGAGATTACAGGCATGAACCACCGCACCTGACCAAAAATATATATTTACAGGTTTTTTATTTTTGAAAAATTGGAATTTTGGCAATTTAAAGCCATATTCCCTCATGAAGTAATCTGCTAGAGCAGAGTGGCCACTGTGCTCTTAAATGATACATGTGGTCTCCAGTTTGCCACAATCCTCACTAATCCCAATTGTTCCCAACACTGAGGCTATTAATTTTCATTTACCACCATACTTTCACCTCTGTATATTCTTTATGGTAAAGAAGTACTTCTCTTTTCTTTCTTTCTTTCTTTTTTTTTTTCCTGAGGCAGAGTCCAGCTTTGTTGCCCAGGCTGGAGTGAAGTGGCATGATCTCGGCTCACTGCAACCTCTGTCTCTCAGATTCAAAAGATTCTCCTGCCTCAGCCCTCCGAGTAACTGGGACCACAGGCACCAGCCACCACGTCCTGCTAAGTTTTGTATTTTTAGTAGAGACGGAGTTTCATCATGTTGGCCAGGCTGGTCTCAAACTCCTGACCTCAGATGATCCACCTGCCTTGGCCTCCCAAAGTGCTGGGATTACAGGCATGAGCCACCGTGCCCAGCCTTCTCTTTTCTTTTTTTAATTTTTTAAGATTTTTTATTTCCAACTTTTAAGTTCAGGGGTACATGTGCAGGATGTGCAGTTTCGTTGCATAGGTAAACATGTGCCATTGTCATTTGCTGCACAGATCATCCCATCACCCAGGTATTAAGCCCAGCATCCACTAGCAATTCTTCCTGCAACTCTCCGTCCTCCCACCTCTCACCCTCCGACAGGCCCCAGTGTGTGTTGTTCACTACCCTTGGTATCCATGGGTTCTTAACATTTAGCTCCCACTTATAAGTGAGAACATGCAATCTTTGGTTTTCTGTTCCTGCATTAGTTTGCTAAGAATAATGGCCTCCAACTCCATCTTTGTCCTTGCAAAAGACATGATCTCATTCCTTTTTATGGCTGCATAGTATTCCACAGTGTATATGTACCATATTTTCTTTATCCAGTCTATTACTGATGGGCATTTAGGTTGATTTCATTTATTTGCTATTGTTAATAGTGCTGCAATGAACATACATATGCATGTGTCTTTATAATAGAATGATTTATATTCCTTTGAGTATATACCCAGTAATGGGATTGCTGGGTCTAATGGTATTTCTGCCTCTAGGTCTTTGAGGAACCGCCACACTGTCTTCCACAATGGTTGAACTAATGTATACAGCCACCAACACTGTAAAAGCATTTCTTTTTCCCCACAACCTCACCAGCATCTGTTGTTTTTTAACTTTTTAAAAGTAGCCTCCGCCTCCCAGGCTCAAACGATCCTCCACCTCAGCCTCCCAAGTAGCTGAGACTACAGGCATGTGCCACCATGCCTGGCTAATGTTTGTATTTTTAGTAGAGACAGGATTTAGCCATGTTGGTCAAGCTGGTCTCGAACTCCTGACTTTTAAATGATCTGCCTACTTCGGCCTCCCAAAGTGCTGGAATTACAAGTGTGAGCCACCATGCCCAACCCCCATATGAATTTAAAAAATTTTTTTTTCTAATTCTATGAAGAATGTCAATGGTAGTTTAATGGGAATAGCATTGAATCTATAAATTGCTTTGGGCAGTATGGTCATTTTCATGATATTGATTCTTCCTATCCATGAGCATGGAATGCTTTTCCATTTGTTTATGTCCTCTCTGATTTCTTTGAGCAGTGGTTTGTAGTTCTCCTTGAAGAGGTCCTTCACTTCCTGATACTCTTCCATGTTTAATATGGAAAGTGAATCTATGTACAAAGAACAAACACTGCTCATTTACTCATTTATATCTCATGTCTGGTCCCTACAGCCATTTAACTTTGCAACTCCTGGTCTCACTCACAGATCTCTGGGTGTTCTTGAAGTGTGTATTATGCTGTTAATTTACTCCCAGGGCTACCTTGTGCCTTGTTTCCTTAATCCTCCACTGCCTACAGACCAGGGGAGGCAGGTCATGCATCTAAAAGTAAAGGTTCCGGGTGGCTCTTAATTGCTCCTCTGAATTTGCCTTATTGTCTACAGATGGGCCATAACATTTCTTTCTAATTTAGCAATAAATACTATATACTCAGTGACTCTTAGTATAAGAGAGTCTGGATACTCTAGCTCAGTTGCCTCCATAATCATTTAATTTTCCTTGTAATTGAGGTTATATGTAAATACTGTAACCATAAACTAATTTAGCCACTAGTGTAATCACCTAACAGGTTCTCCTTGCCCACTGCCTAGACAGAGCCAGTTTATTAAGACAGGGGAATTGCAACAGAGAAAGTGTAATTCATGCAGAGCCACAGTACGGGAGACTAAAGTTTTATTATTATTCAAATCAGCCTCTCCAGAGTTCAGGGATCAGAGATTTTAAGGATAATTTGATGGGTAGGGGGTTGGAAAGTGGGGAGTGCTGATAGATCAGTTCAGAGATGAAATCATGAAAAGTCTAAGCTGTCCTCTTGCGCTGAATCATCTTGCCTGGATGGAGGCCACAAGATCAGATGAGCCAGTTTATGGATCTGGGTGGTGCCAGCTGATCCATGGAGTACAGGGTCTACAAAATACCTCCAGCACTGATCTTAGGTTTTATTATAGTGACATTATCCCCAGGAGCAATTTGGAAAGGTTCAGAATTCTGCAGCCTCCAGCTGCATGACTCCTAAACCGTAATTTATAATCTGGTAGCTAATGTGGTGGTCCTGCAAAGGCAGTCTAGTATTCAGGTAGGAAGGTGGTTTGTTTTGGCAAAGCGCTGTTATCGTCTTTGTTTCAAAGTTATACTATAAACTAAGTTCCTCCCAAAATTAGTTCAGCCTATACCCAGGAATGGTGTAACAGCTTGGAAATTAGAAGCAAGGTCGAGTCAGTTAGGTCAGATTTCTTTCACTGACATAATTTTCTTAGTTGTAATTTTTGCAAAGGCAGTTTCAATAGTTTTTTTATGAATAGGAGGAAAGAAATAAAGAGAGGGAAGGAGGGAGAAGAGGAGAGAGGAAATGAGGGAGAGAGAGAGGAAGAAAGGAAGGAAAAAGAAGGGTCAATAACCATGTGACTGCCTAAGGGGTTTACCTTGCCCACTGCCTAGACAGAGCCAATTCACCAAAATAAGGGAATTGGAATAGAGAAAGAGTAATTCACGAAAAGCCAACTGTGTGGGAGACCAGAGTTTTATTATTACTCAAATCAGTCTCCCCCAGCATTTGGAGAGCAGAGTTTTTAAGGACAACTTGGTGGGTTGGGGGAAGCCAGTGAGCTAGGAGTGCTGATTGGTTAGGGATGAAATCAGAAGGAGTCAAAGCTGTCTTCTTGCGCTGAGTCAGTTCCTGGGTGCAGGGCACAAGATCAGATGAACCAGTTTACCGAACTGGATGGTGTCAGCCAATCCATCACATGCAGGGTCTGCAAAATATCTCAAGCGTTGATCGTAGGAGCAGTTTAGGGAGGGTCAGAATCTTGGAGCTTCCAGCTGCATGACTCCTATCCATAATTTCTAATCTGTGGTTCATGTTAATCCTACAAAGGCCATCTAGTCCCCAGACAAGAAGGAGGTCTGCTTTGGGAAAGGGCTGTTATCATCTTTGTTTTAAACTATAAACTAAATTTCTCCCAAAGTTAGTTCAGCCTATACCCAGGAATGAACAAGGACAGCTTGGAGGTTAGAGGCAAGATAGCGTTGGTTAAGTTAGATCTCTCACTCTCTCAGTCATAATTTTGCAAAGACAATTTCAACCATAGTCAGCACTCAATAAGTACTAACCATAATATTGTCAATGATTGGTATCAGGCTTGGTGTGTTTTACTCCACCTCCTGCCTCCTTGGTAATTCCTCAGCCTGCTGGGGACAAGGCAAAAGTTCACTTCCATTTTTTTCAGTCTCTCTTTGTATGAATTGATCATTTTTTAAATCCTAGATTTTCTTTGGGGGACTGAGGCAGGAGGATCACTTGAGACCAGGAGTTCAAGACCAGCTTCGTCAATATAGCGAAACCCCATCTCTACATCCCCTTGCCCCTGAAAAAAAAAAAAAAAAATCCAAAGTTTTTTTAGGGACCTTGTATGTTAAAAAGGAAAGTGAGGAAGTAGACTTGACAGTAGTTACTGACACTACCCTGTTTCTACCTTCCACTCTGTGCTCTCAAATCCCAACACCACCAACATAAATAAATGGTGATTGGATGGTTTAGCCAGCATTTGCTCTTGCCTTAGGTAAAGGCTATTCAAATGTCCAGGGACTTTGACATATGCATCCAACTGAAGCTGAACTCAACTTGGCTGGCTCTGCCCAGGTAGAAGGGGCTTTGAATGGGATTTTAGCAAACAATCATATGTTACCAAAATCTTATTAGGAGAAGAGAATTAACCTGTGGTCTCTAGCTCAGGGCCTTGAGGGAATATCCTTTCAGGACCTAGATGGAGCCCCATGGTCAATGCACCAAAAAAATAAAGGGCTTTAGCCTGAAGGTGACAGATGGAGGACTAAATTACTTTAAATGTTTGTCCAAAATATGTAAAACAAATTGCTAGGATAATATCAGTGTTGGTTTGAATAGCCTGTTGGATTGGTTGAGATGAAGTAAGGAGCTGGCAGCTGGGCTCATCTGGTAGCACAGATAAGAACCTAATTAGCTCTATGAAAGAGGAAGCCCTGTGCCACCTCCCCTGAGCTGTCTGAGGCCCAGGGGCACACCTTCCAGCTACCTGAGGCTGCTGCTGAGGAAAGGAAGTGCTGTTTCTCTCCTGATAGGACAAGGATGACCCAGCCGATGGGCGTGTGGGCAGGCAGAGCTCTCAACTACCTTTTCTCTTAGCCTGAGTGATAGTGTGTATGCCCACTGACCTCCCTTCCTTCCTCTTTGCTTCTGTGGACCAAGCAGGAAGGGGCTTCAAATGGGATTTTAGCAAACAATCAGATGTTACCAAAATCTTATTAGGAGAAGAGCATGTAGAGTTACCCTGTAGGCTCTAGCTCAGGGCCTTGGGGGAATATCCTTTCAGGACCTATTGTCATGGAAGGAAATGACAATAAGGAAATCTTCCTTACACAAATATGTAAGTATGCATTCCTCTTCATCAGATACAATCACAACTTAAAGAACTTGCATCAGCCTTGTGATCTGGGTCTTGGCCCCTAAGCCCTGACTAGAATCAATTATTCTTTTTTTTTTTTTTTTTTTTTTTTTTTTTTTTGAGGTGGAGTCTTGCTCTGTCGCCCGGACTGGAGTGCAGTGGCCGGATCTCAGCTCACTGCAAGCTCCGCCTCCCGGGTTTATGCCATTCTCCTGCCTCAGCCTCCCGAGTAGCTGGGACTACAGGCGCCCGCCACCTCGCCCGGCTAGTTTTTTGTATTTTTTAGTAGAGATGGGGTTTCACCGTGTTAGCCAGGATGGTCTCGATCTCCTGACCTCGTGATCCGCCCGTCTCGGCCTCCCAAAGTGCTGGGATTACAGGCTTGAGCCACCGCGCCCGGCCTAGAATCAATTATTCTTAAGATACCTACTGAGAGAACTTATTCAGATAAAACATTTCAGGGCTTTTTTGATTTAAAGCTTTTCTATTTAAAGAATAACAAGCTCCTTCTCTGGTTTTCTTTAACAAACTAAGCATATGACAGGCAAAGGTTACAGATTTTTCATAGCTTACTTCCTCCTGAAATTTAAGTCTGGTTAATCAAGCTCTGTGAATGACAGTTTCTCCTTTGAATTCTGTGGGCTAACACAGCTCTCTGAACACCCATAATTTGTTCGTTTTTTTTTTTTTTTCTTTTTTTTTCCTGAGCAGTGTAAACAATTGTAAAGCTTTAAATAAATGAGCTATAAGAAATTTTCCCAGGGTCTTGATTCTGTGACTCCACCAGGTGTCAAGGTCTCTGAACCAGCTGCCTTAGACACATGCCTGAACTCAAAGCAGCCATACTGTTAAGGGATAGACTTGGTGCTGGGGGATAAACTTAGCGATTTCGGGTTTTGTTTGTTCGTTTGTTTTGAGACAGGGTCTCCTCTGCCAGACTGGAGTGCAGTGGCACAATCATAGCTCACTGCAGACTTGACTTCCTGGGCTCAGGTGACCCTCCCACCTCAGCCTCCTGAGTAGCTGAGTATAGCACACACCACCACCCTCAGCTAGTTTTTTATTTTTATTTTATTTTTTTGAGACGGAGTCTCACTCTGTCACCTGGGCTGGAGTGGAGTATCACTATCTCGGCTCACAGCAACCTCCACCTCACAGGTTCAAGCGATTCTCCTGCCTCAACCTCCCGAGTAACTGGGACTACAGGCATGCACCACCACGCTTGGCTAATTTTTGTATTTTTAGTAGAGTCAGGGTTTCTCCATGTTAGCCAGGCTGGTCTCGAACTCCTGACCTCAGGTGATGCACCCACCTCGGCCTCCCAAAGTACTGGGATTATAGGCATGAGTCACCCTGCCCAGCCTATTTTTATTTTTGTATAGACGGGGTCTCGCTATGTTGCCTAGACTGGTTTCAAACTCCTGGGCTCAAGCAATCCTTCCACCTTGGGCCCCTAAACTGCTGGGTTTACAGGCGTGAGCCACCCGGTGGAACCCAGCTTGCTGGCTGTTTTGATTTGACTTGTAGGAAACAAAGCCTGACACTGGCCGGGTGCAGTGGTTCATGGCTGTAATCCCAACATTTTGAGAGGCTGAGGCAGGCAGATTGCTTAAGCCCAGGAGTTCGAGACCAGCCTCACCTGGTCAACATAGTGAGACCCTGTCTCTACCAAAAATAACTTAACAACAACAACAAAAACAAATGACCTCCTTGACTTTGTCAGAGTGTTTTAATTTTCATTTACATCACCCTTCTCTATGTGACACTGTGGGTGTGGCATCTGTGCTGCTCAGGACACAGTGAGGTGTCTGGTGTCAGGGTGAGCAAAGACCAGGGCAGGCAGAGAGACCTCAGGTTCTGGCTTCACTGCTTAGTGTCAGCTGATTGGCTTGAGGCAGAGCCAGCCCTCCAGGAAGTCCTTTCCCTTTTCTGGTATTCCTCACAGAGACAGTAAGAGCTACCCTGCAGGGTGGTTTTAAAGGTAACAGTAGGCTCACCTGTAATCCCAAAGGTGGGAGGAACACCTGAGGTAAAGTGTTCGCGACCAGCCTGGCCAATGTAGCAATGTAGCAAACCCCTCCTCCACTAAAAATATAAAAATTACTGGGGCATGGTGGCACATCCCTGTAATCCGGGCTACTCGGGAGGCTGAGGGAGGAGAATCACTTGAACCCGGGAGGTGGAGGTTAGAGAGTTACAGTGAGCCAGGATCATGCCATCGCACTCCAGCAGAGCAAGATTTCGTCTCAAAAAGAAAAGGTAACAATAATGAATAAATGAATATGTAACACCTAGTAAAGTAGGCTCTCAAATAATGGTAGCAACAATAATTATTGTTGATTTTGTAAAAAGAGTTAATACACTTTAAATGCTTGGAATAGTATACTCAGTAGGTGTTCGTTGTTATTGAATACTGTTATCAAAGGGAATCCAGATGCCTTATCAATTTGGGATCTTCAGGCTTTATCCCAGTAATGCTATGAATTTGGCTAATGTGTTTGATTAAGGCAGAAAGGCTGGTATCTTCAGAAAAATTTTGACATGATTTAGCAGGTTAAATTCACCCTATAAAGGGAAGTAAAATTATAAGATCTGCGTCTTAGAAAGAGCAAGACTGTGGTTTAGAGAATGGATTGGAGGAAGAAAGGAACATTAGTGGGAAGATAAACTTGGAAGCCACAGCACCACCACAGCAGGAGTCTAGATTTAAACTAAAGCAGAGGCTATAGTTAGAGGCCATAGGAAGAGGACTGATCAAAGATTGGCTTTGGAGATAGAAGCTACTCTACTTGTGGCAGATGAAGACGAAGGAGTCACAGATGATCCTGAGATTTCTGTCTTGGGGCAACCGGGTGGATATTGATTTCATTTTCTGAGAGGAGGAGCAGTTTTGGAAAATAACATGATTCGTTTAGAATTTATTTTAAATTGGAACTTTGCGTAGTCAGTTTATTCAACCAGAAACAAAGACATTTCTTTACTCTTAGCTATTTTTGTCATGTATTTTAAAACTATCCCATAATTTAACCAGCATATATCACTAAGAATAAATGCATAGGTAGAAAATAACCACAATCAGCCTTTTGTCATGATACCAAAATATAAAGTGGCTGGGGCCACAGTTACGTAACACTTAGAAATCATGACTAACAAAATAGAATACTGACATATGATTCTAAGATTTACAATTATAGATTAATTGAACTGCACCAGATTCAGATAAATGAAAGTAATGTCTGATTCTCCATCTTCATTTATTTAAATGTATTTCAGGCCAGGCTTGGTGGCTCGTGCCTGTAATCCCAGCACTCTGAGAGGCCGAGGCAGGCAGATCACCTGAGGTCAGGAGTTCAAGACCAGCCTAGCCAACATGGTGAAACCCTACCTCTACTAAAAATGCAAAAATTGACTGGGCGTGGTGGTGCATACCTTTAATCCTAGCTACTTGGGAGACTGAGGCACAAGAATCGCTTGAACCCAGGAGGCGGAGGCTGCAGTGAGCCAAGATCACACCATTGCACTCCAGTCTTTCAACACTCCATCTGAAAAAAGTAATAATAATAATAAACAAATGTATTTCAGAGAAGCAACAACAAACTATGTTAAGGAAAAGAGCACCCGAAAAGAAAAAGGAAGAGCAAAAAAAGTAAGCTGTAACAATATTTTTGTAAGTGATAATTGGGAAAAATACTTAAAAGCCTACTATTTTACCAATAAAATAGAATAGTGATATACAATTAATTTATAAAACAAATGATGCAATGTGGGCCAATCGTATGTACAAAGTAAATACTCATCAGAAAAGAATATGACTAGGAGCTACTTTTTATGGTGCTGTTTTCAGTCATTTTCACACTTTCAGTAGAATTTTAAAAGTCCCTTTTCAGTAATAGAAGTGATACTCTAACATAAAGCCATAAATGCACTCTCAACGTTGACTTCTAATTATCTGCTTCTGTGTTTTTCCCTCCCTGCACTGTGAGCTATAGGACATAGAGAAGACCATGTCCTACTCAACCTCATATCTCAGGTGCTAAGCACTGTGCCTGACCGAGGGGACACTTAATGAATGTTAATCTAATAAAGTAAGAAAGGACCCAAAATATTAAGTTATTTCCATCTTCCTTGACAAAACAACCTTATGGCTGGGCACAGTGGCTCACGCCTGTAATCCCAGCACTTTGGGAGGCTGAGGCATGTGAATCACTTGAGACCAGGAGTTCAAGACCAGCCTGGCCAACATGGTGAACCCCCAACTCTACTTAAAAAAAAAAAAATAAGTAGCCAGGTGTAGTGGCACATGCCTATAATAACAGCTACTCAGGAGGCTGAGGCAGGAGAATTGCTTAAGCCTGGGAGGCAGAGGTTGCAATGAGCCGAGATCGCACCACTGCACTTTAATGTGGGAGACAGAGTGAGACTGTCTCAAAAAAAAAGAACTGGGCATAGTGGCTCAGGTCTGTAATCCCAGCACTTTGGGAGGCTGAAGCGGGCGGATCACTTGAGCCCAGAAGTTCGAAGCCAGCCTGGGCAACACAGCGAAACCCCATCTCTACCAAAAATACAAAAAACTAGCAGGGCGTGGTGGCTCACTCCTGTGGTCCCAGCTACTGGGGGTAGGTGGGGGACCGAGGTGTGAGGATCACTTGAGCCCGGAGGTGGAGGTTGCAGTGAGCTGAGATCACACCAGCGCACTCCAGCATAGGTGACAGAGAAAGACTCTGTCTCAAAAAAACCAAAAGAAAAAAGGAGAGAGAACCGGAATTAGAAAACTAAACTGTGGTTTAAAGGTAAGGGACATTGCTAAATAATGTAAGACCCAATTCTTGTAGGGTATTAAATTATTCTCCGTAAAAGAGCTTACAGCCTTAGAGAAAAAAATTCATTAACTATTGCTCTGAAACTATGAGTCCGGTATCCAGGAAGCCTGGTCTTTAGTCCAAGCTCAGTAGTTAACCTGTGTGATTGAGGCAGCTGCTCAATCTCCCCGAGCTTCAACTTGACCTAACGATGATTTCTGTCATCTCCCCTTCCACTTGCGCAGTCTCTTCCTGCAGTGATGGTGTCATACCAGCCCATGGAACAGCCCATCAAATAAGGTACTTGTCAGTATTTACATTTTTTTCTAGTGGTTACTCATTTAAAGAACTATTTTGCATTACTAAAGCATGGATGCATGTATACCAATCCCTGGAATAAAATGAGAATTTACTAAGTGCCAAGCAGTCTGCTTAGCACTTTGCATGTTTAAACTTCACAAGTAAAAGTGGGCCAGAGGGGTTGAGTATCTTTCCCAAAGTCACACAGCTTGTGGGTTATTAATTTGGGACTCTGAACTCCAGCTTTTCTGCCTGCAAAGGCCATGTTCTGAAGCACTAAGCTGCACTGGAACAGAATACAGAACTTGCATAAAACATAAGAATTCTAAGAATTTTGTGGAAACGTTTAAGAAATCCTGACAAAATGGGATCTTTTATAAATTCACATTTCTCATTCCATCCATCCTGAATAGTGAAATCACTGATTTGGCTCTTCTCAATCTGTAACATCCCAAATCCCAACAACTATTGCCTTGTTCATCAGCACAAAGTTTGCATGTACTTAGTGCAAAATTTAGTTCTGTTACTAAATCGAATTCATGAGAAGTTTTAATCCAGAGTCTCAAAGTTCCTAATTTGCTATCAGAGAAGATTTTGTACCCTAATAGAAACAAATTATTCATTATTCATATGTGCTTGAAAATGCTAAATGTGAGTGCTTTGAAGAGGACTTATCAAAAATATGTGGACTGTTTAAGTCAGACAAGCAAAGCAAAAACATAGTTGTGTTATTTGCCCAAATTTGGCCCATTCGTTTAAGGCAGCCCAGGAATAGATTTAAGCACATACACACACCAGCCAACTGAAATTAATGTATATATGTATATATTTAATGGGCTGATTTCTGGCCCATTTATAGGATTCCTTAGAAGATAAGAAAAATAATTGTGTTCCTTAAGATAGAAAATGTGGATAAAATGATAATGGCTTGCATAAAGAAAAGTTGAAATTTCTCTGTGGCTATAACTACTAACGAGCTGCTAATATTAAAGGATATCTGTGTGTGAAAGCACATTCACAGGGTAAAACATTATATGTGCATAAGTTGTCATTACTGTTTAAGAAAAAGCTAAGTTTTGTGGGTAAAAAAAAAAAAGAGATGGCTCACTGAGCTTTGAAACATGAAATAGGGCCAGAATAGCACTAGTAGCCAGAATAGCAATAGTAGCTGTCTACATAGAGCATAATAAGTTCTTGGAAGCCAGAAAATCAGTTGAAAATCTGTTGATCTCAAACAACTTTATTTTAAGTTTAAAGAGTATAAGTGGAATTATCATTTGCATTATTACAGCTCCTCTGTTCTCCGGTCTTGGGATGATTACAGAGATTGTTCTTTTATTTTTACAGTGCACAGACCAGCTGAAATCTACAGGACTAGAAAGATTTGCAATTCATTTATGGAATTGCTAGAACTAAATAATGGCAGATTTTCAAAGATATGTAATAGACTACTATGAATTATAAAATATTAAGGCTATCAGTTGGGTGCTGCCTTGATTGTATTACATTTCAATGGTAATGACTGTACTAAAATTCATGGGGAAATTATTGATGGCC
Organism: Piliocolobus tephrosceles; assembly: GCF_002776525.5. Classification (NCBI taxonomy): domain Eukaryota; kingdom Metazoa; phylum Chordata; class Mammalia; order Primates; family Cercopithecidae; genus Piliocolobus; species Piliocolobus tephrosceles. The sequence goes on from NC_045443.1 coordinate 44,283,303, forward strand.
ATAGACAAGAGGATGAAAACAATGCACAATGTATGGAATTAATTTTAAGCCACACACTGAGTAGACAGTGATGTAAAGTAAAATGATATTTTTCAAGGAAAGACAATTATGTCACATTATAATCCAGTTTACATAAATAGCATACTATTAAAAAAAACTAAGTCTTCAGAGCATGTAATTCAGGAGTGTTTTGAAATCTCTTACTCTCGTTGGTTAGTTATTTTGTACTGTAAGGGAGGGAAAATGGCTTCTTCCATACTTCTAGGTTCTTTGGCTGGGATACAAATTAAATTGACACAAAACAGATTAATAGAAGAAAAAACATTTTTGTCCAGGCTCAGTGGCTCATGCATGTGATCCCAGCACTTTGGGAAGCTGAGGATCAAGGGAGGATCAAGGGAGGATCACTTGATCCCACGAGTTCAAGACCAGCCTGGGCAACATAATGAGACCAAATCTCAATTAAAAAAAAGAAAAGGAAAAAACATTTTTAATTATATGCACACACACTGGAATCCCACAAAACATGAGACTCAAAGAAAGGCCAGATGATGGAAGCGTATCCTGAGCTACAGGAAGGAATAGGGACTTGGGGCTTACAGAGAACTAGTGACAAGTTATAGAAGGGTGATGAGAGGAAATGTATGGTGAATAAAGGTTGTCTTGTTATGTAAATGAAAAGTCTCCCAGGTAATAAAAGTTGTCGGAGAGCAGGACTCTTCCTGATACAGATACTTTGACTAATGTAGATTTCTTTTATAAATATAAATTTATTTTACAAAAGGACAGCTTTTCAGAGATACCCCTGTGTCTGCGGTTGCTCAGAATAATCAGCTTGAAATACGCCAAATAACTATATTTTGGGGTGGCATATTTTTTATTTTTGAGATGGAGTCCCGCTGTCGCCTTGGCTGAGGTGCAATGGTGCAATCGGTGCAATCTCAGCTCACTGCAACCTGCGCCTCCTGGGTTGAAGCGATTCTCCTGCCTCAGCCTCCCAAGGAGCTGGGATTACGGGAACCTGGGGCTGGCATATTCTGATCTTCTGTAGTCATGCATTGGGATCTTCTGTAATCATGCATTTTCTCTCTCTCTCTCTCTCTCTCTTTTTTCTGATTCATTATTAACTTTTCGTATTTGTAGGGAAAGTGATATTCCCCTCCCCGAAATCATATTATTCCAGACAAAAGAAAACAAATTCCTAGGCTTATCTAATCAATCAGCAGACCATCTCCTCACCCCCCTCCCCCCGTTTTTTTATTTTTTAAAGATGGAGTCTTGCTCTTGTCGCCCTGACTGGAGTGCAATGGGGTGATTTCGGCTCACTGTAACCTCCACCTCCCGAGTAGCTGGGATTACAGGCGCCCGCCACCACACCCAGCTAATTTTTGTATTTTTAGTAGAGACAGGGTTTCACCATGTTGGCCAGCTGGTCTCGAACTCCTCACCTCAGCTGATCCACCTGCCTCGGCCTCCCAAAGTGCTGGGATTACAGACATGAGCCACGGTGCCAGGCGAACCGTCTCCCCTTTAAGCACACTGTCCCCTTGAGTTACCTGCTGGTTTCAAGTGGAACACTAGGGGAGGAAGCAGAAAGTTCTTGTCTTGTCTGCCACATACTGAATCTAGCTGAGGCCAGGGCTCAGGCCTGTGGTTTCCTGTAGTGTGGACTGAGCTATTTTTCCATCAGGAAGGCAGTGGAGAGATGAAGTGAAAGGATTTAAAAGTGGTTTGTGGCCTGGCGTGGTGGCTTACCCCTATAATCCCAGCACTTTGGGAGGCCGAGGTGGGTGGATCACCTGAGGTCAGGAGTTCAAGACAAGACTGGCCAACATGGCGAAACCCCGTCTCTACTAAAAATACAAAAATCAGCCCAGTGTGGTGACGGGTGCCTGTAGTCCCAGCTTCTTGGAGCCTGAAGCAGAATTGCTTGAACCTGGGAGGCAGAGGTTGCAATGAGCCGAGACCACACCACTGCACTCCAGCCTGGGCAACAAGACTGAAACTCCATCTCAAAAAAATAAATAAATAAAAATAAAAGTGGTTTGTAAACTGTAACACATTGCACAGAAACACAAGATTACTCCTATGAAATATTAGTTAGAAAAGTAGAGTTCTTCTTACCATTTCCGTGTTTCTTCTCACTTCCTCCTTTCCTCTTCTGACCACCTCCTCAGCCGTGAACGCACCACACCAGCAAGAACAATAAGAGCCGAGGTTCTGAATTGTTTAATCAAAAGAAGAGTCAAAATAAGCTACACCCAGATTACTGAGAAAGGTGAAATGAAAACAAGCTCAAAACCAAATTCCAGGAAGATGCTGTATTTGTATTGACTTACCATTTCATGTTTTCATACATGTCAAAGTCTTGAAGCTTCGGTCATTAGTCTTCTGCTTCCTAAAGCAAGAAAGTAAATGCTGACTCGTGTCATTTGCCCCAGATGCCACCGGAAATGTCATCTTCTCCCCAGACGCTGGTTTGCAAGCATAGCAGCACCCAAAGGCTGACCTATTTCCCCTATAGCCCAAGCTCAGAGATCTCCCGTCTGGCCACAATGATCTACAGGAGAGGAAGAAAGCTATCTAGGGATGAGATCTAGAATCAACTGAGAGAGATGCTTAAACATCACCAGTTACTTTAATGAGTAAGTACTTTTCAGTTTTTCCATTTTATTTGAAACATTAAGTTGGCATTTCTGACCAACCTTTCTTGAGACTGTCATTTTTGGGGCACTTACTGTAGAGAGGAATCAGTACCCTAGCCTCCTCCAGCCCACCCCATGTAACATTAAAGAGACAACTGGTGCTTGGCAATAACAAAAATATTAGTGATTGATAAAATAGTAAATTCATTAAAATGGACAGTGAAAGGAAACAGCCAATTTAGCTGTGAACTGCAGAAGGGACATGAGGCATTTGTTGTCTGCAATCTTATATGTGTGGTTGACCACAAAGGCTTGGCATCAGATTTTACTTCGAGCACTGCTTCTTATGAAATGGATGACCTTGGGCAGATTACTCGATCTTTTAGCCTTAATTTTTAAATGTATAAAATGGAGAAAATTAGAGTATGTAGTCCAGGTGCAGTGGCCCACACCTGTCATCCAGGCACTTTGGAAGGCTAAGGCAGGTGGATTATTTGAGTCTAAGTTCAAGACCAGCCTGGACAATGTGATGAAACCCTGTCTCTAAAAAAACCTATAAAAATTAGCCAGGCATGGTGGCACAGGCCTGTAGTCCCAGCTACTAGGGAGGTTGAAGTGGGAGGATTGATTTAGCCTGCAGAGTTGCTGCAGTGAGCCATGATCTCACCACTGAATTCCAACCTGGGCAACAGAGCGAGATGAAAGAAAGAAAGAAAAGAAGAAGAGAAAAGAAAGAATTTCTTAGGGTTTGTGTGTGTGTGTGTGTGTGTGTGTGTGTGTATGTGATGGAGTCTCACTCTGTTGCTCAGGCTGGAGTGCAGTGGCGCTATCTCAGCTCACCGCAACCTCCGCCTCCCAAGTTCAAGCGATTCTTGTGCCTCAGCCTCCCAAGTAGCTGGGATTACAGGCACACGACACCACACCCAGCTAATTTTTATATTTTTAGTAGAGACAGGGTTTCACCATGTTGGCCAGGCTGGTCTTGAACTCCAGACCTCAGGTGATCTGACCCCCTTGGCCTCCCAAAGTGTTGGGATTACAGGCATGAGCCACCGTGGCCTTCTTAGAGTTCTTGAGAAGAATAAAGAGATAAACTGCTAAAACATGTAAACACATTTTGGAGGGTATACTAAATAATGCCACTAAATAATTAATATTGCTAAATAATAAGTTAAATGCTTCATTTAACTGGAAATCTCCCTTAACCACTAAGCCCAATTTCCAGATATGTTAAGGTGGCTCCGAATAACAATAGCAGTGAACATTTGTAGAGTTTACACAGCACTTCATTTGATTTCCACAATTAACTCTAAGGCAGGCAGTGCAGAGCTGTTGACTTATTTTTGTAGCTGGAGAAGAGAGAAGCGGGAGCTCGGCTGGACACGGCAGCAGGGAGAAAAGCCCCTAGGTCCGTGTTGGCACTGAAGTGGGGAAAACCATGGCCTGGGGAAAGGCCTAATGTGAGAAGTTAATCGGTGTGCCTGGGAAATAGGACATTCATTTCACTAGCACAGAGTCTTGGTCCTCAGCTTTCTTAGTCCCTGGACCTTGCTTGTCCTTTCTTCCACTCCAAGCCGTGGAGCTTGAAACTGGCAAGTCCTCAGTTGCACTGACAACAGGCAAAGCAGTGGGAACTCAAGTTTCCAGAATCCTCTACAACATAGTGTGAGTAAAAGCCAAGGCAGAGACGGTGTCTTGCTCTGTCATCCAGGCTGGAGTGCAATGGTGTCATCACAACTCACTGCAGCCACAAACACCTGGGCTCAAGGTATCCTTCCACCTCAGCCTCCTCCTGAGTAGCTGGGACTACAGGCGTGTGCCACCACATCCTGTTAATTTTTAATTGTTTTTGGTTTTGTTTTTTTGTAGAGACAGGGACGTAGCTTTGTTGCCCAGGCTTGGCCTGAACTCCTGGTCTCAAGCAATCCTTCCTCCGTGGCCTTCCCAAAGTGTTGGGATTTCAGGTGTGAGCCACTCTACCTGGCTGAGACCTGCTCTTATAATCTCATTTTTAAATTCAAAAAATGTTTTCCACAGGTTGGCTATCTATGGAAAAAGGTAGCTCAGGCCTGTAATCGCAGCACTTTGGGAGGCCTAGGTGGGTGGATCACCTGAGGTCAGGAGTTCCAGACCAGCCTAGCCAATATGGTGAAACTCCATCTCTACTAAAAATAGAACAATTATCTGGGCATGGTGGCAAATGCCTGTGATCCCAGCTATTCCGGAGACTGAGGTAGGAGAATCACTCCGTGAGACAGAGGATGCAGTGAGCCAAGATCACGTCACTGTACTCTAGCCTGGGAGACAGAGTGAGACTCTATCTCAAAAAAACAAAAAGAAAAAAATTTATTTTTCCATAGAAACACTATTACAGGTAGAATTTAAATACTACAAAAATGGTAACAATAATGATAGCAACAATAATAAAACAATATCCATTTTTAAAACTCTTTTGTGTAATCCCTTCAGAGGAGCATAGGTGCTATTTCCCCTATTTAATAAGTGAAAAACTAAGCAGCACAAAGATAAAGTAAGCATTAGAGGTGGAAGAAATCCAGGCCTGCTGACTCAGCCCCGGGTTCTTGTTACTGAGTAAATGGACTTTTGTAGCTAGTCCTGGAGCAGAATTGTCACAATCCAACCTGTTCAGCGGTTGAAAGCACTCGTCATTATTGGCTCTCCAATCGCCCTTGTTTTTTATCCATGGAACTTTTAATTCAGCCACTGGTTAGAATCTAGAGTAGTCAGCATAAGCCTAAACATCTGAAACACAAATATAGCTTTAGTGCAGCACTAGGTTTTCCACTGGCTTTTAAGAAGACTAGCTAACAGAGTGATGAAAATTGAACTAAGTTATTTCGCACCTGCTTTGTTTTCTCACAGAAAATTTTAAAGCTGTGCACAAAACATTATTTTGTTTTTCAACAGAGAATAACAAGGAAAGCTACATGCAAATGTTTCTATCTAGATAAGATGATTTTCTTTTCTCTTAATTTAAACAAATATTTATAGCTGAGATTAAAAACTCAGGCTTTGGAGCCATACTTACTCCTAAAGAAACAAAAGGAAACCTTAAGCTTATCTAATTATTCAGAAGATTCACTGTCATTAATGACTGTGGTGGCATGAGCCTAAAGTCCCAACTACCCAGGAGGCTGAGGTTGGAGGATTGATTGATTGAGCCTGGGACGTTGAGGCTGCAGTAGCGGTGATCATGCCACTGTACTCCCGGGTGACCAAGTGAGACCCTGCCTCAAAAAAAAAAAAAAAAAAAAAAGAACAAGAAGAAGATGATACATTGTCAAAAGAATAGTTCTGCCATTTACTAGCTCGGCAACCTTGGGCAATTTATTGATTTATTTTTAATTTATTTTTTGAGACAGAGTCTCCTTCTGTTGTCCAAGCCGGAGTGCAGTGGCATGATCTTGGCTCACTGCAACCTCTGCCTCCTGGGTTCAAGCAACTCTCTTGCCTCAGCCTCCTGAGTAGCTGGGAATACAGGTGTGTGCCACAACACCGGGCTAATTTTTGTATTTTTAGTAGAGACCGGGTTTCACCATGTTAGTCAGGCTGGTCTCAAACTCCTGACCTCAGGTGATCCACCCACCTCGGCCTCCCAAAGCGCTGGGAGTACAGGCGTGAGCCACCATGCCCAGCCAACCTTAGGCAATTTATGTAACCTCTCCATGCCTCAGTTTACTCATCTATAAAATAGAGATAATAATAGTTCCTCCCTCACCGGGTTGTGAGAATGGAGTAGGCCTGGCACAAAGTGAGTGCTCAGTGAGTTCCGATGATTATTAGGCACAGGCACTGGGCCCTGAGGGGTACAAAGATGGGTAAGACCCACTTCTGCCATCCAGAACTAGCATAGAGTGGGATGGAATGGCACATGGGCAGTTAATTATAGAACAAAACAGAACCAAAGGTTAAGTAGAGGCATCCCTCAGAGGAAGGAGAGAGTTTTCTACTTGGGAGAGTAGGGAAGGCTCTCTGACAAAATTGTCTTTTAAACTTGAGTCTTACTGAAAGAACAGAATTTTAGTAAGAGGAAAGGGTTGGGGAACATTCAAAGGTGAGTGATAGAAACAAACATAAAGACATGAGAAAAAAGCCTCTGGGCTTACACAAACCCTATCATTCCCCGCAGTCTTTCAGAAGATCCCAAGAAGAAAGGATCATATCCCAAAATATAAAAAGTTTACAGAATGCAAAATGTTGGAATTATGCTAACATATTCAATGAATTTGAAATTTTAAAACTTAGATGATGAAGTTTTACGTAAGAAAACATATAAAACTAAAACTATGTCATTTAAAAAATAATGTTTTAATCAAAGATAAACTTTTTAAGGACTAAGAAAAATTGGGGGAACGTAAAATATTTAACCATAAATCAAAAACAAATGTGACAGTGATCGCTGTGCTCAGCTTCCCAAAATATATTGCAACATTCCCCTCCTCCCTAAACTATATCTTCAACATATATATATTGTTTCCAATATTCGTTAGACATCAAAATTCTTTTTTTTTTTTTTTTTTGAGAAAGGGATATCACCATGTTGCCCAGGCTGGTCTCGAATTCCTGGGCCAAGTGATCCTCCCGCCTCAGTTTCCCAGAGTGCTGGAATTACAGGTGGTGAGCCACCACGCCCGGCCAACATCAAAAATTTTAAATGATTGCCTGGATACAGATCAGCTTAAGGATTTCTTCACAATTAAAACAAAACCAGTCATCAAAAATAAAAATGACTTTGTCCACACATTTCAGAAGTAAAGTTTATTTCCACCCAATTATGTACTCCCAACCAGTGCTTCAAGCAAAATTATACAGCAGCTCTCTGAAATTGCATGCTGAGAATGTGCTGCCATCATTCCCATTGTTGGTCAATGCAATATTTACCTTTAGGGAGACTGTTCAAAGGTCACGAGACAATTATTTGAGGAATTCAGCCATAGTTTGATGGGAAGATATATGAGTGTCTAGAGAACTGGGAGACTGGGCGGAATGGTTTATGGCTGTAATCCCAGCACTTTGGGAGGCCAAGGCAGGAGGATTACTTGAAACCAGGAGTTCAAGACCAGACTGGGCCACAAAGCAAGAGCCTGTCTCCACAAAAAAATAAATAAATAAATTAGCCGGGCACGGGATGCACACTTGTGGTCCCAACTACTCAGCAGGCTGAGGCAGGAGGATCGCTTGAACCGGGAGATAAAGGCTACAGTGAGCTGTGATCACACCGTGGCACTCCAGCCTGGGTGACAGAGTGAGACTCTGTCTCTTAAAAAAAAATTTTTTTTTTTTTAAAAGAGAATTGGGAAGTGATAGGGGCCTGCATAGACTGCTTTTCCTACCTCCTACCCCCCAACCCCAAAGAACTTTTTGTTCTCTCCACCTGAATATGTATGGAACTCAGGCGACACGTCTGGGCTAGAGACAAAGATAATAGCTACATTCACTGAGTACTTAGAAATGTGGTGGCGTCATGCTAATAACTTTACATGTGTTCATTTAACCCCCACTTGTTAGGAAAACTGCAGTTATATTGTTCCCATTTTATTGATGAGGTTTCTTCAGGGCCGAGAGGTTGTTTAATAGGCCCGGGGACTCAAGGGCTAGTAAGCAGTGGAGCAGGATCTACACCCAAGGGGCCAACCCCAGAGGCCCTCCCTCTCAGCCAATGTGCTTTATTGCCCCAATTCTCAGTCATCTGCATACAAATAGGAATTGATAAGGGATGGTCCGTTGTTACCATCCAAACCAGGACTCTTAAGGCTTTGGGGTGCTACTAATCATTCTGGGAAAACAGGCGGAAACCAGAACTGTTTGGGGCAAATAGGGACATATGGTTACCTCACTTCCTGACACTCTGAAAATGGGTGGACACACGAGGATAAGAATGTTGAAGAAGAGAAGAAAGGACCCCTTCAGTGGCCTTGAGAAAGACCGGGAAGGGAGGGAGAAATAAGAAAAAGAGAGAGAAGAGAGAGAAAAAGACCAACATTTGGGGAACCGCAAGAGAAAGATAAACCCTCAAAAGATACTAGGGAAGGACAAGATACAAGGGTGTCACAAATACGTGGACTTGAGGGCTGGGTTTCTCAGAGGAAGCAGTCAGTCGTGCCCCGACCCCTCATACTGTAAGAACCAAAAAGTGGCCACTGAAAGGAGCAACAAGGAAGTAATCGGTGATTTACTAACAAACATTCCTTTACTTTGATGCAGTCAGAGCCAAATTGAAGTAAACGGAGGAGTGAGTGGGAGGTGGGGCCCGGACCTAGACCCAGTCGGTGCAAGCAAGTTTTGTTTTTAAATGTGGCCTTGGAGCGGAGGCAAAAGATAGGACTGTCCTGGAGGTGGAGTCAAAGATGTTTCCTTTCTTTTTCAAAGCAAGAAGCTAGAATGTGTTTAATGCTAAAAAGAAGGATCCAGGACAAGGAGGGTAAAGAAAATGCAGAATGCAAATTATCCCCTCACTGGGGGATATCCGGGAGCAAAGTCCCTGAGCTGCTGAGGAAGCTTTACACCTAAGAAGGTACCTCTCTGCCTTTGCAGGAGAGTGGGAAGCGGGGTGAGGATGTGAAGGTTTGAGGAGGGAGGCCAGGCAGGGTGCTGTCTGCAGGCCTGTGTTTTCTCTGGAATCACTAGGGCCTACTTTCTGGCAGGCCTTGTATTAGGCTCTTAATGTATGAGATCTCTTTTCATCTTCACTATTGTTCAACGAGGTAGGTAATATTATTCCCTTTTTACAGAAGAGGAAACTGGTTCAAAACTGTGGGCAACCGGCCCAAGAGCACGCAGCTGTCCAGGGGCAGAGTCCCTGGCTGGCTTCTTTGCCTGGAGTTGAAAGCCAGATCACCTTCGGTATCTTTCATTTGTGTTAAAGGGGTAATAGGTAGGAAGTTAGCAAATATACTTTGAATAATGGACGCAAGACCATCATGTAGATGTTTACTATAGACTGTACTTGATTGAAATCGTACTTTTATGTCTATGAAGTGCTTTGATTATTTATTTTAGGGAATATTTACAAAAGGCTATAAAACAAAGGCTTAAAAAAGTGAGCTCACTGGAATTAATGGTCCCTAGTTTTATCTTTTGTTGTTATAGAAGTTACCTGTATATGAGTTATTAAGAACCTCCACTTCATTCATAAAAATGCCCTCTGCATTTCTTTCTGTAATTCATAGGAGTTGTTTATATTAGACTATTATTATGGGAAAATATGCTGCTTTAAGAATTTTTAAACTTGGTAATTTTCAAACTCAAAGTGTTGGGGATTCTTCTTTGATAGTTTATTTTAAAAGAATTACAAATTTCAGATTGTGGCCTGGTAGGGATGATATAAATACAGACTGAATATACCCACAGTGATTCTTGCCTCCACAAAGTAAACCTGTGATTACATGGAGCCCAGTTTGAAGATCTTTATTCTAGTTTCCGTTTTTCACTTATCTTGCATGATTTTAGATGTGTTTAAGGACTACCTGGATAACGAACTTAGAAATACAGGCCTTATGGTGTGGTTTCATGATGCAGGGATTCATAGGGGAATCGTGATCGATGTTGAAGGGTGTGAGCCAAATGTGCAGTAACAGCTGTCATAGCTGTAGATAGACACAAGTGCTCTCTACATTTTTACTGAATTAATTAATGGACTGCAGATCCGAGACCTACGTAGAAAGTGAGGTCAATATAGAAAGGGGATTCAAATCAGTTAACAATCTTTCCAGCGGTTATTTGGCAATTATTTTTCTTTTTCTTTCTTTCTTTCTTTTTTTTTCTTTTTCTGACACAGAGTCTCACACTGTCACCCAGGCTGGAGTGCAGTAGCACAATCTTGGCTCACTGCAACCTCCACCTCCCAGGTTCAAACGATTCTGCTGCCTCAGCCTCCCAAGTAGCTGGGATTACAGGCGCGTGCCACCACGCCTAGCTAATTTTTGTATTTTTGGTAGAGACGGGGTTTTGCCATGTTGGCCACGTTGGTGTCGAACTCCTGATCTCAAGTGATCCACCCATCTTGGCCTCCCAAAGTGCTGGGATTACAGAATTGAACCACTGCACCTGGCCTGGCAATTATTTTTCTATTGCATTACTTACCACAGCATAGCATCTCTCAGTACTTTTCTGTATGTCTCCTTTGCTCCTAAAGCCACTTTTGAAAATAGGCCTGCATTGCTTCTTCCACTTCGGTGTTGTATGGGTCGATGGCTGTTCACTGACTGGCCTCAAATCAAAATATGAGTCTCTAGAGAATCCCCAGTCCACATAAGTTTTCCCAAAGAAAAGTTCGAATTGTTTGCTTTTCTTTTTTCTCTCAAAACTGTATATGGCATGTAATTTAATTTTTGGCAAGTTTAAATTCACTTAGAAAACTAAGCAAATGCCAAGACATAGATAAATTATACAGGTGAGCTCATTAAAAATAATCCCTTATCTGTACCATCCAGTCTACTAAAATTTAACAGAATTTTGGAAAGTTCAAACTATTGGTTAGATCCCCCAAAATGCGGTTATAAGGAAATGAACCATTTATATTCCCAGTACAATATTGTATTAAGATAGTTATACAAGAAACTTATAATTACAAGTACTTCCTACAATGAATCAGAACATCTTGATTGTTAGTGACTCTCTGTGATTTAAAACTTCTCTGCAGGATCTCTAAAGCAACTGGCTTATTTCAATGTACCCCTTCTTGTAAATAAAGATCAATCAGAAAAGAAAAAAATCAACATAAGTATTACAAAACTTTAATGAAAGATAAATGCTATGTGTTTGGTTTGTGATCATTGTAAAGCAATAGTCAATAGTCAATGAGTTGTAATTCATAGCTTATGAAGCTGTTAAAAAATTAATTATCCCCAAACAGGGAAATATAAACAAGATGCCATAATTTATTGTGGCAGTAGACATTATTAATGCATATTTCTGTGACAGCCTTAGCCTCAGCCCAAAGTTTACTTTGGAAGCAGAAAACAGGCTGGGCGTGTTGGCTCAAGCCTGTAATCCCGGCACTTTGGGAGGCCGAGACGGGCGGATCACTAGGTCAGGAGATCGAGACCATCCTGGCTAACATGGTGAAACCCCGTCTCTACAAAAAAATACAAAAACCTAGCCGGGCGAGGTGGCGGGCGCCTGTAGTCCCAGCTACTCGGGAGGCTGAGGCAGGAGAATGGCGTGAACCGGGAGGCGGAGCTTGCAATGAGCTGAGATCCCACCACTGCACTCCAGCCTGGGCGACAGAGCGAGACTCCGTCTCAAAAAAAGAAAAAGGAAAACAGAAAACAACATGGAACTAATAACTATGATTTTTTTTTCTTTGAGACAGAGTCTCGCTCTGTCACCCAGGCTGGAATGCGGTGGCGCAATCTCGGCTCACTGCAAGCTCTGAATTCCGGGTTCACGCCATCCTCCTGCCTCAGGCTCCCGAGTAGCTGGGACTACAGGCGCCCACCACCACGCCCAGCTAATTTTTTTTGTATTTTTTTAGTAGAGACGGAGTTTCACCATGTTAGCCAGGATGGTCTTGATCTTCTGACCTCGTGATCCGCCCGCCTGGGCCTCCCAAAGTGCTGGGATTACAGGCGTGAGCCACCGTGCCCGGCCATAACTGTGATTTTTAAAATTATCGCGAAACTTTTAAAAAAAATTTCTGTTTTAATTCGATGTTGGAATCAGGTTGCAATGATTGTTCATAAACCTCCCTCCTCTAGCTTAGACTCTTCCAACACTCTCAGGTACTTCATTTACATACATCAATTTTAGCAGCCAGCTCTTTAAGTGCCGATTTTCTTACCCCTCCTCTTGAGAAAAGAGATTGCCTCTCTTTTTTTTTTTTTTTTTTTTTTTCTTCCTGAGACGGAGTCTCGCTCTGTCCCCCAGGCTGTAGTGCAGTGACACGATCTCAGCTCGCTACAAACTCCGCCTCCCGGGTTCACACCATTCTCCTGCCTCAGCCTCCCAAGTACAGTAGCTGGGACTACAGGTGCCCGCCACCACACCTGGCTAATTTTTAAAATATTTTCAGTAGAGACGGGGTTTCACCATGTTAGCGAGGATGGTCTCAATCTCCTGACTTCGTGATCCACCCACCTCGGCCTCCCAAAGTACTGGGATTACAGGCCTGTGCCACAGCGCCCGGCCGAGATTGCCTCTCTTTTTGAGACTTGTCTCACTTTGTCGCCCAGGCTGGAGTGTGTTGGTGCGATCTCCGCTCACTGCAACCTCCCTCTCCCGGGTTCAAGCAATTCTCCTGCCTCAGCCTCTTGAGTAGCAGGGATTACAGACGCGTCACCACACCCGGCTAATTTTTTATATTTTTGGTAGACACGGGGTTTCAACATGCTGGCCAGGCTGGTCTTGAACTCCTGATCTCAAGTTATCCGCCCACCTTGGCCTCCTAAAGTGCTGGGATTACAGGTGTGAGCCACCACACCTGACCAAAATTGCCTTTTCATACCTAGTCCTTGCACCCAGTGCACTATTCGGCTCTCTGTGATCTTTATTAAGTGAATGAGTGAATCTATAAAATAGCTACCAAAATGAATAAGTGTGCTTATCAAATCTGAAGCAAAGAAAGATGCCTAGGCTATAAAGATCACTGATCTGGCCATTTTCGAATCTTTTTTTGTTTTATTTTTTATAAATAAAAAGAGCTCTGAAAATGGATGCTATTGACCTTTTTTTAAAATCAGAGAAGGTTTATGTCTCCAAATTATTCTTCTCACTCCCCTAAAAGTGTCATTTTGGTTTTGTTAAGTTTTATTTTTAATGCTTGGTCTCTTAGCTTAAACGCTTCTTTTCTCAAAATGATAGTCTTGAGGGTGTCAGATTTCATTAATCCTGTTACAGTTACAGTGCTCCTCTTTATCAAGAATTTCATTTCCATTTCAGGTTTTTTTGTTTGTTTGTTTTTGTGTTTTTGTTTTTGTTTTTGAGGCGGAGTCTCGCTATATCACCCAGTCTGGAGTGCAGCAGCAAGATGGTAAGATCTCAGCTCACTGCAATCTCTGCTTCCCGGGTTCAAGCAATTCTCCCGCCTCGGCTTCACGAGTAGCTGGGATTACAGGCACCTGCCATGATGCCCACCTAATGTTTGTATTTTTGTAGAGAGGGGGGCTTTCAGCATGTTGGCCAGGTTGGTCGTGAACTCCTGACCCCAGGTGATCCACCCACCTCGGCCTCCCAAAGTGCTGGGCTTACAGGCAAGAGCTACCTTGCCTGGCCCCATTTTGGGTTCTAACTGGAATACTTCTTCCCAATCATTTTCCTCTCTCTTCCTTCTCGCCGTCGTAGCTGCATGTTCCATTAGAGAAGAATAATAAGGCCAGGCACGGTGGTTCACACCTGTAATCCCAGCACTTTGGGAGGGTGAGGTGAGTGAATCGCTTGAGACCAAGAGTTCGAGACCAGCCTGGCCAACACGGTGAAACCCCGTCTCTACTAAAAATACAAAAATTAGCTGGGCATGGTGGCAAGTGCCTGTAATTGCAAGTATCTGGAGGCCAAGGCATGAGAATTGCTTGAACCTCAGAGGCAAAAGTTTCAGTGAGCTGAGATCTCTCCATTGCACTCCAGCCTGGTTGACAGAGCAAGACTCTGACTTAGAAAAGAAGACATTCTCAGGTAAGCATTTTTTGTCAGATTCTGGCCCTGAGCTCTTGGAGCAACATTTGAGTGGGTTAAGTTAACTGGTTAGGATATAGTAGCTCCAGAAGTCCTCAGACACTGTGAGGTTGTCAGTCTTTAGAACTGTGTTTTGCTTCTTCTTCGTTTTTTCTTTTTTTTTTTTTGAGACAAAGTCACACTCCGTTGCCCAGGCTGGAGTTCAGTAGTGCGATCTCAGCTTGCTGCAACCTCCACCTCCTGGACTCAAGCAATTCTTGTGCCTCAGCCTCCTGAGTAGCTGGGATTACAGGTGTGTGCCACTACACCCAGCTCATTTTTAGTAGAGATAGCGTTTCACCAAGTTGCCCAGGCTGGTCCTGACCTCAGGTGATCTGTCCTTCTTGACCTCCCAAAGTGTTGGGATTATAGGCGTGAGCCACCGCACCCTGCCTGAGTTCTTCTGAATTCAAAGTCTTTATGTGTTTTTCTGTCTCCTGCTTGAGATTAGGATATGGGATTATACTCATTCACCAACCATCCCCTCCCTTCGTGACCACCTCTCCTGGGCAAAGGAGAGGGTTGCCTGACTATGAATAAGAAAAGGATAGGAAAAGATCCTTCTTCTATTAGAGAAATACTTTGGACTAAATCTTAACTCTATCACATCAGTATCTTTCCCTGTAAAATGGGAATAAGAGTTATCTCATAAAGGGCTGGGTGTGGTGGCTCACGCTTGTAATCCCAGCACTTTAGGACGCCAAGGCGGGCAGATCGTCTGAGGTCAGGAGTTCGAGACCAGCCTGGCCAAAATGGTGAAACCCTGTCTCTACTAAAAAACTACAAAAATTAGCTGGGCGTGGTGATGCGCACCTGTAATCCCAGCTACCCAGGAGGCTGAGGCAGGAGAATTGCTTGAACCTGGGAGGCGGAGGTTGCAGTGAGCTGAGATTGTGCCACTGCACTCCAGCCTGGGCAACAAGAGTGAAATTCCGTCTCAAAAAAAAAAAAAAAAAGTTACTTCATGAAGAGTTAATGTTGGTAAAGCACCTGGGATCTAGTAGCTGTTCAATAAACATTAATTTTGTTTTAGCCAAAATATTTCACTTGCGTCATCTAATTTGATCTTCATAGAACCCTGACAAACAAGCAGAACAAATATTGTAATCTCTCCTTTATTGATTATTTTTTTTTTTTTTTTTTTTTTTTTTTTTTTTTGAGACGGAGTCTCGCTCTGTCACCCAGGCTGGCTGGAGTGCTGTGGCCGGATCTCAGCTCACTGCAAGCTCCGCCTCCCAGGTTCACGCCATTCTCCTGCCTCAGCCTCCCGAGTAGCTGGGACTACAGGCACCACCACCTCGCCCGACTAGTTTTTTGTAGTTTTTTTAGTAGAGACGGGGTTTCACCGTGTTAGCCAGGATGGTCTCGATCTCCTGACCTCGTGATCCGCCCGTCTCGGCCTCCCAAAGTGCTGGGATTACAGGCTTGAGCCACCGCGCCCGGCCGGGTTGAACATCCTTTATCCAAAATGCTTGGAATGAAAAGTGGCTCACACCTGTCATCCCAGCACTGTGGGAGGCTGAGGATGGCGGATCACCTGAGGTCAGGAGTTCAAGACCAGCTGGCCAACATGGTGAAACCCCATCTCTACTAAAAATATAAAAAATTAGTTAGGCGTGTTGGGTGCATGCCTGTAGTCCCAGCTACTCGGGAGGCTAAGACAGGAGAATCGCTTGAACCCAAGAGGCGGAGGTTGCAGTGAGCTGAGATTGCACCACTGTACTCCAGCCTGGGCACCAAGGGTGAAACTCCTCAAAAAAAAAAAAAAAAGAAAAAGAAGAGAAATCAAAACAAAAGTGTTTTTGGATTTCAGATTTTTGGGTGATTTCAGAATATTTGCATGTATGTGGGGATGCCCGTACATAGGCTGGGATGGGGCCTAAGTGGAAACACAAAATTCGTTTATGTTTCATATACAGCATATGCACATAGCCTGAAGGTAATTTTGTACAATACTTTGAATTTTGTGCAGGAAACAAAGTCTGTGTGCACTGAGCCATCAGAAAGCAAAGGTGTCACAATCTTAACCACTCGTGGACTCTGGTTGTTTGACATCACCATCATTTCTGACTCAGTTTATATGTTTAGAGGCAACCGACAAATAATCATTTTCTTTTCTCTTTTTTTTTTTTTTTTTTTTTTTGAGATGAAGTCTCTCTCTGTCACCCAGGCTGGAGTGCAGTGGCGCCATCGTGGCTCACTGCAAACTCTGCCTCCCAGGTTCACGCCATTCTCCTGCCTCAGCCGCCCGAGTAGCTGGGACTACAGGCGACTGCCACCATACCCAGCTAATTTTTTTTTGTACTTTTAGTAGAGATGGGGTTTCACCATGTTAGCCAGGATGGTCTCGATCTCCTGACCTCGTGATCCGCCCGCCTCAGCCTCCCAAAGTGCTGGGATTATAAGCGTAAGCCACCGCGCCCGGCAAGTAATCATTTTCTTACACTTATTAACACGTAAGTACTTAATAGTAGAAAATACGACATACTTTTCTCTTTTTTTTTGAGACACAGCCTCACTCTGTCGCTCAGGCTGGAATGCAGTGGTATGATCTTAGCTCACTGCACCCTCCGCCTCCCAGGTTCAAGGGGTGTCCTGCCTCAGCCTCCGAGTAGCTGGGATTACAGGCATGTGCCACCATGCCTGGCTAATTTTTGTATTTTTTGTAGAGACAGGATTTCACCATGTTGGCCAGACTGGTCTTGAACTCCTGGTCTCAAGTGATCCACCTGCCTCGGCCTCTCAAAGTGCTGCGATTACAGGCGTGAGCCTCCTCACTTGGCCAACATACCATTAATATAGTGAAAAAGTAATGTGTTCAGTGTAACTTGGAGCATCATGTTAGCTCTCAAAAAGTTTTGGGTTTGGAAGAACTTTGGAATTTTGAATTAGGGGTGCTCAACTTTTAATAATAATAACTAACTTATCAGCACTTACTTCTCATTAGGCATTATTATAAACAGTTTACATTTAATCCCTACATCACATGTATGAAGTCTACTAATAGGTCCATTTTACAGATCTGGAAAGTTAGGGCAGAGAAAGGCTAAATAGCTTGCCCAAGTTCAAAATGCTAGCAAATAGAAGAGTTAGGATTCAAACCCAGGTAGTATGATTCCAAACGCAATGCTCTTTGCTGTTACTCTGTAGACGGGGCTATGGATAGCCTCCACCCATCTTCTTAAGTCGATCTTCTTAAGTAGGATCTTCGGGTGGACTTGGAACCAAATTAATGCAAGACAGATTAACAGAAGAAAAGCATGTATGTTTTATTAATTTTTTTACATGTACATGGGGACCCTCATAAGAGAGAAGACCCCAAGAAATGGCCAAAGCAGAAAGCTTTTATCCTTTGTAGACAAAGAACTACACAATTTGTGAAGAAATGACAGGACAAAGGGGTATAAGCTAGGGGTAGTAAATTCCGGGGGAGTCGCTAGGAGATAAATGGGGAGGGGGTATAAAGCTAGTGGAGGATAAGGGTTTTTTTCGGTAAGTTTATTTATACAGCTCCATTGCAGCGGTCGCTTCTTAAGTCACTGGAAACAAGGGTTATCTTCTTGCGCTGGTGCAGAGAAGGCCGCGTTTTCATAGGAATTTTTATGGCTTGATAAGAAAGGGCAGATCTGGAGGCCCTTTCTGCCACCGCTGATTCTCAAGCATCTTCGCTCAAAAATATTTATATCAGAGAGGCACGTTTTGGGGTGACATAACCCTAGTTTCCTTCAACTCTTAAGTGCCTCTGACAGTCTTTAAGTAGTGAACTTGAACTTAGTATCTTTCCAAGTCTAGGGCACTTGGCTGGCAGAGAAGGAGCGCATTAGGGAATTCCGTAAGCAACACCATGGCAGAGACAGCACTGAATAATTATCAGATCTGCCAGCTTCCGGACAGAACTGTGTTAACGGGGAGGCGCATTAGGGCACAGATTATGGACAGAGTGCCGACCCAGAGAAGGCACAGAGAGCTGGACTGGCACGGGAGCCCTGAAAACACAAGAGGAAAGGGTTTCCGTCTTCACATTTTGCACTTTGGAGACTTGAGTCTAGAGTGGGAAGGAATACTTTTCCCAAAGACCCCTAGACTTTCACAGTTCTTGGCCTTTACCACTTTCCACATGATAATACAGTTATCAACCAGTGTTTCTGGTCTGCTTTTTGAGGGCAAGATCATATTTTACTTATTTTTATGCTCCCTATGTGGAGCCTATGGTAGGCACTTATTAAGTGTGAGTTGGAGGAATAAATGAATCTAAACAAATAAATATGCTTGAGTCCCAAAGGGATTTGGAGTTTGCTTCAGTTTTGTTTTGTTTTTCTTTGTTTGGTTTTTTTTTTGGAGATGAAGGTCTTGCTATGTTGCCCAGGCTGGTTTCAAACTCCTGGTCTCAAGCAATCCTCCTGCCTCAGTCTCCCAAAGTGCTGGGATTACAAACATAAGCCACCGCACCCAGCCAAAACTTTTATTCTGATAGTAAAAATATTTTAATGATTCTTTGTGGGGAAGATGTCAATATTTTCAACTGTTCTCTTATGAAACAATATTCTACCTATTTTAATATTTTCATTTTTGTATTTATATCCATTTAAAACTAAAATAGGATATATGGCTTTTAAAACTTGAATGTATAGTTTAATAATAGCTATCCACCCACACCTATTAAAATGTTTACTAATGCATAAAATCTTACAAGTTTCAAGCTGCGCCGGATTTTCATGGCTTTGTGTAAGTAGATGAAATGGATGCCAGGTTCCTCCCATTTGCAATCTCTAGCAGTGTTTTAGTGTTCCTACTATTTAGTCATCTGTGGATATGAGTTGTAAATGGCAGCTTGAAATAATCTGAAGTTTTGAGGATGAGTTTCACAGCTTTTAACATTGCATCCAATGTGCTGGAGAGAAAAAACTTTTTCTCTACTCTTTTAGCTTCAGCTTCAGTACCTGGGGGCGTACAGATTAAACTAACAAAAGACAGATTAACGGAAGAAAAGGCACACAATTTTATTTATTTATTTTGTGTGTGTTGCCAAGATACAGATCTAGACATTTTATTTGTTTATGTATTTATTTATTTAGAGATGGGGTCTCACTTTGTGGCCCAGGCGGGAGTGAAGTGGCTGGAACACTGCTTACTGCAGCCTCAACCTGAGCCCAGGCCATCCTCCCGCCTCAGCCGTGTGTCACCATGTCCGGGTAATTTTTGTGTAGAGATGGCGTTTTGCCATGTTGCCCAGGCTGGTCTCGAACTCCTGAGCTCAAGTGATCCCGCCCACCCTGGCCTTCCAAAGTGCTGGGTTTGCAGGCGTGAGTCACCGTGCCAGCCACAGTTTTTAAATTAACATTGGCAGGCAGGGAGTGCACCGGAAAACAGTGAAACTTAGGGCTTTGGGCATTAAGGGATGATGAATTGTGGGGAAGTGACTGGGAAATAAATGGGGGGAGCTCATGGAAGATAAGGGCCTTTATAGTAAGGTCTATTTATGAAAAATCATCTTGGTGTCTATTCCCTGTCTTCGGTGAAAAGGATGATAACCTGTCTGATTGATAAGAGTTGCTCTTGTTTCCCTGGTTGGGGGAAGGGTGTTTACCTTCCTCAAAGGGAAATATATGCCCTGATTCTAGGCCAGATAAGAGGAGGGCAGATAACTTCCTGCATCTGTCAATTTTCAGTTGCTTTCTGCTCAAAATAATCCTCATGCTAAAGTGCACATTTTGGAGTGGCATATTCCAATTCTCTTCAAATGTAAAGCAAATAATATTACAGCTGAAATGTATTCAAATTATTTCCAGTTTTATCCTGATTTTTTTCAGTCCTATTGATGAGAAACAGCTACTTCCTTGTAAAATAAGTCTGTTTTTACTGTTTTTTTTTTGTTTTGTTTTGTTTTTTGTTTTTGTTTGTTTTCTGAGACGGAGTTTCGCTCTTGCCCAGGCTAAAGTGCAATGGTGCCATCTCGACTCACTGGCAACTTTTGCCTCCCGGGTTCAAGCAACTCTCCTGCTTCAGCCTCCCAAGTAGCTGGGATTACAGGCAGGTGACACCACACCGGGCTAATTTTGTATTTTTAGTAGAGACGGGGTTTCTCCGTGTTGGTTAGGCTGGTCTCGAACTCCCGACCTCAGGTGATCCGCCCGCCTCAGCCTCCCAAAGTGCTGGGATTACAGGTGTAATCCCACTGCACCCAGCCTGTTTTTATGTTCTTGACCTAGCACAGGTACTCTCCTTGTGTTACCTGTTGCATTTCATTTAATTCTTTTAAAGCTATAGCAAGCAATTTAAGACTATAAAGGATATTTACAAAAATAAAAGGGAAGGGAAGTCAACCATAATCCTATTCTATGAAGATATGTTTTTACATATTTCCTTTCAATGTTATCTATGCATATCTCTTTTATATAGTTTAAGTGATGGAGCATTCAGTATGGGATGTAACTTCTTCCACTTAACATTACATCACAAACATTCTCCATGTTCTTGCATACTTGGGGTCCTCATTATCTAACAGTGGCATAGTGCTAACCATCTCCACTTAGGCTTCTGGGCTGCTTCCAGGCTCTTGGCTAGGCATCCTGCTAGCACTCTCAGCCCTAGGAAGGGTGGATCCGTACTTGGCTCCTCCCCACCAAGTGGAACCTGAGCCTCCAACAGCAGCCTCAGGCCATTCAGAGGTCAAGCCCCAGGCCCAAACTGCGACTAGACAAAAAAGGCTTTTGGCTCTCTCGCCCATCTCCCAGGTCCAGGCTTGGTGGAGCCTGCTATGCGGACACTCCAGTTCCACTCCTCGGGGCAGAGGCCACTGTGTCATCCCCTTCCCCATGGTCTCCCTACCCCCGCCCTGCACTAGGCGCTCCGCCCAGAGGTGAGTCCCTCCCAGCCGTTCTCTCCTTCTGTCCTAGCCATCCGCAGACCCACCCTGTGCAAAGGAAGGAGCTAGGCCGTGCACCCTGGGCGTCATGATCCTCCTGCGGGCCTCCGAAGTGCGGCAACTGCTCCACAATAAGTTCGTGGTCATCCTGGGGGACTCTGTGCATAGGGCAGTGTACAAGGACCTGGTACTTCTGCTGCAGAAGGACTGCCTGCTCACTCCCCGGCAGCTCAAAGCAAAGGGGGAGCTGAACTTCGAACAAGATGAGCTGGTGGACGGAGGCCAGCGCGGCCACATGCACAACGGCTGTAACTACCGTGAAGTTCGTGAGTTCCGCTCCGACCACCATCTGGTGCGTTTTTACTTCCTCACCCGCGTGTACTCTGACTACCTCCAGACCATCTTGAAAGAGCTGCAGTCGGGCGAGCATGTCCCGGACCTGGTCATCATGAATTCCTGCCTCTGGGACATCTCCAGGTATGGTCCGAACTCCTGGTGGAGCTACCTGGAGAACCTGGAGAACCTGTTCCAGTGCCTGGGCCAGGTGCTGCCCGAGTCTTGCCTCCTGGTGTGGAACACGGCCATGCCTGTGGGCGAGGAAGTCACTGGGAGTTTCCTTCCGCCCAAGCTCCGGCAGCAGAAGGCCACCTTCCTGAGAAACGGAGTGGTCGAAGCCAACTTCTACAGCGCCACCGAGGCACGTAAACATAACTTCGATGTACTGGACTTGCATTTTTACTTCCACCACGCGAGGGAGAACCTGCACTCGGACGGGGTGCACTGGAATGGACGCGTGCACCGCTGCCTCTCCCAGCTGCTGCTGGCCCACGTGGCTGACGCCTGGGGTGTGGAGTTGCCCCAGCGCCATCCTGTGGGCGAATGGATCAAGAAGAAAAAACCTGGCCCGAGAGTTGAAGGGCCGCCCCAGGCCAACAGAAATCACCCGGCCTTACCTCTGTCCCCACCCTTACCTTCCCCCACATACTGCCCCCTGCTTGGGTTCCCACCTCAGCGATTGCCGCTGCTCCCGCTCCTACCCCCACAGCCTCCTCCTCCCATTCCCCTTCACCAGGGAATGCCCCGGTTCCCACAGGGTCCCCCAGATGCCTGTTTTTCCTCAGACCATACTTTCCAGTCAGATCAATTCTATTGCCATTCAGATGTCCCCTCATCAGCCCATACAGATTTCTTCTTCCAAGACAACTTTGTGATTGGTCCCCAGTTGCCTATGCCCTTCTTCCCCACACCCCGTTATCAGCGGCCTGCCCCTGTTGTCCATAGGGGTTTTGGCAGGTATCGTCCCCGTGGCCCCTATGTGCCCTGGGGACAGCGGCCTAGACCTTCAAAGAGAAGGGCCCTAGCCAACCCAGAGCCAAGGCCTCAATAGATGGAGCTAGGCCTTATTTCCTCTTTATGAGCATGGATTGGACAGATCTGACACTTCCTTTCCATTGCTTGGCCTGAACAG
Source organism: Piliocolobus tephrosceles (assembly GCF_002776525.5). NCBI lineage: Eukaryota > Metazoa > Chordata > Mammalia > Primates > Cercopithecidae > Piliocolobus > Piliocolobus tephrosceles. Next base: position 44,305,951 of record NC_045443.1, read on the forward strand.
ACTGACCTTGTTGACTTAAGCCTGGAGTCCATTCCTGGTCTTTTTGTTCATTGCTATTACCAAGAAAGCCAAGGAGGAGCAGTCTGACTCATTCTTCTTGGCTGCAGCCTCTTCCCCACTTCCTGGGGGTGACCCAGCATTATTCCTGCCTCCCCACTCTCTATTCTCTTTGCCTTTGTGTAAAACTAAAACTGAAATAAAGAAGTTGCACAAAAGTAGTTGTGGGTTTTGCATGTCTATATTTAATGGATGCCTCTCCATTAAACAATTAGTTCTTAGTATGTTTTGGCTCTGTGTCCCCACCCAAATCTCATCTTGAATTGTAATAATCCCCATGTGTCAAGGGCAGGACCATGTGCAGGTAATTGAATCATGGGGGTGGTTTCCCCTATGCTGTTCTCATTGTAATGAGTGAGTCTCACCAGATCTGATGGGTTGTTGTTGTTGTTTAGACAGAATTTTGCTCTTGTTGCGCTGGCTGGAGTGCAATGGCGCTATCTCAGCTCACCGCAACCTCCTCCTCCCAGGTTCAAGCAACTCCCTTGCCTCAGCCTCCCGAGTAGCTGTGATTACAGGCATGCAGCACCACTCCTGGCTAATTTTGTATTTTTAGTAGAGACGAGGTTTCTCTGTTGGTCAGGCTGGTCTCAAACTCCCGACCTAAGGTGATCCGCCCACCTTGGCCTCCCAAAGTGCTGGGATTGAGCCACCGGGCCCAGCCACCACTTCTCTGTTTTTAAGAATGTTAACATAACTAAGACTGTTTAAATGCTAGGCTCACTGTATCACTCAACTAGTGAAATGTTAATACTTAGATAAAATAGTCAAAATCAGATGTGATTAAAATTGTTCAAATAATAGGATTTTTCATCGCATTGATTTGACTGGTTTGTAGCTCCCCAATACCACTATCCCTAAATTTGAGAAGAATTAGGACATGCTGTCTTGCAAAAATGAGGTTCATGAAGTCACAAGAAATTGGTGAAATTATATATATCTACAGAAGGATTACATTAGCAGCTTTTAATCCACTAAAAAAACAAGATTCTTGGAGAATGGGACCTTTATCTTATATCTGTGTCTCAAATCTTAGCACAACGCCTGGCACTTAATAAACACTGAATAGCATTTCTGGATGAATCAACGAGTGAATAAAGAGATGGCTTATAAATAAATGTTTCTGATGAGACTACAGTCCAAATCTCTAGAGTTACCATAAATCAACATTTAATCTTTGTAACACATCTGAAGGAATATTACTGAAATAGCATGATGATGGTCTTTAAGGATTCTAGAAAGGGAGTGATGAGTCAGAATTTGCCAGAATGTCCCAGCATCGTCAGGAGAAAGAGAACCTGTCTGGTCAATGTAAATGTTCTAATCCCATGGAGATTAGGGCAGCAGACTATGAGATTTGGTAACATTTGCCGTCAAGACGAGCTAGCTGCCTTCATTCTGCCTTTATGTTTCCCAGTCAACACCAAACAGTGTTTAGCTGCTGATCTGAGTAAGCTGACACATTTAATGTTTCTATTTCCATGAACAAGGTAATACATTGATGTTCTGGTTTATAACTCTCTCTTGTGAGTTAGGTCAGTACGTCTGAATCCTTAATATGATGATGCCTGATGAACCAAGGAGAATGAGTTCTTAGATATACAGTGCTGAGGATCAGACGCTGAATCAATGGTGAATCCACAATATTACGGATGAAATTGCATCAACTACTCAACAGAGAAAGTTCTGTTTCTCTCCAATGGGTAGGAGTGCAGGGAGACTCGAACAGGGGAAATCTTTTCCTTCAAAGGTGTATTAATTTCCTGTGGCTGCTGTAAAAAAAAAAAATACACCACAAACTTGGTGACTTAAAATAACCACATTTAATCCATCACTCCAAAATAAAACCCTTACTATGTCCTCACCTGTATAACATGATCAGGCTTCTACCTGCCCTGGCAATGTCATCTTCTGGAACTCTCTTTATTGCTCTTTATTCTTTGAACCACACAGGACTTCTTTCCATTCATACAGCACAACAAGCTCTTTTATAACTTGGGTCTTTGCACTTGCTATTTCCTTTACCGCATTGTTCTATATCCCGTACTTCCTAGGTCTTTTAATTCCTAACTCATCCTTCCATTCTCACTTTGCAAGTTCTCTCCTAAAAGGCCTTTCAGGACCATTTCATCTGAAAGTACCATGATGTTCTGTCATAGCACTCTTTACTTTCTTTGTATGGCTTACCTCACTCTGCAATGGCTTCAGTAGTTGCTTGTTAGCCTCCCTACTAGAATGAAAGTTCCATGAGTCTTGGTTACTCTGGACTTCCCAAGGCCTACTAGCACAGTGCCTGATAAAGAGGTTTTCAAGTATTTATGCTTTAGTCAAATATTCAAGCACATAATTCACTCACATTCAGTAATCAACTAAGACTGCAATTTGTATTAAGATTGAGCAACATCAGCCCAAACAGCTATTGTGAAAAAATAATAATTGAGCAGCGTTTCATTACTTAGAAAATGTCTACAGAACATTCCCACAACTTTACCTAAATTATGCTGGCTAGCTAGCCCTCTTCCTCTCACCCCACCCCTCCACCCACTGGGAGGAAGACTCAGACAGCACATTCAGTGAATGCTTGCCTTTAATTTCATACATATCCTGGCTTTTATCTTCCAGCCTAGGGCTTTCTTCTTTGCCCATATCTGCTATTTTCACCTTGCTCCTTAAATGAGGAAACCTAGCAAAGCAATCAAGCTCTTGTCTGGTAAAAAGAACGAAAACTATTCAGCATCTGTGAGAGAAATTATTGCTCCACTGTTGAGGTTTAGAATGCAGGGTTCATTTGGCCTATTTTCCATCCTCAAGAAACAAACAGCACTCACAGATTTACATACTTGAGTCTTGTCTTAAATTTCCTGGAAGAGTAAAATTAATGATTACATTGACATCATCGAAGCAGCATGTTTTTCACAAGATTCTATACTAATATATTATACCAAAGGCCAGATTTTAAAGCTGTAACAATATTTTTCCATATGTACAAAGAAGGCAAGGTCCAGCATTTGAAAACAAAACAAACCTTCCCTCCCGGGGAAGGATTATTAACAGCCCTTCACGGTCAGCCACAGAGCTCTTGCTCTCGCTGCCAGGAGGCAACATTCACGGCTAAATCTGGAGTTGTACAAAGCGGCAGCTCGTCTCTTCGACAATTTTTTGTTCACGACTTCTGCAAAGGTAAGTTGTTTCAAAAACTTACATTGTTAAGATGCATGTGAGGCCAGGCGTGGTGGCTCATGCCTGTAATCCCAGCACTTTGGGAGGCCGAGGCGGGCAGACCATGAGGTCAGGAGATGAGACCATCCTGGCTAACACGGTGAAACCCCGTCTCTACTAAAAATACAAAAAATTAGCTGGGCGTGGTGGCGGGCACCTGTAGTCCCAGCTACTTGGGAGGCTGCAGCAGGAGAATGGTGTGAACCCGGGAGGCGGAGTGAGCTGAGATCGTGCCACTGCACTCCAGCCTGGGTGACAGAGCAAGACTCCGTCTCAAAAAATAAAAAATAAAAAAAGGTGAATGCGAGAGAAAGAAATTACCGTTGTTTTAAACTATTGTATGTTTGTTTCCATAAACTCCAGGAATAATATTCTCATTCTCATAACTCAAGAGCTCTACCATGGCATGCTTAATTTTATAGATAAACAGTGGCATGCTTAATTTTATAGATATACAAACAGTCTCTGACTTATGAACTTTCAATGTACGATTCTTCAAATTTACAATGGCGGGAAAGCGATATGCATTCATTAAAGAGTGGTCTAAAGGCCAAGTGTGGTGGCTCATGTCCGTAATCCTAGCACTTTGGCAGGCTTGAGCCCAGGTTTGAGACCAGTTTGATCAACATAGTGAGACCCCCATCTCTACACAAAAAATTTTAAACAATTAGCCAGGCATGGTGTCAAGTAACTGTAGTCCCAGCTACTCAGGAGGCTGAGTTAGGAACTGAGGCTTGAGCCCAGGAGTTCGAGACTGCAGTGAACTATGATCATACCACTGCACTCCAGCCTAGGCAACAGAGTGAGACCCTCTCTGAAAAAAAACAAAACAAAAAGTCCAATGATCTCTCTCAATGCTGAGCAGCACAGCCGCAGCAGCTCCCAGTCAGCCATGCCATCACTAAGGTAGCAACTGATAGATACTCTATAGTGTCCTGTGTTGCCAGATGATTTTGCCCAGTTGTAGGCTAATACAATTGTTCTGAGCACATTTAAGGTAGGGTAGACTAAGCTATGATGCTCAGAAGTTTAGGGGAACTAAGTGCATTTTTGATTTACAATATTTTCAGCTTATGATGGATCATAAACTCTTTGTAAGTTGAGGAGCATCTGTAGTTTTTGTCACAAGACTTTACCCATTTAACTTTAAAGAAACATTTCCTAAAACATGTCACTTTGACCCATGGGTTTTACTCCATATGCATTCTATAGGCGAGGATGTTTGTAAAAGGATTCTTTCCATAACTGCTTTACATGGAAATTCACAATGACCTTTAATAGATTAGAGGCTCTGAGAAGTTCTGCATGAAATAAACTTGAGTAACTGTGTTTAACTTAGTATTCCCAAGATGTATTTAACCCAGAACATTGTGTCTTTTATTTATTTATTTATTTATTTATTTATTTATTTATTTATTATTTTTAGAGATAGGATCTCACTTGTCGCCAGGCTGGAGTGCAGTGGCATGATCATGGCTAACTGCAGCCACGAATTCCTAGCTTAAGTGATCCTCCTGCCTTAGCCTCCCAAGTAACTGAGACTACAGGCGCCACTCCCAACTATTTTTTTGTTTAATTTTTCTTTTCTTTTTTTTTTTTTTTTTGAGACTGAGTCTTGCTCTGTTGCCCAGGCTAGAGTGCAGTGGTGCTATCTCGACTCTCTGCAATCTTCACCTCCCGGGTTCAAGTGATTATCCTTCCTCAGTCTCCGGAGTAGCTGGGATTACAGGTGCCTGCTACCAGGCCTGGCTAATTTTTGTATTTTTGGTTGAGACAGGGTTTCACCATGTTGGTCAGTCTGGTCTCAATCTACTGACCTTGTGATCCACCTGCCTTGGCCTCCCAAAGTGCTGGGATTACAGGCGTGAGCCACTGTGCCCGGCTTGTTTTAATTTTTCTAGAAATGGGGTCTCATTGTGTTACCCAAGCTGGTCTTGAACTCCTGGCCTTAAGTGATCTTCCCTTTTTGGCCTCCCAAAGTGCTGGGATTATGGGTATGAGCCATCGTGCCCAGCCTTAGCATCTTGTTAAAAATATATTTTGGGAAATAGTAGTCTAGAGAATGCCAAATAAAATAGTTAGGGTAGGCCGGGTGCGGTGGCTCAAGCCTGTAATCCCAGCACTTTGGGAGGCCGAGACAGGCAGATCACGAGGTCAGGAGATCGAGACCATCCTGGCTAACATGGTGAAACCCCGTCTCTACTAAAAATACAAAAAAAAAACTAGCCAGGCGAGGTGGCGGGCGCCTGTAGTCCTAGCTACTTGGGAGGCCGAGGCAGGAGAATGGTGTGGACCCGGGAGGCGGAGCTTGCAGTGAGCTGAGATCCGGCCACTGCACTCCAGCCCGGGCAACAGAGCAAGACTCCGTCTCAAAAAAAAAAAAAAAAAGTTAGGGTAAGTGAAAAGAAGGTTTGTGAGTGATATTTTGTATACAAAGCCCTTTTCTGATGTAGCAGTGCCCAAATAGGAGCTAATATTTGTTAGGTAAGCCTGGGACAAGTGTGGAAATGGCTGGTTAGCTGAAGTACGATAAACTGGACCAAAAATCGTTGCCCTCGTCTTCCTCTAAAATGGGAGACTGAGACAGCCAATCTTAATAATAAGTTCTGGGCCACGTCCAGTCCAGCCTGTGGAGTGTGGTGTGCAGCAGAAGTGTTCCAGTGCAGAAGTGTTCCAGCCCAGGTATTCAATGCTTGGCACAGGGTCACAGAATATCCCAAGACATATCCCAGTGGAACATGGTAATTGGGAAGTAGAGAATAAACAGTGTTCCGAGGCTGAGCAGAGAGTCATTCAACAGCAGCACACTCTATCAACACTTAACAACGTTGTTAGGAGTAGACTCCAGTCCCTAGGAAAGGGCCTATCTTAGAAAAAGGAGAGCACCAGCAGGAGCTCCTGTAGATGAGCTAGACATCCTTGGAAGAAAAGACATAACCAGCCCATGTGACCTGACAAGTCTCATCTAGGCTCTGGGCAAAGTACCCTCTTGTGCCCTGTAATCATGATACCTCTTTGACTTGACCGTTTGCTGGCTTCTTGAGCTGGACTTGTCTTTACTTCTTACTCCCATGTCTACGTAGCATGGGCTAATTTTTGGCAAGTAGTCTTTGATTTTGTATTTCCTCTGGATAATGATGTCTCACCACCAGATTGATCCTTTCCTTACCATCCACTCTTCCCTACCTGCACCAGCCCTAAGGCAGTGGCTCTCAAACTCTATTTAGTGTGCATCAGAATCTCCGGGTGGACTTGTTAGGACACTGTTGCTGTCCCCCAACCACCCCACTTCCCAAGTTTCTGACTCAGTCTAGAGTAGAGCGCTAGAAGTTGCATTTCCAGTAAGTTCTCAGATGAGGAGGACCACACTTTGAAAACCACCACTTTTTTTTATTCTTCCAAAGAAACAAAACATAGAATCGTGTAGCCATAACCCAGATTTAACCATTGTTAACATTTTGCCAGTTCATCTTTTTTCTGAAGTATTTTAAAGTAAATTAGTTCATAATATTTCATCTATAAATATTTCATATGTTGGAAATAAGGACTTTTTCCCACATAACTGCAGGATTAGTATCATATCTAACAAAATTGACATAAATTGCTGATATTATCTGATAGTCCCAAAAATGTTTTCTCCATCTATTCAAACTGGGATCCACGAAAGAACCACTCATTGCATTGGCTTTTATGTCTCTCAAATCTCTTTTAAGCTAGAATAGAATCCAACACACTGTGTCTTTTTTTTCTTTTTTTCCAAGACATTAACTTGTTGAAAAGACTTATCCTGTAGAATATTTCACTTTCTGGGTTTGTCTAATGATTTTTTCATGGTGTTATTTAAATTTTATTTTATCCCCTGTATTTCTTCTTTTTTTTTTTTTTTTTTTTTTTTTTTTGAGATGCAGTCTCACTCTGTTGCCCAGGCTGGGATGCAGTGGTGCGATCTTGGCTCCCTGCAACCTCCGCCTCCTGGGTTCAAGCAATTCTCTGCCTCAGGCTCCCAAGTAGCTGATATTACAGGCTCCTGCCACCATACCCGGCTAATTTTTGTATTTTTAGTAGAGACAGGGTTTCACCATCTTGGCCAGGCTGGTCTTGAACTCCTGACCTCGTGATCCACCCGCCTCGGCCTCCCAAAGTGTTGGGATTACAGGTGTGAGCCACCGCGCCTGACCTATCCCCTGTATTTCTTACAAAGTGAATGTTAGATCTTAAGTCTTGATTAGATTCAAGTGAAACATTTTTGCTAGGATATTTCATAGGAAGGACAGTGTACTTCGCATTGCACCACAACCAGAGGCACATGAATGATTTTCCCAGAATTAGATGCTAAGATTGATCACCAGGTAAAAAGGAAAACAGCTAGAAGCCTCTACTTAAAAGTTTTGTTTAGGGCCGGGCATGGTGGCTCATGCCTGTAATCCCAGCACTTTGGGAGGCCGAGGAGGGAGGATCACAAGATCAGGAGATCGAGACCATCCTGGCCAACATGGTGAAACCCCGTCTCTACTAAAAATACAAAAAAAATTAGCCGGGCGTGGTGGCATACGCCTGTAGTCCCAGCTACTCAGGAGACTGAGGCAAGAGAATGGTGTGAACCTGGGAGGTGGAGCTTGCAGTGAGCCGAGATCCCACCACTGCACTCCAGCCTGAGCAACAAAGTGAGACTCTGTCTCAAAAAAAAAAAGTTTTGTTTGTCCAGTTGCAACCAGCAAGCATCTTGTGGGGTGATACATTGGTACCATACACATATTTCAATTCTTCGTCAATCTTTTAAAAAAAAAAAGTAGATATGGGGTCTTGCCATGTTGCCCAGGCTAGTTTTAAATACCTGGGCTCAAGTGATCCTCCCATCTCAGCCTCCTGAGGAGCTGGAATTGTAGGCACAAGCTAACACGCCTGGCTTCCTATTCTTTCACGTAACTGTTTTAGCACCGATTGATCATTCTTGTTTGAAACAATGACTTCATTAGGGGTGGGAAAATGTTCATTTTTCTCATTTTACCATTCCTTATACATTTCTTAGCTGGCATTCTCTTGTAAAGAGATTTTTTGCCAGGCGCGGTGGCTCACGCCTGTAATCCCAGCATTTTGGGAGGCCGAGGCAGTCAGATAACCTGAGGCCAGGAGTTCAAGTCCAGCCTGACTGACATGGCAAAACCCTATCCCTACTAAACATACAAAAATTAGCCGGGCATGGTGATGGGCACCTGTAATCCCAGCTACTCAGGAGGCTGAGGCACAAGAATCCCTTGAACCCAAGAGGCGGAGTTTGCAGTGATCAGAGATCACGCCATTGCGCTGCAACATGGGCGGCAAAGTGAGACTCTATCTTGGGGGAAAAAAAAAAAGGAGAGAGAGAGAGATTCTTTTTGTCATCAACTGGGGCTATTTGTTTACCCCAAGATACACTTCTTACAGAAAGCCTGGCTACCATGAAGTATGACAGTGGGTATAACAGGACTGTACCCTCAGACTGCCCCTCCCAGTTAGTTGGGGCTCTATTGACTATGACCCAGGCAGGGGAAAAAGACATGACACTCATCTGAAATGAGGTTTTATTTAAAAGTTGGTCTTTGAAACAACCCAAAAGCCCGCTATCAGCATGGGGAAATAAGCTCACAGCTGGACAGATAGCAGAGATACAGATCAGGTGGAGATGAATCTGCACATAGAGGATAACTGGTTTTGGTTTCAAGGATGGAAAGAAGCCAGAGATTGGGAATTAGGTATGGTATTTGAAGGAGTTAAGGACGATCCACTCCCAACATATGCCAATTTGACACATTGATTATTTCAAGCTACAAGCACTTGAGAAACTGTAATTGCAGAAAGAATTATTTGATCTGTCTTTTCCTTCATGTGACAAGCCATAAAAATTCCTTTGAGGAGGTTGCCTTCCTTATACTTTGGCAAGAAAATAACCCTTATCTCCAAAGACTAGGAATTGCTGCTGCAATGGATCTGTACAAATTAACTTACTGAAGAAACCCTTATCTTCCACTAGCTTTACACACTCCCGTAGGTCTCCTAATGACTCCCCTTGAATTTACTGCCCCTGGCCCATCTCTTCACACATTTATTATTCTTTTTCTAAAACATATAAAAGCTCTCTGCTTTATCCATTTCTTCAGATCTTCACTCTCGTGAGCGTCCCCAAGTACACATGTAAAAATAATAAAACTGGGCCAGGTGCAGTGGCTTATGCCTGTAATCCCAGAACTTTGGGAGGCCGAGATGAGTGAATCGCCTGACGTAAGGAATTCAAGACCAGCCTGGCCAACATGGTGAAACCCCGTCTCTACTAAAAAAAAAATACAAAGAATTAGCTGGGCTAGTGGCACATACCTGTAGTCCCAGCTACTCGGGAGGCTGAGACAAGAATGAATGGCTTGAACCTGGGAGGCAGAGGTTGAGGTGAGCCGAGATTCCGCCATTGCCCTCCAGCCTGGGTGACACATCGAGACTCTCTCTCAAAATAATGATAATAAGAAGAATAAAACTTGTATGTCTTTGTTCTGTTAATCTGCCTTGTGTCAATTTATTATTGTCACTATTTAGCCTCCCTACACTTTATAAACCTAGCCCGTTGGGCCAGTTAGTAAAGGCAAAAGGTAAAAACACTCGTTTGCATGCTGAGTCATCTTCACTTTGGGATTGTATCTTTTATAATCAACCAATAATTAAATGTTTGCACATCAAGGTGAAGTTATTTATGTGTCTTTGAGTTGACAAATGATATACTGGTCTCATATTTGTTTATTGGCAAGTACGTATTTGTTAACTCAACAAAAAATGTTGATTTGGTATGAGGAACTTCATAAAATGTTCGTGGCTAGATAAAAAGATTTAATAAGAAAACCATTACTATAAGAGTATTCAAGAAAATTGCTGTCAGAGTGTATTTTTCTTTTTTTTTCTTTTTGAGATGGGTGTCTTGCTATCACCCAGGCTGGAGGGCAATGGCGCGATCTCGGCTCACTGCAACCTCCGCCTCCCGAGTTCACGCCATTCTCCTGCCTCAGCCTCCCAAGTAGCTGGGACTACAGGCTCCCGCTACCACAGCTGGCTAATTTTTGCATTTGTAGTAGAGACAGGATTTTGCCATGTTTCCCAGGCTGGTCTCGAACTCCTGACCTCAGGTGATCTGCCCACCTCAGCTTCCCAAAGTGCTGTGATTACAGGCGTGAGCCACCACACCGGGCCTTATCGGAGGGTATCAAATTAAAAGTGCTTTATTGAGTAATTCCTTAATACCAGGTTCTCAAACTGTTCCACTGAAATACCTGTAATGGTGGAAATGAAACCCATATATACAGGAGGTCTGCCTGCTGCAGCCACTCCAAGGATTAAATTAATTTCAAGCCTCACATAAAATATTAACTGAAATTCTCTGTTTACTTCATGCAGTATCCTTTGTTTTATAAATAATAATAATCATAATGCCCTTCAAAACATTGAGTAAAATCAGTGCAAAACATTGAGCAAAAATGCAGTGGGATTTATAGTCCTAATCCATAAAATAGAGGGATGATAGCATCTCTTATAGGATTATTATGGACAACTAAATTAATATTTATAGAGCCCTTAGAATTGTGACTGGCACTACTATAAAAATATTTGTCCATCAGGTGCAATGGCTCATACTGTTAATCTGAGCACTTTGGGAGGCCCAGGTGGGAGGATTGCTTGAGGCCAGGAGTACAAGACCAATCTGGGCAACACAGGGAGATCCCATCTCTACAAAAGATTATTTTTTAATTAGGATCCCTTGAGCTCAAGAGATAGAGGCCACAGTGAGCCGTGATTACATCACTGCATTCCAAAGTGGACAAAAGAGACTCTCTCAAAAAATAGGGCTGGGCACGGTGGCTCACACCTGTAATCCTAGCACTTTGGGAGGCCGAGGTGGGCGAATCACCTAAGGTCAGGAGCTCGAGACCAGCCTGACCAACATGGAGAAACCCCGTCTCTACTGAAAATACAAAATTAGCCGGGTGTGGTGCTGCATGCCTGTAATCCCAGCTACTCAGGAGGCTGAGGCGGGAGAATCACTTGAACCCAGGAGGCAGAAGTTGCGATGAGCGGAGCTCACACCATTGCTCTCCAGCATGGGCAACAAGAGCGAAACTCCATCTCAAAAAATAAATTAAAAAAATAAAAATATTTGTCAAATAAGATTAAAGATTGTTCCAAGTTCATGCTATTGTTTTAGCTACTACCTTGTAATTGCCTCTCAGAGTATTAGCAATCCCGTTTGAATGTGATTTTAATGTTTAAGGACATAATTATGGATTGAGCAGGAGAGAGGGGAGATTGTGATTCTTTATTTGAGCTAAGATAGAAAAGGGATCAAAGAATGGATGGAAATGGCATGAAGCCCAGGGTGTTGGCAGAGGGCTGCCAGAGTGACCAGGCTGGTTGGTGCAGTCACTTAACACACATTTCAGAGCACTGACCACAGGCCCAGTGCCAGGCACTACAAACTTGGAAATTATAAGCAGTTGCTGAGATGATGTGATGCAGTATTTCTTAGACCACTTCCATCAGAATCACTAAGATGTTTGTTAAAAAAAACAGTACTAGTGCACAGGCCCCACCCTAAAAACAGTAAATCAGAATCAGAATCAGAAATTCTGAGGGCAAAGACCTGGAGACAAGTGTATCTAAAAGTTCTCCAGGTATTTCTAATGTGCAACTAGGATTAAGAATCACTAATGCCAGGCGCAGTGACTCATGCCTGTAATACCAGAACTTTGAGAGGCCAAGGCAGGTGGATCACGAGGTCAGGAGTGCGAGACCAGCCGGGCCAATATTGTGAAACCCTGTCTCTACTAAAAATACAAAAACTAGCTGGGCGTGGTGGCACGTGCCTGTAATCCCAGCTACTGGGGAGGCTGGGGCAGGAGAATCACTTGAACCCAGGAGGCAGAGGTTGCAGTGAGCCGAGATTTCACCGCTGCACTCCAGCACTGGCAATAGAGGGAGACTTCGTCTCAAAAAAAAAAAAAAAATCACTAATCTGGTTCGGCCTTTTCATTTGGCAGATGAGAAAACTGAGGACTCAGAAATTAAATAACTTTCCTAGGATGGTAGAGCTCTCTTCAAACAGGTTCAAACAGGTAACTGTAAGATAGACTGGCTATGCACTAATACAGTAGTTTTCAAAATTAAAGTAATGCTTCATTAGTAAATTGTAAAAATAAATTTAGTGCATCCTGACCAGAATTTCTTTAGAACAGAATAAAAAATATCAGAGTACAAATCAAGTAATAATGATACTATTCCATGGCATGTGTGTGTGTTTGTGTGTGTGTGTGTTTATGTGTGTATTCTGTGACTAGAAATAAAATGTCATTATTATTATGAGTTGTTGTTAAAAAAAAATTGAAAAGTCCTGCTCTGGAGTTTCCTTAAAATTTGAATATCTAAGGTTAGAAGGTGATGTCTGCATATAGGAGTGATATAACTGCCTCTGCTATCTGGTATGTAGCCCACAGAGAGGGTATGGATGCTATTGAGGTTAACATGGGCTTGGGTGTGCACACATCTTGGAGAAAATTGAGTCTATGCCCTTTATTGGCAATGGGAGCTTTGCAAGAACCTCAAACTCTTTATGGCTCAGACACCTAAACTTTAAAATGAAAATAAAAACACACACCTCACAGGATTGTTAGTTTTAAATGCCATAATATCTGTAAGGCACTTGGCATAATCTTTGGCACATAGTAAATAGTCAATAAATACAAACAATTAAAAATGCATCCATGATCTATCATTTCCTGACTCAGGGAGGAAAGGAACTAAAAAAGGAACTAGGATCAAAATGGTTTCTGGAAGGGTGTATATTCTTGGGACTAATGTTTATTTTAGAAAGACAAAAGTGAAAAAATAGCTGAAATAATTGCTTTAATGGGCAACGTATTAAAAAAAACTTTTTAAAAAAATTTTCACAGAACCAGAAATTATGGTGCTACAAAAATACCTGCTTATCTTAGAGCCAAAACATTTCAATTTTTTAAAAATGACCTTGAATTACAGATACATAAGTCAGGTATGCCACCCCTGGGATCATATCAGATGGGAGGCAGGACTAGATTACAGCTCCAGACAGGGCAGCATGCAGAGGCTCGCACTGTGAATTTTAACTCCAGATCGACTGCAAGAACAAACCAGCAATCCTGAGAGGATCCACAGACTCTCTGAAGGAAGCAGACTGCTCCTGCAGGGCCCAGGAGACCCCCAAATACTGTGAGTGCCCCAACTGCAGAAGTGGGAAAGGGAGAGCCTCCTCTCCCGAACACACACCCCCACTGGAGAAGCTGAAGGTCTGTTTGCGGGAGAAGTTTCCAACTTTGCCTGAAGCTGAGTCAAGTTAGAGAGCTGAGCGAAAAACAGGGGTAGAGGAAGCAGCAGAAAGGCCCTGGGAGCTCACTGGGTGCCCATGCAGCCCATTCCTGCCTGGCACCACAGAGATCTATTGGGAGGGTGGCCAGAGATGCAGGGGGTAACACTCCACATGGAGAAGGAATGCTGTGGCCGAAATTTGTACCAATTTGAACAGGGTGAGAAGCCTCCTGGCCAGAACTCAGGGGAGGGCATGAATCCAGTGTGCAGACTTCACACGTAGGGGGAGAACTAAAGCCCTTTTCTTTCACAGCTGAGGCAGATATCCTTGGGCAAGTTTTAAAGCCCATCTCGCCCTCTGCCTGGAAACAGACTCAGGGCTGTTGGTGGGGACATGGTGAGAGTGAGACCAGCCCTTCGGTTTGCATGAGAGCTGAGGGAGGGCTGTGACTACCAGCTTCCCCTACTTCCCTGATAACCTGCATGACTCAACAGAGGCAGCCCTAATCCTCCTAGGTACACAGCTCCAGTGACCTGCGAATCTCATTCCCATCCCCCACAGCAGCCACAGCAAGACCTGCCCAAGGAGAGTCTGAGCCTCCTGAACAGAGTCTGAGCATGTGCCTAGCCCTGCCCCCGTCTGATGGTTCTTCCCTATCCATGCTGGTAGTGCAAGGTAAAGGGCATATAATCTTGGGAGTTCGAAGGTCCCACCCACTACTGGTCCCTCTCCACACTACTACAGCTGATGTTTTCTAGAAAGTGCCACCTCCTGGCAGGAGGCCGACCAGCACAAAAATAGAGCATTAAACCACCAAAGCTAAAGACCCTCAGAGAGTCTATTGCACCCTTCACCACCTCCACCAGAACAAGTGCTGGTATCCACGGCTGAGAGACCCATAGACAGTTCGCATCACAGGACTCTGTGCAGACAACCCCCAGTACCAGGCCAGAGCTGGGTAGACTCTCTGGGTGGCTAGACACAGAAGACAGACAACAATCACTGCAGTTCAGCTCATAGAAAGCCACATCCGTAGCAAAAGGGGGAGAGTACTGCATCAAGGAAACACCCTGTGGGACAAAAGAATCTGAACAACAGCCTTCAGCCCTAGACCTTCCCTCTGACAGAGCCTACCCAAATGAGAAAGAGCCAGAAAACCAATCCTTGTAATACGACAAAACAAAGCCCTTCAGCACCCCCCAAAAATCACACTAGTTAACCAACAATGGAACCAAACCAAGAGGAAATCCCTAATTTACCTGAAAAAGAATTCAGGAGGTTAGTTATTAAGGTAATCCGGGAGAGACCAGAGAAAGTTGAAGCCCAGTGCAGGGAAATCCAAAAAATGATACAAGCAGTGAAGGGAGAAATATTCAAGGAAATAGCTTAGAGAAAAAACAGTACAAAATTCAAGAAACTTTGGACACACTTTTAGAAATGTGAAATGCTCTGGAAAGTCTCTGCAATAGAATTAACCAAGTAGAAGAAAGAAATTCAGAGTTCAAAGACAAGGTCTTTTTTTTTTTTTTTTTTTTTTTTTGAGACGGAGTTTCGCTCTTTCCCTCTTGCTGCCCAGGCTAGAGTGCAACGGTGCTATCTCCGCTCACCACAACCTCCACCTCCCGAGTTCAAGCAATTCTCCTGCCTCAGCCTCCCAAGTAGCTGGGATTACATCGTGCCCGGCTAATTTTATATTTTTAGTAGAGATGGGGTTTCTCCATGTTGGACAGGCTGATTTCAAACTCCTGACCTCGGGTGATCCACCCACCTCGGCCTCCCAAAGTGTTGGGCCATGCCCAACGACAAGGTCTTCAAATTAAACCAATCCAAAAAAGACAAAGAAAAAAGAATAAGAAAATATGAACAAAGCCTCCAAGAAGTCTGGGATTATGTTAAACGACCAAACCTAAGAATAATCAGTGTTCCTGAGGAAGAAGAGAATTCTAAAAGCTTGGAAAATATATTTGGGGGAATAATTGAGGAAAACTTCCCCAGCCTTGCTAGAGACCTAGACATCCAAATACAAGAAGCACAAAGAGCACATCGGAAATTCATCACAAAAAGATCTTCGCCTAGGCACCCTGTCATCAGGTTATCCAAAGTTAAGATGAAGGAAAGAATTTTAAGAGCTGTGAGACAGAAGCACTAGATAACCTAGAAAAGAAAACCGGCCGGGCGCGGTGGCTCAAGCCTGTAATCCCAGCACTTTGGGAGGCCGAGACGGGCGGATCACGAGGTCAGGAGATCGAGACCATCCTGGCTAATACAGTGAAACCCCGTCTCTACTAAAAATACAAAAAACTAGCCGGGCAAGGTGGCGGGCGCCTGTAGTCCCAAGCTACTTGGGAGGCTGAGGCAGGAGAATGGCGTAAACCTGGGGGGCGGAGCTTGCAGTGAGCTGAGATCCGGCGACTGCACTCCAGCCTGGGCGACAGAGCGAGACTCCGTCTCAAAAAAAAAAAAAAAAGAAAAAAAGAAAAGAAAAGAAAACCTATCAGATTAACAGCTGATTTCTCAGCAGAAACCCTGAGATATATAGATATAGATACAGATATAGATATAGATACAGATATAGATATACAGATATCTATATCTATAGATATATACAGATTCCAAAGAATGGAATCTGGGGTCATGCGGTGAGAGTTATAGCTCTATTAGAAGCTGTGGGTCACGGAAGAGAACCGTGGAACCCAGTGACTAGCGTTCAGCTCGATTAGGACGAACCCCGGCACTTAGCCATGCAGGAACAATGGCAAGCCTTTAGCCCAATGGGGAGTGGCAGTGAGCGTCTTGCTGGATCAGGAGCACAGTGGACACCCTGCTGGATCCGGAGGGATGGAAGTCAGCGGCAGGTCTGCGACGGCTGCAAACAGCAGTGGTGGATGGTGAAAGAAAGCTCAGCTCCAGCCGTAACAACACAGACCAGAAGAGAGTGCAGTTGCAAGATTTAATAGAGTGAAAACAGAGCTCCCATACAAAGGGAGGGGACCCAAAGAGGGTAGCTGTTGCTGGCTCAAATGCCTGGGTTTATATCCCTATCCTTGTCCCGCCTGTTGTGCTCTCAGGCAATAGATGATTGGCTATTTCTTTACCTCCTGTTTTTGCCTAATTAGCATTTTAGTGAGCTCTCTCTATTATCTGATTGGTTGGGTGTGAGCTAAGTTGCAAGCCCCGTGTTTAATGGTGGAAGCAGTCACCTTCTCAGCTAGGCTTAGGGATTCTTACTCGGCCTAGGAAATCCAGCTAGTCCTGTCTCTCAAAACGAGCCTCAATAAATTTAAGAAAATTGAAATTATATCAAGCATTCTCTGACTACAGTGGAAAAAAACTGGAAATCAACTCCAAAAGGAACCTTCAAAACCATGCAAATACATGGAAATTAAATAACCTGCTCCTGAATGAGCATTGAGTCAAAAACAAAATCATGATGGAAATTTAAAAAGTCTTGAACTGAATGACAATAATGGCACAACCTATCAAAACCTCTGGGATACAGCAAAGGTGGTGCTAAGAGGAAAGTTCATAGCCCTAAATGCCTACCTCAAAAAGTATGAAAGAGCACGAACAGACAATCTAAGGTCGCACCTCAAGGAACTGGAGAAACAAGAACAAACCAAACCCAAACCAGCAGAAGAAAGGAAATAACCAAGTTCAAAGCAAAACTAAATGAAATTGAAACAAAACGAAACAATACAAAAGATAAATGAAACAAAAAGCTGATTCTTTGAAAAGATAAATAAAATCAATAGACCATTAGCAAGATTAACCAAGAAAAGAAGAGAGAAAATCCAAATAACCTCACTAAGAAATGATACAGGAGATTTCACAACTGACCCCACTGAAATGCAAAAGATCATTCAAGGCTACTATGAACACCTTTACGCACATAAACTAGTAAATCTAGAAGAGATTGATAAATTCCTGGAAAAATACAACTCTCTTGGCTTAAATCAGAAAGAATTAGATACCCTGAACAGACCTCTAACAAGCAGTGAGATTGAAATGGTGATTTTAAAATTACCAACAAAAAATGTCCAGGACTAGACGGATTCACAGCAGAATTCTACCAGACACTCAGAGAAGAATTGGTATCAATCCTTTTGACACTATTCTACAAGATGGGAAAGAAGGAACCTTCCCTAATTCATTTTATGAAGCCAGCATCACCCTAATACCAAAACCAGAAAAGAATATAATCAAAAAAGAAAACTACAGACCAGTATTCTTGATGAACATAGTGCTAAGCTCCTGAACAAAATACTAGCTAATCAAATCCAACAACATATCAAAAAGATAATCCACCATGATCAAGTGGGTTTCATGCCAGGGATGCAGGGATGGTTTAACATATGCAAGTCAATAAATGTGATACACCACATAAACAGAATTAACAAAAATCGCATAATCATTTTAATAGATGCAGAAAAAGCATTTGACAAAATCCATCATGTTTTTTTTTTTTTTTCCTTTGAGACAGGGTCTCGCTCTGTTGCCCAGGCTGCAGTGCAGTGGTACAATCTCAGCTCACTGAAATCTCTGCCTCCTGGGTTCAAGCAATTCTTGTGTCTAAGCCTCTTGAGTAACTGGGATTACAGATGTGTGCCACCATGCCTAGCTAATTTTTGAATTTTAATACAGATGGGGTTTCACCATGTTGGCCAGGCTGGTCTCGAACTTCCGACCTCAGGTGACCTGCCCGCCTCAGTGCTGGGATTACACGCATGAGCCACTGCACCTGGCCCTATCATCCCTTTATGATTAAAACTCAGCAAAATCGGCATACAAGGGACATACCTTAATGTAATAAAAGCCATCTGTGACAAACCCACAGCCAACATAATACTGAATGGGGAAAAGTTGAAAGTATTTCCTCTGAGATTGGGAACAAGATAAGGATGCCCACACTCACCACTCTTCTTCAACATAGTCCTGGAAGTCCTAGCCAGAGCAATCAGACGAGAGAAAGAAATAAAAGGCATCCAGATCGGCAAAGAGAAAGACTGTCACTGTTTGCTGATGATATGATCATTTACCTTGAAAACCCTAAGTACTCCTCCAGAAAGCTCCTAGAACTGATAAAATAATTCAGCAAAGTTTCTGGATACAAGATTAATGTACATAGGCCGGGCGCGGTGGCTCAAGCCTGTAATCCCAGCACTTTGGGAGGCCGAGACGGGCGGATCACGAGGTCAGGAGATCGAGACCATCCTGGCTAACACGGTGAAACCCCGTCTCTACTAAAAATACAAAAAAACTAGCCGGGCGAGGTGGCGGGCGCCTATAGTCCCAGCTACTGGGGAGGCTGAGGCAGGAGAATGGCGTGGAACCGGGAGGCGGAGCTTGCAGTGAGCTGAGATCCGGCCACTGCACTCCAGCCCGGGCAACAGAGCAAGACTCTGTCTCAAAAAAAAAAAAAAACAAGATTAATGTACATAAATCAGTAGCTCTTGTATACACCAAAAGCAACCAAATGGAGAATCAAATCAAGAACTCAACCCCTTTTGCAATAGCTGCACTAAATAAATAAATAAATAAATAAATAAATAAAATACTTAGGAATACACCTAACAAAGGAGTCAAAAGACCTCTACAAGCAAAACTATAAAACACTGCTCAAAGAAATTAGAGATGGCACCAACAAATTGAAACACATCCCATTCTCATGGATGGGTAGAATCAACATTGTGAAAATGACCATACTGCCAAAAGCAATCTACAAATTCAACACAATCCCCATCAAAATACCACCATCATTTTTCACAGAATTAGAAAAAACAATTCTAAAATTCATATGGAACCAAAATTCTTGCATAGCCAAAGCAAGACTAAGCGAAAGGAACAAATCTGGGGGCATCACACCACCTGATTTCAAACCATACTCTAATGCTTTAGTCACCAAAACAGTGCAGGACTGGTATAAAAATAGGCATATAAACCAATGGAACAGAATAGAGAACACAGAAATAAACCCAAATACTTACAGCCAACTGATCATTGACAAAGCAAACAAAAACATAAAGTGGGGAAAGGACACCCTATTCAACAAGTGGTGCTGGGATAATTAGCTAGCCACCTGTAGGAGAATGAAACTGGACCCTCATCTCTCACCTTATACAAAAATCAACTCAAGATGGATTAAGGACTTAAACCCAAGACCTGAAATTATAAAAATTCTAGAAGATAACATTGGAAAAACCCTCTAGACATTGACTTAGGCAAGGATTTCATGACCAAGAACCCAAAAGCAAATGCAACAAAAACAAAGATAAATAGCTGGGACCTAATTAAATTAAAGAGCTTTTGCATGGCAAAAGGAACAATCAGCAGAGTAAACAGACAACCCACAGAGTGGAAGAAAATCTTCACAATCTATACATCTGACAAAGGACTAATTTCCAGAATCTACAACGAACTCGAACAAATCAGTAAGAAAAAAACAAACAATCCCATCAAAAAGTGGGTTAAGGACATGAATAGACAATTATTAAAAGAAGATATACAAATGGACAACAAACATATGAAAAAATGCTCAACGTCACTAACGATCAGGGAAATGCAAATCAAAACCACAATGCAATGCCACCTTACTCCTGCAAGAATGGACATAATCTAAAAACAGTAGATGTTCCCATGGATGTAGTGAACAGGAAACACTTCTACACTGCTGGTGGGAATGTAAACTAGTACAGCCACTATGGAAAACTGTAAAAATTTCCTAAAGAACCAAAAGTAGAACTACCATTTGATCCAGCTATACACTGCTGGGTATCTACCCAGAGGAAAAAAAGTCATTATTCGAAAAAGATACTTGCACACGCATGTTTATAGTAGCACAATTCACAATTGCAAAATCATGGAACCAACCCAAATGCCCATCAGTCAATGAGTGGATAAAGAAACGGTAGTATGTGTATATATATGTGCGTGTGTGTGTGTGTGTATATATGATGGAATACTACACAGCTCTAAAAAGGAATGAATTAATAGCATTTGCAGTGACCTGGATGAAATTGGAGAATATTATTCTAAGTGAAGTAACTCAGGAACGGAAAACCAAACATTGTATGCTCTCACTGATATGTGGGAGCTAAGCTATGAGGACACAAAGGCATAAGAATGATACAATAGACTTTGGGGATTTGTGGGGAAGGGTGGGAGGGGGCGAGGGATAGAAGACTACAAATATGGTGCAGTGTATGCTGCTAGGGTGATGGGTGCACCAAAATCTCACAGATCACCACTAAAGAACTTACTCATGTAACCAAATACCACCTGTATCCCAATAACTTATGAAAAAAAATTTAAACAATCTTAACAGAAAAAGAAAGAGTAAAATAAAATAATAAAAAAAGGGAAACGTGAAAAAAAATGTCAGGTATGCCATCAGTCATTTGGATGTTGTCGCTTGTTTGGTTTCTTTCGAGAAAGAAAGATTTTAAACACCCACATTAAAAAAATGTTTCACATTCATTTTTGGTGGCTGGATCTCAAACAAAATGAAAACTTAGGCCCAAGAACTCCTTCCTGTTTCTCATATGCTTCAATTTCTCTCTTTGCTCAGATCCTGTGCATGTCCACAGAGCGTTTCTGATCCAGCTCCCCATTTTTAATATGGAACTCTTCAACAAGGAATAAACTCCCTCTACTTATTCACTGTTCTACCTCAGTTTTATGAACAGACAAGTGCACAAGCTGGTCTGAAATAATGATGCGCCTGGTATGCTGAACATTTGTGTGGCAGCTGGTGGAAAACCTTAGGGTTTTTTTTTCTTTCTATTCCTTCCTGCGAAGGCATATGCTTGTTCTAGAATGTCATTTGCATATAGGCATACACTTATATACATACACACATATATGTACATATGAACACATATAAAGGACTCAGATTACATGCTAAGTTCATAGGACATAATGTATTAAGCTTAGCTTTATAGAAGATTTAGAGATGAATCAAACACTAGATTTATAATCAAGGCGCTTAAATCTGATAGAGAAGATAGAGCATGTCCACAAATAACTCTAATCCAGGAGAAAATGTAATAAGTGCCAGGACAAAGAGACAGCTACAGCACTACAGGAGTTTCAAAGGAGGGAGAGATTGCATGCATGCCTCCGATAGATGGAGGAACAGTAGAGACCGTGGCAGAGGAGGCATCTGAGCTGCATCCTGAAAGATGGACCGAATTCGCCTCTGCCGACATGAGGAGGCGGGATAGCCAAATGAAGGAGGGCACACACAAGGATCCAGAATTAGGTAGAAAGGCATGTCTAGGGACCACTGAAGACGTTAGTTGGGCCAGAGCAAAGGGCCCATGGAGGGGAGTAAAAGTCAACTCATTTGGGGAAAGAGGGTATGTATTCGTTTTCTTGGTTGCTGTGACAAATTGCTGGCTGGGTGTGGTGGCTCATGTCTGTAATCCTAGCACTTTGGGAGGCCGAGGCATGCAGATTGCTTGAGCCCAGGAGTTCAAGATCAGCCTGGGCAACATAGGGAAACCCCATTTCTACAAAATTTTTAAAAACTAGCCAAGCATTGTGGCACATACCTGTGGTCCCAGCTACTTGAGAGGCTGAGACCAGAAGATCACTTGGGGCTGGGAGGTTGAGGCTGCAGTGAGCTATGATGCACCACTGCACTCCAGCCTGGATGACAGAGCAAGACTATCTCAAAAAAAAAAAAAAAAAAAAAAAAGGCTGGGTGCAGTGGCTCACGCCTGTAATCCCAGCACTTTGGGAGGCCGAGCTGGGTGGATCACTTGAGGACAGGAGTTTGAGACCAGCCTGGCCAACATGAGGAAACCCCATCTCTACAAAAAATACAAAAAATTAGCTGGGCATGATGGTGGCCACCTGTAATCCCAGCTACTTGGGAGGCTGAGGTAGGAGAATCGCTTGAACCTGGAAGGCAGAGGTTGCAGTGAGCCAAGATTGCACCATTGCACTCCAGCCTGGGCAACAAGAATGAACTCCATCTAAATAAATAAATAAATAAATAAATAAATAAATAAATAAAACAACCAAATCGCCACAAGCTGAGTGGCTTAAGACAACACAAATTTATTATTTTACAGTTCTGGAGGTCAGAACTCTAATGGCCTCCCTGGGCTAAAATCAAGGCATCAGCAGAGCTGTGTTCCTTCCCGCGGGCCCTACAAGAGAATTCATTGTTCTGCCTTTTGCAGGCGGAAGCTGCTCACATTCCTTGGCTTGTAACTCCCTTTTATTTTCAAAGCCAGCAATGGCTGGTGGAGTCTTTCTCACATAACATCACATCACATCTTCTGCCTCCTGCTTCCACGTTTAAGGACACTTGTAATTACATTGGGTCCACCAATGATCCTGGGTAATCTCACTTTACATTAGTAACCCTAATTCCACCTGCAACCTTTATTCCCTTTTGCCAGGAAACAACATATTCATAGGCTCCTGAGATTACGACATGGACTTTAGGGAGCCATTATTCTGCTACCAAAATTTTTGTTCCAATTTTAGATTGGAACCAAAAAGTGGAAAGGCCCTGAATGTCAGGATTGTCATCCACATTCTTCACGCCAGGAGAGAAAATACAATGTCTATTTTCAGATTAAAGATGATTTCAGTTCAAATATTTTCTTGCTTTTATTTAGAATTATAGTGATTCAATCTAGTAGCTCAGATTGTCTCATAGTGATTGGGTGTTCTGCTTGACAGTTCTAGATGCCTTTGATTAATAAAACATGGGGAAGGAAATTAAATATTGATAACTGTAGTCCGGTGCACTCAGTTTTTCGAAACACAGAGCCCTTTGGGAGGGGAAACCATAAAAGGGGATCTCAGTGCTGGGAAGATTGGGAACCACTGCCTTAAAAAAATATGGCCTCTGATTATTCCAATTGGTCCTACTTGTACATATGGTATTTTTCTCTATTACTGTTAGATCTCCAGGGCTGGAGTATGAAAGATTCGGAAAAAGACTTTTTAAAATTGCTTTGTTGAATGTGTTTTATCTTTCAACTTGTTTATAGTGTGATCACTAATTCATTCCTTAGCATCTGTGTCTTAAAGACTATCTTGTCTGTTGTCTTTATGAATGATGAATTAGGATATTGGGAAAACAAAATACCTTCTTTCTAAAGCACAGCATCTCGGATGAAATGCCCATAATTTATAGTGTGTAGAGAACAACCAAAAAAAATGACTTAAAGCTGTGAAACAGGAAGAGGGGTGAAACATTTGATAAAACAGGAAGTACAAATAAGATAACCGAAAATCCATCTGGACTTGGTGACTGAGCTGTTCAGGTGGCCTTTATTTATTTGCTTAGCCAATTTGAAGATTCTCCCTTTAAAATACCATTTAAATTAAAATGTTCTACCATGAACTACTGTTAACACCCAGCTGTTAATCACACCCAGCACAGATACCTTTCCATTTTATGTGTTTGTGTGAAATATATTTTTCTCAAATTCCTAGTGCTTACCTTTCTGTTTTACATAAAGAAAGGGTGAAAAGGCAGAACACACCAGTTATATGGAGAGAAAAATTTAGGCACGGAGAGAAGTGTCATTTGGACACAGACTCTGGCCTGTGCTGCAGTTTTTCAACACATTGCAGCTAACACTTACTGAGCATTGACTCTGTGTCAGGCATTGTGCAGAACTGATAATCCTCGCAGCCGCTCTATGAGCTGTGCACTATTAGACTTATTTCTGATGGAGAAACTGAGGCTTAGAGAGGTTAATTCACTTGCAGAAGCTCACACTATTAGTGAGTGAAGGAGCAGAGAGTCAATCTCCACGCTGGCTTTAAAAAACCACAACTAGAGTCATCTCATTCTCCTGCTTTGTAAATATTATTTTTTTAAACCTCACAATATTGTGATTCTCCACCCTGGCTTCATGGTAGAATCACTTGGGGTCTTTTCACAAAATACCATTGCCTAGAATCCACCCAAGACTACTTAAAAAGAACAATAACAACAAAGCTAATGACAGCCAATATTACATTGGGCTTACTATGTGCACAATATAAGTGTTACTATGTGCCAAGGCTTTCTTTAACATATATGGACACACACATGCACACATATATTCTCTCTAATATATATAACACTAACATACACTTATATTCAAATGAGGCTCTCTCTCCATATATTCATTTAATCTTCAAAATAAACCTTGGATGAAGATACCATTGAGTTCACCAATTTACAAATGGGGAAGGTGAAACTCAGAAGATTTAAAAGCCTAGCTCATATGATTCAAGAGATATGAAAAAAAAAAAAAAAAAGCCTAGCTCTCAGTTATCTGGCTAGCAACTGGCCAAATTGGGATTCTGATCCCAGGAAGTTTGGCTGTGTACAGAATCTGTACTTGTTGCTGGTAACCTCTGGCAGATGCTAGAGAACCAACCCACTCAAAAAAAAAAGTTAAAAAGGAAGAGTAAAACATTTGTCCTGTGTTTACATATATAAACTATACCTCAGGGTAACCAGTAGATGAGAAGAATCTCTCTCTTAAAGAGAATTTTAGCTAATAAATGAATGAGTGATAGAGTATTATCATTTTGCAGCCTCTGATGAAATAATAAACCTAGACCGTGACCATCAGTGGATGCCAATTTCTCAAAAAAGGGATGTCCAGGCTTTATGTTCTTCCTGATAGAAGCATACATTACCTCTTATGGAGGATTTTTCTTTTTCTTTTTTTTTTTTTTTGTGAGATGGAGACTTGCTCTGTCACCCAGGCTGGAGTGCAGTGGCGCGATCTCAGTTCACTGCAACCTCCACCTCCCAGGTACAAGTGATTCTTCTGCCTCAGCCTCACAAGTAGCTGGGATTGCAGGCACCTGCCACTATGCCCTGCTAATTTTTGTATCTTTAGTAGAGACAGGGTTTCACCATGTTGATCAGGCTGGTCTCGAACTCCTAACCTCAGGTGGTCTGCCCACCTTGGCCTCCCAAAGTGCTGGGATTACAGGCATGAGCCACTGCAGCCTTCTTAGAGTTCTTAAGAGTCACTGGTTACTCATATTGGATGCCACGCACTGGTACTCCACAAGGATAAAATAAAGAAGGAAGAAAGAGTCCAACACATGCTCAGTGGTTCCTTATCACTGAAATTTCATTAGAAATGCAAGTGGCTCTAAGTCAACCTGTAGTGTTTCTGTGTAGAATTGTTATAAATGACCTCAATTCCATTGACTCCATCATGCTTGGGGCTGAAGTACATCCTCTGCAGCAGGGTCCTAATCTGTTTCTCAGTTTGGCTACTTCTTGTCCCAGAATCCTGACCCCATCATGGTATTCAAATACAGCTGAAGAAATACGCTCTTCTTTTTTTTTGAGACAGTTTCCCTCTTGTTGCCCAGGCTGGAGTGCAGTGGTGAGATCTAGGCTCACCGCAACATCCGCCTCCTGGGTTCAAGCAATTCTCCTGCTTCAGCCTCCCAAGTAGCTGGGATTACAGGCACGCACAACCACGCCCGGTTAATTTTGTATTTTTAGTAGAGATGGGGTTTCTCCATATTTGTCAGACTGGTCTTGAACTCCTCACCTCAGGTGATCTTGGCCTCCCAAAGTGCTGGGATTACAGGCGTGAGCCACCACACCCAGCCAGAAATGTGCTTTTTTGTAAGGCATTCTTGTCTAACTATTGCAATAACTCACGCTTTCTCTACTACATTTATAGGAATTAGTCAAAGAGAATAGAAAATGGAGAAAATAGTATCTAGAAGGCAGGACTCTTCACCTTGGGCTCAACCTTTAAAATATATGTTGACCGCTGGGCACAATGGCTCACGCCTATAATCCCAGCACTTTGGGAGGCTGAGGCAGGCAGATCACCTGAGGTCAGGGGTTCGACACCAGCCTGGCTAATATGGTGAAACCCCGTTTCTACTAAAAATACAAAAAAATTAGCTGGGCGTGGTGGCACGTGCCTATAATCCCAGCTACTTGGCAGGCTGATGCAGGAGAATCGCTTGAACCTGGGAGGTGGAGGTTGCAGTGAGTTGAGATTGTGCCATTGCACTCCAGGTTGGGCAACAAGAGCAAAACTCCATCTCAAAAAAAAATACATATATATATATATAGGCACAAGGTCATAGCTGACACTTAGATGCTTCTGGAGAGTGCAGTGTAGGGATAACCCTCCCCTGGTATATACGTTGAACCCCTGAGTTATATAGAATCTGAGGAGCCTCCTGGGGAGAAAAAATCTGAGCCACATACATCTGAGGGGACTAGACATGTATACATGTGTTCAAACATGCCAGGTGGTTCCAAAGCAGACAGATTACAGAAAGAATGATGGGGATGACCATGGAAGAATTCTTCATGAGGGAGGAAGGTCTTGCCTTGGGAGCTAGGGATGACAGTGTTTTCAGAAATCATAAGAAGTCAACCTTACTGACACTGAAGTACAGTAGGCCTTTACTTCCAACAGCAACATCATATGGTAGGGTTCCAACTGCATGAGCAGACGTTAATTTTGGTCAAAGCGTCTGGCCATTGAGAATAATATTCTAGCTCAATAGCACCAATGTAGTCCTGTTAGGTGAAAGCGTGCAGTTTCCCAACTGTGAGAAACACTCTTATCGCTCAGGCTGGAGTGCAATGGCGCAATCTTGGCTCACTGCAACCTCCGCCTCCTGGGTTCAAGCAATTCTCCAATAAGCAGGGCTGATCCTTAGACACATGTGGGTTCAACTGGTGAGTCCCAGAAATTACTAAGGAGGGAAGCATTGTCTCATCAGCTCAGTTCAGACCCCCCTACCTTTAGGCCTTCTCTATTACCGTAGCATATTTAAAAAATCAGAAATCCAGTTCCAAAAGAATTGATGAATAATGTTAAAGTCTCTGAAGGACAGAGCTGCAATAAATGGCGCTCTTTTTACTCATTTGCATCCTGAACAAGTTGAAGAAATAAAGGTAGAGCAAATGGGGATCACCTTTGTTACCAGCAGAGGCCAGGCTGGAAGACTAGGTTTTAGGTCTGGTGGTCAAGTGGGCTAAAATTAGACAGACTTGCCCATAGTCAGGCATTTGCTAGGCTAGAGCAGGCCTGCCCAGGCAAGACTTGCAATACAGAGAGACACTGTGCATTCTTGGAATGCCCACTCTGAATAGGAAGCAGCAAAGTTGTTCCAACACGCTCAGCAATTCTTCCAAAATTACCATCCAGTTACTCACTCCAGAGCCCAAGGGGTGGGATGAATAAAAGGGCTAAGGGAAACAAAACATGTGCATGGAGAATTCCCTCGTTATAGAAACCAGGAGAGGAAAAAAAGTACCTCTCCTCTGTATTGATCAGGGTCCCATCAGGTTATTAAATGGAAGGCATTAAACATGGAGAATGAATTACAAAGGTGTTAGAGGAGCTAAACTAGTCAGTAAGGTAGATGAGGCATCCCAAAGATTAGCAAGTGGGAAGCCACTACCCACCCTTAAGACTGAAGAGACAAAGGATCTGGGGGTCCCTTGATAGACACTAGCATTATAACAGGAACATTCAGGCAAGAGCCGGAGCCACAGAGGAGGGCAGCTACTGCCAGATATGCTCCCATGGCAGAAAAAGAGGACAAGAAATACCTTGGCTTCCCCTTTCCTCCCAATGTCCAATCTCCAACAGTAGCTCTCGCTGGTTAGGCGAGGCTAAAACAGATGGTCAAGAGAGCCTGGGTATCATAGCTTGCAACAGTCATACATCCAGAGCAGACACAAAGGACGGATCTGGAGGCAAACAGTCAAATAACCAGCACAACATTTAACCAGGCAGAGTTTCATTGTAATTTTGTTTGTAGACTAAAGAGAAATTTACATATCATACACCCAAACCTTTCTAAATGTCTCATCACCACTTTTTGAAATTTCACTCCTGCAGCAGCTGCTATGTCGTGTTTCCTGTTTGTTCGTTTGTTTTATTTATTTATTTATTTATTTATTTATTTATTGCGAAGGAGTTTCACTCTTATCGCCCAGGCTGGAATGCAATGGCTCAATCTTGGCTCACTGCAACCTCCGCCTCCTGGGTTCAAGCAATTCTCCTGCCTCAGTCTCCCAAGTAACTGGGTTTACAGGCGCTCGCTGCCACGTCCAGCTAATTTTTTTGAATTTTTAGTAGATACAGGGTTTCACCATGTTGGCAAGGCTTGTCTTGAACTCCTGATCTCAGGTGATCCACCTGCCTTGGCCTCCCAAAGTGCTGGGATTACAGGCATGAGCCACCGCGCCTGGCCAGCAGCTGCTATGTCTTGCTCCATCTTTCCTTCCCACCTCAGCTCTGTCTCTATTCTACTGGCTCTCTTGTGCTCCTCACCATTCTCTGAATTGCCTCAACAAAAGCCATGTCCAAAAGCCTGGGGAACTATAGTTTACACCCTCCTCAGCCTCTCTATCAACAATGACTCTCCTAGGTACTCCCTTGGTGACCACGCAGAGCTTTGAGATGAGGTAAACGGTGTTAATCTGACCAACTTGGAACTTGCGGCTTAGTCAAGCCTGAGACAGTCAGGTTACCCAGATAAGGATAGAGCATGCATCTACTTAAAATAACAGCATCAACAGGAGCTCTTCTGCTTCCCTTCCTCTTTCAAATTATAGCAATTGACCACTTACTTACATCGGTTAATGCCCAAGACAAAAATGCAGCCCCTCTCTTCCCCACCTGGCCTGCATATGCGTTCATTTTGCATTTAGCAGAACTGAAAGGACTTTCTGTTTTATTTTCTTGTAACCACAGAATGTAAATATCTACCGTTTTGTTTGTGGGCTCACAAAGAGGGTGAAAATCATTGCTATTTCATTTCAAACAAAATAAAAGATTACAGTCTTCCAATTAGAATAGGGCTTAAAACATAGTAGGAATTTAAAAGTCATGTGCTGATTCATGGGAAAACATTAAGACATAGATAGGTTACACGATTTACTCAAGGTCGTATCACTGATGCAATGACTTTATTATCAGAACTATAAAGAACAACACAAATATTTACATGATCAATATTTTGTTGATAGTAGTGGGGCCAGAATTAGAATATGGATTTTCTGCTGCCCCAATCCCTGTCTGCTAACTCTGTTAGATTGTGTTTCCTACACACTGGAATTACAGGACAGTTGCTAGATGTTCAGGCTGTGTGGCCGTGTAGGCAGGGATACAAATCCCAGCTCTGCTACCTGTTAGCTATGTGACCTTAGACCAACCCCTTAACATCTCTTAGTTTCGTTTTTGGATCTAGAAAATGAAGTATGTACCTTAGTCACTAAGAGGGATAAGGGTTCAGTGAGATGATGTACGTTGTTGGGGAGGAAAAGTTTTTCCTCTACTCTCTTAAATTCTTTTCCTGGGAGCATGCAAATTAAACTAACAAAAGACAGACTAACAAAAGAGCAGACGCACAACTTTTATTAATATTTACATGCTCAGGAGTTCACAAAAAAGGGAGTGAAACTCGACGAAGTGGTTAGACTGTGGCGATGGGTTGTTTTTCCCTTACTGGCACAGAGGAAACACCATCACCAAGGCAAATTTGTGCCCTGCTTTTAGTCAGATAAGGGGAGAGGAAATAACTCTTTCTGCATCTGTTGATTCTCAGTTGCTCTCATCTGAAAATAATCCTCACACTAAAGTGGCATATTTTGGGGTGGCATATTCTGATCCACTTCAATGCAAAGTGCCTCAGCACCAGGTCTGATTAAAGTAAGTGCTAAATAGCCAGCTATCATTAGAAGAGTCTATGTCCCCACCTTGTAGTAATAAAGCTCAGACACAAAAGAATGTCATAGGAAGGGAATGAGGCATGTTTTCTTTCCTCCAGTTTTTCTGCCTGGGCTTTCCTACAAGTAACATTATCTACATTTAAAACATATTTGATCAGCCGGGCGCGGTGGCTCACGCCTGTAATCCCAGCACTTTGAGAGGCCGAGGTGGGTGAATGACGAGGTCAGGAGATAGAGACCATCCTGGCTAATACGGTGAAACCCCGTCTCTACTAAAAATACAAAAACAAAATTAGCTGGGCGTGGTGGTGGGCGCCTGTAGTCCCAGCTACTCCAGAGGTTGAAGCGGGAGAAGGGCGTGAACCCGGGAAGAGGAGCTTGCAGTGAGCCAAGATAGCGCACTGCGCCCCAGCCTGGGCTACAGAGTGAGACACCGTCTCAAACAAACAAACAAAACAAAACGTATTTGATCCACCTTAAATGGCCACTCGAATCTGTCCTTGATCCTGGTCTAGGTTTATCTGACGTAGACTGCCCTCTGTCTAGCTCCCGTCTACCCTCCTGGATCACAAACCAGAGAAAATGCAAAATCTTTCTTGGGCTGCCTACTGCCTTCAGTGTAAAGCTCAGTGCAAAGCCCAGCACCATGCATTCTGTACCTAACATTTTAGTCTGAATCTCTTCACCCCTTTTCCCCAACCCCGAACTAATGGCTACCACTGACTCAGGGGACCCTTCTCCTGCCTTCATGCCTTTGAATGGGGGGTGTCGCTGCATGAAGCGCCTCTCTCCCCTTTACCCACTCAAGAGTCACTTGCTCTTGGTAATATTTCCAGTTGCCCTGCTTCACCCCATTCTCTCATTCTGGCCAAGTTAGATGCCCTTCTGAGTCCCCTCTTCTCTACAGAATTTTAATTGTGCATTTTCTACTTTGTCTCTGCCTTTAAGTCATGAACTGTTTGAAGAAAGGACCATATTTAGTTATCTCAGAATCCCAGTGCCCATCACAGACCTGGCATAGGGTAGGCACTCCTTAAATACTTCCTGAATGAATTATGCCATTTAGTCTGTCTGTGGTGGCACTGGAAACCCACAAGAATTTAACAGCCTCGTCTCTGCCTGAAGTTCAGGGCTTCTGTAAAGAATATGTGATGGAAGGAGGAGGTGACTGATAGTGATTCTGCAAAAATATATAGGTAAAAGGAATGGCTGTAAATTAATGATGAAATAACCTTCCTAAGTTTCCTTGTGGAAGATATATGTTAATTCCCCAAATGTATGAGCATCTGTGTATTTTTGTGGGTAATATGCAGTGTCTTAGAACACTGAGATGCTTGAAATGGGGTTATTTCCCTTCCAAATGAAAACCAATTAAATAAATTATATTTTTTCTGTGGTGCTTACAAAGTGTGGGAGTTGTCACCAAACATTACTAAATGTTCTAATTTAGTCATAAATGGGCTGAAAGATGTAGCATAATTATAAGTCCAAAGTAAGTTGTTCTAAATATTTTATCATGTTCAGCATATGCTGTTAAAAAAAACCTCAGACTATAATTGTCAACATTCAATTCACAAAAAGTAAACAACAGCTGAGTATAATGGGATGATAAAGAATCTCTCCATAATTCCCGACATATGGCAAAGAGTATGTCCATTTTGAAGTGGAAGATGGTCATGTTTATCAACTGAGCCATTTTCTTTGTTTGAATCCTTCTAATCAGAAAAGTTCCCTAGAATCACTAGGAACATTTTCCTGAAGCAGATGAGGGAAATGAAAAAAAGCTGTATGGCACAGTTAGATCTCAGGCAGGCGGAATTTAGAACTCACAATCGCAATCGAAACAGGCCAGGTAAAGAAGGCCATACATTTCTGTAAAAGCAGTCATTCCAGGCTTAGTATACATGAAAAAGACAAGTGTATGCTTAGTGGGAAATGTATGGACAAATTTCCATGTATCAGTCTGTTTCTGTGAACAAGCTCTGATGGACCCAGCCAGTGTCACATCCTGCCATCATGTATATTCATTTTAAATGCACGGACACTTAATTGTTTCTAGGGAAAGCCAGTGGGAAGCTGCTTGAAATTTCTTTTTCTTTATAAGATGTTTTGCACATGGGGGTTTTCAGCTCAAAGGAGATACTTATAAACCATTTATCTTCAGAGGGAAGCAGTACAAGGGGGAGAGGCGTCCAGGCACTGTTCTAACCAGATACTTCAAAGCTGCCCAGAAGAGAAAGGCAAAGGCATTTGGCAAAGAACTGGCTCTGCTCTTTGGCTGGGAGAGATAAGGAGCAGATACCCCCAGCACTGAGACAGAGGATTCTGTGAAGAAAATGCTGAGTAACAAGATTGTCCTTTTGTTTTCCTTCATGAATAATAATATTCCACCCTAAATCCTTTTGGGAATGAACAGGGGGCTTTAGGAGCTGGTATTGAATGAATAAATTAGCAAATCATTGAACTAATTAATTAATTAATAACCACACCTAGGCAGAGAGAAATAAACAAGAGCGCTCACTGAGAATTCTTTGAGGAGGAAAGGACCTCTATATGGTCCAACGTAGTGAAAAATCTAGCAATTTGGAGATAGGACTGCTTTCTGAGCTTCAGTTTCCTGGGAGTGTTGTGAATATGTTTTGCAACTCTAAAATGCCATCAAACTTACATCATTCTGCTTGTCTTCTTGATGAGCTGTTTTTAAATATAATAGCATTAGAATTAATCAGATTAATCTCACTGAACCAAAATAAAGGCTGCTTTTTCACAGAGCTCTTCGTCGTGCCAGCCAGTGTATCTTTCTGTGCACAGTGATTCTTTCTATATAGAGGCTCTCTGTTAAGCTTGAAAGGAGCTCCAAGGAGAAGTCCCATAGAGATAGCACAATCAACAGGCACACACACTGCTGTTATTCGAGGCTACTCAAAAGAACATAAAACAATTCTGAGAAAAAAAAGACTTCAGGGAAAAATGCAAGGTTCAGTGCATGACTTCTTGGTGGAAAAGATGGCATCACTGTTGCCTGAGACACAGCAAAAGAGTGAGAATTCTGGAGGGAAAACATCCCTAATAATGAGACGAGAGCCTAGGTGGCTGAGCTGTTTGATTGACATCTGTCTGTCAAAAGCCATAACATGCTCAGGCTGTCCTCGAGGAGCTGAGAAAAGTGGGGAAGAAAGTGTAAGACGGGCCGGGCGCGGTTGCTCAAGCCTGTAATCCCAGCACTTTGGGAGGCCAAGACGGGCGGATCACGAGGTCAGGAGATCGAGACCATCCTGGCTAAC